>NC_029785.2:48409252-48420417 GCF_000816755.2 Arachis ipaensis | reverse complement strand
TCAAAACAACTACTCCAACCCCAACCATTATCAATCCAATAACCAACCCACCAACCAAAATGCCTACCATCCACCATCCACACCTCACAACCCACCACAAGCGTCACCAGAATCTCAAAGAATCACTAACTTGGAAACCTTGATGGACAAGATGTGGAAACACCAAGAAATGACAACCAAGAACCATGAAGCTTCCATGAAGAGCTTAGAGAGGCAGATTGGGCAAATCTCCAAACAGATTTCTGTTGAGAAACCTTCAAGCTCACTTCCGAGTGACACCATTCCTAATCCAAAAGAAGAGTGCAAAGCTATACAATTACGGAGTGGAAAAACATTGATAGACAACAACAAGGAGGTAACCAAGAAGCCTTTGGATAGCAACAAAGAATCATCAGAGAAAGGGGAAGCTAGCAATGAAGACATGACAACAAGAAGAAGTGCCCCAGAGAAGCTAAAAGAGAAAGACAACCAGCCACATAGTTCAAAGGAAGTGATTCAGGGACAGCAGCAAGTGGAGAAGAGAATTACACCTCCACTACCATACCCTCAGAGGTTCAACAAAGAAACCAAAGATCAACACTTCCACAAATTCCTGGAAACCTTCAAGAAACTGGAAATCAACATTCCCTTGGCTGAAGCATTGGAACAGATGCCCTTATATGCCAAGTTCTTGAAGGAACTCATTAACAAGAAAAGAAGTTGGCTTAAGAAGGAAACCATTATGCTCACTGAAGAATGTAGCGTTGTGATCCAGATGGGTATCCCACCAAAGCTCAAAGACCCAGGGAGTTTCGTAGTCTCATGCACCATAGGCAAGATAACATTGGAAAATGCTCTATGTGATTTAGGTGCCAGCATCAACTTGATGCCTTTATCACTGATGAGAAAGCTTGCTATAGAAGAAGTCAAACCCACCAGGATGTCACTAGTAATGGCCGATAGATCAATCAAGATACCCAATGGAATTGTAGAAAATTTACTAGTGAAGGTTGGAAAGTTTATCTTCCCTGCAGACTTCGTAATCTTAGACACAGAAGGGGAAGGAAACAACTCAATCATTTTGGGGAGACCGTTTCTAGCCACAACAAGAACCACGATTGACGTGGAGAAGGGAGAAATGACCTTCAGGGTGCATAATGAACAAATGGTAATCAATGTCTTCAAATCAATGCAACACCCCTCAGAGCAAGAGAACTACATGAATGTGGATATGATAGAAGGGCTGGTAGAAGAAATGTTTGAAGAAGACTATTTGGAGCATCAGGAAGAACAAGGAGAGGAAGTGGTAGAAATATCTATTGAAGACAAGAAAGAGGATAAACCAAAACAGGAGTTGAAGCCTCTCCCTCCTCACCTCAAGTACGTGTTTCTTGGGGAAGCCGAGGCACTGCCAGTGATCATAAATTCCTCCTTGAACATAGAAGAAGAAACAAAGCTGATTGAGGTGTTGAAAGCTTACAAGACAGCCTTGGGTTGGACAATTGATGATATCAAGGGCGTAAGCCCTGTTATCTATATGCATAAAATTCTATTAGAGGAAATTAGATCATTCTGCTGGAGGTTCACTACAACTGATGAAAACTGCTGAGGAAGCCCAGAATCTTGTGGACATGGTGGCCAACAATCAATATTTCTTTGCTCATCAAAGAAACCGCCAACCATCACAAAGGAGAGGAGTAATGGAGCTAGAAGGAGTAGACTCAATCTTGGCTCAAAACAAGATGATGCAGCAGCAAATTCAACAACAATTTGAGCAAATGGCCAAGAGGATTGATAGTCTCCAAGTTGCAGCAGTTAACACAAGCCAACCATCACTCACATGGGTGCAAAATGAAGAGACTCAAGAGGAGCAGCAGCAAGAACAAGTCCAGTACATGCACAACCAAAACTCTGGACAGAATGAAGTGTATGGAGACACATACAATCCATCCTGGAAGAACCACCCGAACCTCAGATGGGGAGATAATCACAACCAGAACCAACAACCATGCGTGGATATGATAGAAGGGCTGGTAGAAGAAATGTTTGAAGAAGACTATTTGGAGCATCAGGAAGAACAAGGAGAGGAAGTGGTAGAAATATCTATTGAAGACAAGAAAGAGGATAAACCAAAACAGGAGTTGAAGCCTCTCCCTCCTCACCTCAAGTACGTGTTTCTTGGGGAAGCCGAGGCACTGCCAGTGATCATAAATTCCTCCTTGAACATGGATGAAGAAGCAAGGTTGATTGAGGTATTAAAAGCTCACAAAACAGCTTTTGGGTGGACAATTGAGGACATCAAAGGCATCAGCCCTGCTATTTGTATGCACAAAATATTATTGGAGGAAGAATCAAAACCTATGGTTCAACCTCAAAGAAGACTCAACCCAACCATGAAAGAGGTGGTTCAAAAAGAAGTGATGAAGCTATGGAATGCGGGGATAATTTTCCCAATTTCAGACAGTTCTTGGGTGAGTCCGGTACAAGTTGTGCCAAAAAAGGGAGGAATGACAGTCATCACCAATGAGAAGAATGAATTGATCCCCACTCGGACAGTGACTGGGTGGAGAATGTGTATAGACTACAGGAGATTGAATGATGCAACAAGAAAAGATTATTTCCCTCTACCCTTCATTGATCAAATGTTAGAAAGACTAGCGGGCCATGCTTACTATTGTTTCCTGGATGGGTACTCTGGATACAATCAAATAGTGGTGGACCCCAAGGATCAAGAGAAGACATCCTTCACATGCCCATTTGGAGTTTTCGCCTATAGGAGGATGCCCTTTGGGCTGTGCAACGCACCAGCCACTTTTCAAAGGTGCATGCTTTCCATCTTTTCTGATATGGTGGAAAAATTCTTAGAAGTCTTCATGGATGATTTTTCTGTTTTCGGAAATTCATTTAACACTTGCTTGCATAACTTAACTCTTGTTTTGAAAAGATGCCAAGAAACTAATTTAGTGTTGAATTGGGAAAAATGCCATTTCATGGTTCCGGAAGGAATAGTTCTTGGGCATAAAGTGTCATGTAAAGGTATAGAAGTTGATAAAGCTAAAATAGAAGTTATTGAAAAACTCCCTATACCTGTTAATGTGAAAGCAGTAAGGAGTTTTCTTGGGCATGCTGGGTTCTACAGAAGGTTCATCAAAGATTTTTCAAAAATAGCAAAACCATTGAGCAACTTACTAATGAATGATACTCCCTTCATCTTTGATGACACTTGTAAACATGCCTTTGAAACTCTCAAGAGAAAGCTCATTACAGCACCAATCATCACACCTCCTGATTGGAATTTACCTTTTGAACTTATGTGCGATGCAAGTAACCTTGCTATTGGTGCTGTACTGGGGCAAAAGAAAGACAAATTGCATCATGTCATATATTATGCTAGCAAGGTGTTGAATGAAACATAGAAAAATTATACCACCACTGAAAAAGAACTGTTAGCAATTGTATATGCATTTGATAAGTTTAGACAATACTTGATCGGTTCAAAAGTTATAGTGTACACTGACCATTCTGCTCTCAAGTATTTAATGTCTAAACAGGATTCAAAGCCAAGGCTTATTAGGTGGGTGTTGCTGCTACAAGAATTTGATATTGAAGTTAGGGATAGAAAGGGAAGTGAAAATCAAGTAGCAGATCATCTATCAAGAGTGCCACAAGAAGCCAAGCAAGATAAACCACAGCAAGTAAATGAGAACTTCCCTGATGAACACTTATTCCAAGTTCAACAAACACCTTGGTTTGCGGACATCGCAAACTATAAGGTAGGAAGGAAGATACCTCAAGAATTTTCCAAGCAACAAACGAAGAAACTGATCAATGAAGCAAGGAAATTCTTGTGGGATGAACCCTTCCTATTCAAGAGATGTTCTGATGGAATGATTAGGAGGTGTGTCCCTGAAAATGAAGTGAAGGACATATTGTGGCATTGCCATGGCTCAGCATATAGTGGACACTTTGGACCAGAAAGAACAGCTGCAAAGGTACTACAGAGTGGGTTTTATTGGCCAACTATGTTTAAGGATGCCAGAGAGTTTGTTCACCAATGCAACGAATGTCAAAGAGCTGGAGGATTGACAAAAAGAAATGAGATGCCTCAAAATTTCATCTTGGAAGTAGAGCTATTTGACCTATGGGGCATTGATTTCATGGGACCTTTTCCCCCTTCCTACTCATTCAGATATATCTTGGTTGCAGTCGAGTATGTCTCAAAGTGGGTGGAAGCCATAGCCACAACCACCTGTGATGCACAGATTGTCCTCCAATTCCTTAAGAAGCACATCTTCACAAGATATGGAGTACCCAAGGGTCTTGTTAGTGATGGTGGTGGTCACTTTTGCAGCAAACAAATGGAGAAATTCCCTATACCTGTTAATGTGAAAGCAGTAAGGAGTTTTCTTGGGCATGCTGGGTTCTACAGAAGGTTCATCAAAGATTTTTCAAAAATAGCAAAACCATTGAGCAACTTACTAATGAATGATACTCCCTTCATCTTTGATGACACTTGTAAACATGTCTTTGAAACTCTCAAGAGAAAGCTCATTACAGCACCAATCATCACACCTCCTGATTGGAATTTACCTTTTGAACTTATGTGCGATGCAAGTAACCTTGCTATTGGTGCTGTACTGGGGCAAAAGAAAGACAAATTGCATCATGTACCCTCAAACCAATGGCCAGGCTGAATTAGCAAATAGGGAGTTGAAGAAGATCTTAGAAAAGACAGTGGGAAGCACAAGAAAAGATTGGGCGAGGAAGCTAGAAGATGCACTTTGGGCATACAGGACAGCTTTCAAAACTCCCATTGGAAAGTCACCCTTTCAGCTATTGTATGAAAAATCATGCCACCTTCCTGTAGGGCTTGAACACAGAGCTTTTTGGGCCACTAAACTCCTCAACCTTGACTCCCAAGCTGCGGGAGAGAAAAGGTTGCTACAACTGAATGAGCTGGATGAATTCAGGCTAGAAGCTTATGAGAGTGCTAAGATATACAAGGAAAGAGTTAAGAGGTGGCATGATAAGAAAATCATAAAGAAGGAGTTCAAGCCAGGACAGCAAGTGCTCTTGTATAACTCAAGGCTCAAGATTTTCCCTGGCAAGCTCAAGTCCAAATGGACAGGTCCGTATCTAGTAACAAAAGTCTTTCCTTATGGAGGTCTTGAGCTGCTAGATGAGGCCACACAGAGCCACTTCACAGCAAATGGACATAGAGCAAAGCCTTATTTAGGAGACCAATGGGACAAGGAAAAGGAAGTTCAGTACCTGAGCTGAACAAACACAGAGAATGTCAAGATAGTGACATTAAAAGAGCGCTTATTGGGAGGCAACCCAATCTGAGGTAGTTTTCTTTCATAGCCTTTTCAATAAAAATGTCGAATGATTGGTATGCATTGCAAGAAGCTAAGTTTGGTGTTGCACACCAAAACAATTTAAGGGAGAATGAAGGACTCTAAGTTTGGTGTTCCACCAAAAAATCATTTAAAAGCACATTCTCACTTCTTGCGTAATACTAGCTCCAGGCAATTAAACAGATCATTCAACTACTTAATTGCTCTCTAGTTTAACCCCATAAGCTTTAGCAAGAGCACAAGATTTTACACATAGTAACTTGTTGCATCAGAGGAAGTGGCAAGGAACTAAATTTGGTGTTCCCACACCAAATTAAATCCAAAAGCCGCACTCAATTTATGCATACTAATCAGTCACCCAAAGGGCTTAGAAAACAAGCAACTTTTGAGAATTGTGCAGGGAACTAACCACAAATTGAAGACATTACGCACCATGACGCAAAAAGGGAACAACAGAAAGGAAGACAAAAGAACTGCAAACCAAGAGGTTGTATCTATACTTAACTTCTGCTGTTGAGAAATGCTATGATTTATATCTTGCTAAAGTGTTCAGCTAGTACAAGTAAAAAAAAATTTTTTTTTAAGCTAGTCTAAGTGTGTGCTTGTGTGGTTACTTTCACTTAACTAATGCATGCCTTGTCCCCTGCATCTTTTCAATTCAATAAAAGAAATGTTTGAAACATGAAGTAAGATGGTTCATTGTTAGCTAGAAGTCAAATAATAGTAAGTGGTGGCATATATGTGTGATTGTGTGGCAACTCACTATCAGTGAATAAAAGGGATAGATTGTTCTCTTTTTAAGAAGAAAGCAGCACACTGTCTATGAATCTCAATCAAATAAAAGTCCTTGTGTGAAAAGAAAAACAAAAAGAGAAAAGAAAAAGCCAAAAATGGCAACAGAACAAAAGAAAAATAAAAAGAAACAAAGCTAGACACCAATAGCTTGAACCTTAGAATATATGCCTGTGGTGTCTTTGTACTAGGATCTGCTTGGATTATTAAGTTCTTTGGAGTGCATCAACACTTGGTGACTTGGGTTAACAAACCCGGGATCATCAACTGAAAGTCCACTATCAAGAGCAACCTAACTACAAGGCATTTAGTAACCCAAAGAGGTACTGGGCATCAATGTTCTAAGAAGGAATGTGAGCCAAGTGTCTATAGTGAATAATGTGTCAAGCATAAGTAAAGAAAAGAGCTTGTGCACATGACACTGAACTAAAGCTTATAGAAAAATAGTAACCAAGGACAAAGGAATAATGAGAGGTCATAGCAGTGTATTGCTTGATGCTTAAAGGAAACTTTCTAGGCCTAATTGTCAATAAAAAGTGGATAAGTTACATATCTGCATAAAACCCCAAGAACTACCAGTAATATTCTGCTAACATGAGCATTCTCTTTCGTTTTTATTCTTTCTTCTTAATAATTCTTTTCTTGCTTGGGGACAAGCAAGCTTTAATGTCAAACGTTGGCTCCAAAAGAGAAGAGAATTGAAGCTCCTGGGAAGGCAACATTTGCGCCAACGTTTGCCTCAAACGTGAGGTCAAACGTTGGCGCCAAAGAGAAGAGAAATGGCATCCCTGGAGGCGGCAACGTTTGAGCCAACGTTTGCCTCAAACGTGAGGTCAAACGTTGGCTCCAAAAAGAAGAGAAATGGCATCCCTGGAGGCAGCAACATTTGAGCCAACGTTTGCCTCAAACGTGAGGTCAAACGTTGGCACCAAACAGCATGAAGGGGCATACTTCAAACAAGAATAACTTGAGTTGTAGATGTCCAATTGAGGTGATTTCAAGTGGGTTAGAAAGCTGACATTCAGAGCTTTCCAACCATATATAATAGTCTCTATTGGGCACAAAATTGGCAACGCGACAAGAGGACAAAATAGCCCCCAAGAAGCATACAAGAAGGGAGGTCCACGTTTGAGCTCACGTTTGACCTCAAACGTTGAGCCAAACGTGGAAGACAGCACATGGCCTAGCTGCATAATGTCTCACTCAAGTAACGTTTGAGTCAACGTTTGCCTCAAACGTTGGCTCAAACGTGAATGGTTCATGGCCTGGTTCACTAATGGATTTCCTCCCAACACCAAGAGCAATCAACAGAGGCCACTATCAACCCAATTCCATCAAGGCTAAAGGTCCAATTCAAGGCTTAATGATCATTTGAAGAAAGTGTATAAATAGCTTAGGATTTGAAGTTTTTGAGAGCTTCCCTTTTCATTTTTCAGAATAGCTTTCTTTTCAGTTTTGCTCAGAGTTCACTTTATTTTTCTTAGCATTGTTGTTTAATTCAAGAGAATTTGGGAGGAGAATTGATCTCTCTTCTTCCTTTTTCTTGCCCAGCACTCTTTACTTTTCTTGTCTTGGATTTTGGGTGGAGAATTGAAGAAATTCTGTTTCAATCTCACCTTGGGATCTTGTTTAATTTTCTGCTTAATTGAATTTCAGTTTCGGTTCATTGCTTTTCATCTACTTTCTTTGCAATTTACAATTTCCTTTGCAATTGTTCTTGTTGGATCTAGGAAGGCATTGAGATCTAGACTTGGTTTTCTAGTCTCTTGGGTCCTGAGGTCCGAATTCCCCATTTCCCATTCCCTGTTTTGCTCATTTACAATTCTGTTTCTAGATCTGATTAAATCCAAGTGTTCTTCTATTTCTCTGCTTGTTGCAATTTTACATTTCCTTGTTTAATTTCTGCAAATCCAACTCCCCATTCCCTTTACAATTCAAGTCATTTACATTTCTTGCACTTTAAGATTTTGCAATTTACATTTCTTGCATTCTAAGTTTCTGCCATTTAATTTCTTGTTCTTTAAGATTCAGCACTTTAATTTTCCGTTCTCTTTAATTTTCTGCAATTTACCCCTCTCCCTTTACTTTTCATGCAATTTAATTTCTGTTAATCACAAATCACTCAACCAACACTTGATTCGCTTGACTAAATCAACCACTAAACTAAAATTGCTCAATCCTTCAATCCCTGTGGGATCGACTTCACTCACGTGAGTTATTATTACTTGATGCGACCCGGTGCACTTGCCGGTGAGTTTTGTGTCGGATCGTTTTCCGCACATCAACCACAAGCAAAGAGAGGTGAGTGATTTTCTCTCCTCTGTGTTTAATTTGGTCGAATGGCCTTGTGAAATGTAACCAAAATTCTGGTTCTTGGAACGGTTAAGGTTTGGGCTCAAGAGAAAAACAGGGACAAGTCTTGTGTATTTGATCAACAAAGAGGTAAGGGTTAGAATAGTTAGATATTGATTTTAGCTGTATTTGGTGATTAAATGGCATAAACCTTTCCATTGAGTATGCTTATTCTCAAATAAGTTAGGCTACATAATATATTTATTGGCCAGTCAGCTGCTTGATTCTTGGATCTGTATGTGAATGATTGTTGCTTTCTTAATCAGCAGTTTACTTTGTAGTGGTAAATGGTAATATTATAATAAACAAAAATCAAGTACTAATGGGGACTATTATTCATTTGTCTAGAGTAGTTTACTGATTTCATATTAATTATTTTTGTTGCATGTGGATTATATATGCTGCAGTATTTTCGTGGCTCATGGCAATTTATCAACTATTGTCAACTATTGAGCTTCATGTTCCTAAATATTCCTATCATTGAATTCAGCATTTCAAAGTTTGTTCTTTCTCTGAGACTGTGCCAACTGGAGTTAAAATTTGAGTGAAGCAAAAGGAACATATTTGTTCTTTATCTTACCTTCTGATAAAGAATAGAATAGTGTCCTTATGTTTATCAATTTGCCTGGTTTTTATTTTTGACATTAACTCCACCTTAAACAATTTTGATACTCACACTTATTCACTTACATAATCCACCAATATCATGATTTTGCAGATTGACGAAGAGCTTCTTCAGGAAGTGGTTAATATGGGATTGACAGAAATCAATTGGTTGAATCTTTATGCAACAGGATCCAAAATGAGGTCTGTGCCCTTCATTCTCTCCTTTAGTGTCTTCTTGATTGTCTCTTATTATTATCTATATATTTCTGGTACTGTGGCAAACTACTTGTTATTGGATAACTGGTTCCATATTTCTAGTGGCTATCTTAGAGATGAGTTTCAAGAGACTATGGTTGACTCTTTACCTTAGATAGTTGACTCTTTTAAGTCTTAATGGATCTAATAATATCTCTTCCTCTGCTCAATATCTCTCACTTATTTATTTATTTTCATGTGGTTTTGTTGTTACCATGTTTGGTTAATGTGAGTGTTGAGCTGAAAAAGAGTAATGTCTGTGTTCTTTTAGCAATTGACTAATGTTGTTGGGACCCTTCATTTTTAATGTTTTCCTTTAATTTTTCAATATGAAGTGAATGACCTTTTTTGCCTTGTGAACATGGAGGTTACTAAGGAAGAGCTTAATGCAAAAATGAGAGAAAAAAGTTTTCAACTTTTGGTCTGAAAAAAACCATGCAAAGTTTTCAACATGTTTGTGTTTTGTTTTGTGGCAGATGGAGCTGGTGATGATTTATTTAAAGAGCTATGGAGGCTGTGCAGGGCCATTAATGGATGTTCCTTGTGTTCAAGACAGAGTTTTCTATTTCCCTCAAGGTTATATTGAATTGGTATGATATACACTTCTTTACCTTGTTTCTGATTTTGTTTGTGAATTTCATTTTTTTCCATTTTTGTGCTATGTATGCTTTCAAATTTAACCTTAAGGGATTTAGTAAGTGTTATATAATTTTGATTTTTTTCTTTTGTAGTTGCCAGAACCTACAGAACAAGATTTGAGGCAGATAAAGAACCAAAAATCTCCCAAATACGATCTTCCGTCGAATAAGATATTTAAAGATTAAAAAAATATTGTATGTTTTTATTATGTATTTATTTTTATTTTATAATTTTTGACTAATTTAATTAAAAAAAATAGGATTATATATATAATCATATTACTAAATATTAGGTTTTAGAAAAAAAAAATTATTAGAATATATATATATAGAAAATAAAAAAAAACAATGAGGGACCTAAGGCTACACTTATATACAGTAGCTATAGTATACAAAAAAAAAAAAAGAGGGATCTAAGGCTACGCTTATAAAAAGTAGCTATGGTATACAATATGGCTACGCTTTACAAGTGATGTAGTAGCATTGAAAAGCGTAGCCTATTCTAGAAAAATGAAAGCTGAAAAGCGTAACCTTTGGTCCTGGACAGCATCACTTGAAAAGCGTAGCCTATTCCCAAACGCCAAAAGCGTAGCCTTTGAGAATAGGCAACGGCCGAATAGGAATCACCCCAAAAAGCGTAGCCGTAGCCCAAAAAGCGTAGCCGTAGCCTAAGGCATCATTTTTTTTCATTTTTGGCTACACTTTTCAAGTGTACCTGAATGGGTGTTTTTCTTGTAGTGAGCCAAACATAGATATCCAAGCATTCACACCTGCCAAGCAAATTCACGGCCAAAAAATAAGTGGTGGACCTGTTCAATATCCTTGTTACATAAAACACATGCATTATCTTTTTGACTAATAATTTCAAACCGACTCAGCCTTACCTTCGTATTTACCCTACTTATCAAGACAAACCAAGTAAACAATTGCACTCTTGGTAGAACTAAACCTTTTCAAACGGTCTTGGTAAAACTGTAACTGGTTACATCTTCTGGAAGCATTTCCTCCTGCAACACCTGCCCTAGCGAATAAATCCCCGCAGATACCCATCCCGCCGGGATTTTTGCCATCCCTACTTTTGCTTGCGTATATTCACTAACAATTTGGCAGTTGGTAAAAGTTATTGCCGACGATTTGTTATTAATAATACCAGTAATGCGAAGGAAATAAAAAAATAATCGTTTCA
>NC_029785.2:48407988-48408853 GCF_000816755.2 Arachis ipaensis | reverse complement strand
TTGTATTAATTTTTTATTAATATTTTTGTTATTAAATATTTCCATAATAATATTTTTGGTAAGAATTGAGTTTCTTGTGGTGTTTATTCTCGTCAAATTGTATTTGTTAAATTTTTTTAAGCACGATAAATTAAACAAAAAAAGAATTATAATTTATCATTATTATAATAATCGTTAGAAATGAGATTCAAATCTTCGATTTTTAGGTGAGTGTAGAGAGATTATATCATTTAAGTCATAATTTATTGGCTTTAATTTCATGATAATTATTTTGAAATTATATATAAATGTGAGAGAGATATCAAAATTCCAATTAAATTAGAACAATTTTCTATATTTATGAGTATAAATAATAGTTCAATAAAGGACTTATTTAAGGAAAATAAATATTAAATCACTTTTTTTATTTATATATACCTATAACTTCTGATATCATATTATAAAAGTATTTGTCTTAAAAATCTAACTATTATTGTTAATAAGAGATCTAGGTATATACACGTTGAATGGGTTCGAAATAGTATATATGTGTTATTGATATAAAAGATTTCCAAAATACTTCTAACTCGCATATCTGAAAGGATATTAAAACATTGAAAATTATTAGTTAATAGTAACATTAATATAATTAAATATATTAGCAACATTTTGAGATTTATTTCATGTATTCTTGAGAATATGTATCATAAATTTTGTATCTATTACGGTGTTGGTTTTAAATTTTTGGACCAACCTATTCTTTTTGCAAAGAATTTATTCTTGGATTTATTACAAACTTTATAAATTATTCTCATAATAGGATTAAAAATATTGAACAAAATTAGTAAAATATCCTCAGTTAATCGTACTATAAAATTAATATCAT
>NC_029785.2:48401430-48403069 GCF_000816755.2 Arachis ipaensis | reverse complement strand
TATCTATAAATATATGTATTATTTAATTTATTTTTAATTTATATTTTATATTTTAATATGTATTTTATTCTAATAACTAATTTAATAACTGATATGTAGTATTTACTTAGGATTATTTAAGAGTATTTCATTTGTTTATGAGAATGTGCATCATAAACTAAATAAACTTTTTTATTTATTCTTGAGAACATAAAGAAATGACAAAGTGTAATCCTATTTAAAGGAATATCGCATTTCTCATTTTTTTTTTCGGACATTGGTATTTGTCATCTTTATTATACTCAACTTTTAAAATTAATTAAGAGCCAAATGAGTTTGAAAGGATGAGCATTTCTTTTTGGTGGGCCTGAAAGGATATATTACACACATGCATATATTCAAAAGACAACTTTGACTAAGAGTATATTAGCCATAGCATATAAAATGTCCAAGCTATTATCATCACAATCTCCCTAAAATGCATGCCTCAAACTTAAATAATATTTATAAAATTAAAATTCATCACATATGCCATATATGTGTGTGTGTCTTTTTATAACCAACTCTATAATTATTATATATATGTATTTTTTCTGTTATTTTTTTCTTCTCCTCTACTTTCTATAATAAAGCTTACTATAATAAACAGAACTAAAATATTTATTTGAATATTTTTAGATGTAAAAATAAACATAATACGTTATAGCAAAAAATAAACGCGCAAGAATTGCAAAAAAATAAAATAAAAGTTCTACAGAGAGAAGTGAGCAATATTTATTTGTAGGGTTAATAAATAAATGCAGATCGGATCAAATTGAGTATAGTGAAATTTCGATATAATTCACACAGAAATTATCGAATCACATCTAATTAATATCTGTATTTTTTAAGTTTGGTTTCGATTGGATTGGATATCGAATATATATATCCGCAAAACAAAAAAATATTTTAAAAAATTTATTTTTATTAAAAAATATCAATAAAATCTCTTTTTTTACTCTTTTAAACATATTTACTTCTAAAATATTATTAAACATATTTTTTTAAATAATAAAAATAAAATAGTACAATGTATATGATAATTATTAGTTAAAATAAAATATAAAAAATATTTATTTATTTATTGCGGATCCATGGAAATGCGGATATATACCTATTTGAAATTCGCAATTCGATCCTATTAGTGAGCGGATCAATCAGATCGATCCGATAATCTTATAGATCGGATCAATAATCATAATTTTCGCATCGAATTTGAATAAACACTGCAGATATATACAGATATATAGATCGGATCCAATTATCTTATTTATTTGTGTATACTTGTTAAAGATATATACATACATAAAAATTTTAGTAAAAATAGATGAAAGCTAATGCACTTCACAAAAAATAGAAAGTGCAATATTTTTTGAATTCTAGAGTTTAAATTATGAATATTAAACCTTAAACTTTGATTCTTAAATTTTAAATCACAAATTTTAAATTCTAAAATTTTAAATTCTAATTCCTAAATTCGAAATTCTAAATTCTAAATATAACTCATTGGTATAAAATATAATAAATAAAGAATATTGTTTATTTAAGAAGGAGAATAGCGTTCCTTAATTACTTAATAAATAGAGTTTAAGGATAAATGGTAAAAATATACTCTTATTAA
>NC_029785.2:48384704-48399289 GCF_000816755.2 Arachis ipaensis | reverse complement strand
TTATAATGATCCAAAAGTACTGAAATGAAGATAATTTTGAATATTCATACATCTCATACTAAATTAAGTATAGTTATATCAAAATAAACATGAGACCACTTAAAATTTATTACTAATACTCTAAGAAAAACTAAAATATTATATCCTATACATAAGTATCTTCTAATAAAAGTCAATAGTCAACCATACATGTATTCATTTTTAACATTACTACATCTTAGCCAATAAACCACAATGATAAACAACTTAATCTTCATTATTCATTCTCAATATTACCGTGCATAATTATATAGTAAAATATTTATAATGACATTCGCAATTATAAAAATAAAAAAATTAAACTGAAAATAGTTGGGTAAATTATCAAAACTATGTCAGTTTAAAAAATAAAGTTAGCACAATTCTTGATGCTGCTTCAGTTTCTGATAACCAGAAAAATGATATTCAATAGAAAAAAAAGCATATATAGCTACAAAGGACATGCATTATTACATATTGAATTCGGGTAAAGTACCATTACGCTTTCAAATGCTATTCAACTTATAATTACCAACACTTCAAAACTATCAATGGCTGAAATTAGAAGATATATAGAATTGCAGAATTGAAAATTACAGAAAGAAGTGCATAAATTTAAAATTGTAGAAGTGCACAAATTCAAAAGTGCAAAAATGGGAATTCTAGCAAACAGAAGTGCACAAAATTAGAATTACAACAACCAAAATTGCACAAATAATTTTCAGTCATAGTAATACAACTTCAAGTGTTAAAGTGTTAATAAAGCCAGCAACATATGATTTTCAGCCATAGTAATTAAAATAAATACAAGCAAAAAATTATAGAACAAGGAAAAATGGGCATACCACATCTATGTTCGAAAAATGATCGAATTGATCCATGAGTATTATTCGCATCTATTGGAGAGTGTTGGGCATCTTGTAACAAAACTTCAAGTTCTTCTGGCCTCATTCTATGTTTAGATCGCTGCAGTATTAACTTAACCATATTTCGCAATTTATGAATCTCTTTTTCTTGGTGCTGTTGTTTGGCCTTCATGTCTCCAAGTTCATCTTCAAATTTGTCACTTTCTCTTTGTGCTACTTCTCTATTTCAGAAATTTTAGCATGTTTTTTTAAATCACTTTGTGTAATAAATCTTCCATACCACCTAACCCGATCTGGTTGTTCTTTCCTAAATAAGGCCTCAAATGCTTCCTTTTCCATATCACCAGCAGCTTGTCGATTTTGGAAGTCTTTTTGCTTAGAAGAATTTAAAATTGAATTAGTTACTGTATCCTAAATTTGAAATATAATTATTATTAATGATTCAATGAATTCTTATATTGCATCTTGTGTTTCCTGATCAATTTCTTTCCTCTTCCAACTTGTTTGAGTAGCAATGAACATTTTAAATCTTTTTGGTTCCTCATTTGTTTCTTTTGTAGCTCGCTACAAAACAAGGTCTTACTTCAGTTTCTTCCTTCAATTTATGCAAATATAAGTCCTAATAAATATAAATTTGCTCTTCTATATTAAATAATTAAGTGAACACCCAACCCGGTACCTGTCCTTTTCCTCGATGGACATCACGACCCTTGTCCAAAAAAAAGGGACATATCGGTCCCTGTCCCATACTTCCATGAGACTTCCCGGTCCTTCCGTCATCTCTCCTTACCAAAACAGACGGAAATTGCCTACATGTCAGTTAACGTTGTTGAGTTGGAGGTTAACACTCTGTTAAGTTCCACTTGGCCATTAGGGAATGGACAGTGGTTGATCTGTCCCCCTTTAGAGACCTAAAACTACGTCGTTTTAGGGGTCTGAGACGTTGCGTTTCAATTGAATAAGGGAACGTGACATTGGAGTTTCCATATAAGCCCCATGTGTTGCTCAGATAATTACTAGAAAACCCTAGTAGAGCAAGAGTCGTCCCCTTATAGTGATTGTTGACCTCTCAAAGTTAGAGCGACGTGCTGACAGTGTTGCTGACAAGGTTGCTAACTGACCTCCACATATTGGTGTTGACGGTGGTTGGATAGTGTGGTTGACGGAGCTTTGTTGAAGCCTGGACAGATATTGCACAGCGTTTACGGCGTGCCAGATTAGTGTGGTCCTTCCATTGCCTTTTCAAATGTGTGTTGTCGCTTTCAATAATTCTGACATGTTTTGGCATGTACATTGTGTGTGTGGTCCAAGAAGAAGAGAAATAATAAATAATGTCACTGGAAATAGAAATTGAATTAGGGTTTCTAATTTATAAGTAAAATTGAAATGGATTCAAATTAAATTTGTATGCTAGTTTCTGCTTTAATGTATGTATTATATTATACTACAGATGTCTGAATATTTTGCTATTCCCGTGTTTCATCACAGGGGAAAGTTTGTGAGAGACAGTGGAGGATATATGAGTTATGTGGATGGTAAAGTGAAGAGGTTCCCACCAATGGATTTGGATTATGTGAATTTTTTCGATTTGGTTGTTTTATTTAAAGAGTTGGGGTATGTTGAGTATAAGGAGATGTATTGGTATGACATATTGGCCTCTGACATGGAGTTTGGGCTTCATCCCATTAAGGGTGATCATGAGATTAATGAGATGAGGGAGAACAAACTCAAGAACAGGGACAGTGAGGAGTTTTACATTTATTTTAACCATCCTGTAGATATGTCAGAGGTGGTAGGTGATGGCTTGGCAGGTGAAAGTGTTGTTTTGAGTGATTCTTCATCAAGTTTTGACGACGGATATGAGAGTGCCAAGGATGAGGCATGGAAACCACCTCTAGCTGGTTATGAGGAGAACTCTGACACTAGTTCTGATGAGAGAGTGCTTAAGAAGAAGACACATAAGAAGTCTACTCCAAAAAAAGTTGTAACCCAAAGCAAGAAGAAAGGTAATGACAGGGGCATCTCCCCTAGCACTGCTAAGAGGTTGGCCTCGGGGAAGTATTCTGGTGTGAGGAGGAAGCATATCTTGAAGGATGGAAAGTCTAATGGTGGGAGCAAGGATAAAAGTAGGTCTCATTCAGCTGATGCAGGCCCAAGTAAGGAGCAAAGTATTAAGTGCAGTGGGTCAAGATGCCAACAACCACTTTTATGTGGTGGCCTTTGCAGTGGTACCCAATGAGTGCAAAGACACTTGGAAGTGGTTCTTGTCTGTTGGCTGAAGACTTGGGAGCTGTTGGGCAACATGGTTGGAACTTTATCTCAGATAAACAAAAGGTAGTATTTATTGACTTAATTTTCATTTATCTGTACTTTTATTCGTTGTTAGAACTTCCAGTTTTTTAGCATGAATATGTTGGACTGTGTTGATAACAAGGTCTGGAGTTGGCAATTAAGGAGGTCATGCCTAACGCACATCATAGGAATTGTGTACTTCACATTTGGAAGAACTTCATCAAACACTTCAAGGATCAGTAGACAAGGTCCAGCTCTGAGGTCCCATGCTTCGACAAATCCTACTCATGGCCCAATAGCTCCTTCAACAAATCCAACAAGTGGAGGTGGTGCAATATCAGCAGAAACAATGGCTGCTGGAAGCTTGGGAACTGCTTCAAGGGTTTTTAAATTTGTACCCACTCCCGGGTTCAAGCGTCCAGGACTTAGGCCACCTAAGAAGACATGAACTTGGACTACCTTTCGTTGCTATTTTGTATCATGGTTATAAGCCTTCAGGACACATGTTTTGCTTCAAAAAAAGTTCTATGTTTTGCTACTTAATACTACTGGTTTTAGGCATAGGGCTTTTGGTTGAGATCCCTACTATATTTTGGTTATCTAACTCAGGGCCATGTTACTGCCCATATTTTGAATGGCATATTATGTGTTAAGTTGTTTTAACAACTGTACTGCTCCTTTATTATCAATATATTAACATGCATCTTTCTTTGAATGTAGATACTTACTGCTACTTAGCTAGCATGTATATTTGTTAAGTTTATTTCATGACATATATGCCATTATCTATCAATATAGGGATGAGATTTAACATATTCATCACAGGTCATGGTTCAAATTTTACAAATTCAACACAATAATTCCTGCTTCATTCATCATCAAAAGTGTTGTTCACAACTCAACTCTATGAAATGACAAAATTCAGCTATCAAAATCCTACACACTTGCTTTGAACAAGCTTGCAATTACAACCCCACCCAGAAATGCTAACAAATTAAACCCATACCTAATACATTTACTTTCAACCATTTTCAATCTGCAGTAATCTAACTGATCCTCTAAACCAATTAATCTTTTCTCCAACTCATTAACTTTGTTATCCACCACATAAGCATGGCCTTCCAATCAATTCTGCTTCTGCTTTGATGTCCCAAATGAGACAGCCTTGTTAGCATCCTCACCACATGAAGATACATAATCTTCTAGCCATGCAAAGAAGTTGCAATGCCATTTTTCAGTCTACAAAAAAGTTTAACATTTGTTATCATCTGTGGAATAGAAATTGAAAACAAAAAATTAGCTAAACCCTAAAAAACTACCTTGAAGTTTGGGCAGCAAAAGAATAATCTGTCTGGATTCTTCATCGTCCCTGACATGAACAATATTGCATGAGAACCACAATAACAAATTGGGGCAACCCATTTCTTCTTCCTCGGAGCTCCAGTACTCCCACTAGAATTCAGGCTCCAGCCTAAATCGTCTCTGCTTCGTAGGTTTGATGATGAACAACACTCTCCACTACCAATCATGGTCTCCAGGGTTTGTATTTGGGTTGGGAGAAGAGTGAGAGATTAGCAGCGTAGAATCACTTTCAAACCATTGTGTTTCAGTGAAGACTAAAAACGACGTAGTTTTTGGTTTCTAAAGCGGGACAGATCGACCCCTTACCATTTCCTAATGGCACGTGGCGAGAAACCCTAAAACGACGTAGTTTTAGGTCTCTAAAGGGGGACAAATCAACCCATGTCCATTCCCTAATGGCCACGTGGAACTTAACAGAGTGTTAACCTCCAACTCAGCAATGTTAACTGACACGTAGGCAATTTCTGTCTGTTTTGGTCAGGGGAGATGATGGAAGGACCGGGATGTCTCACGGAAGTATGGGATAGGGACTGATATGTCCCTTTTTTTGGACAAGGGTCGTGATGTCCATCGAGGAAAAGGACAGGGACTGCGTTGGGTATTCACTCTTAAATAATTATACTAGAACCACTCGTACTCTTCCAAAATTGATTGGCGCATGTGGTGTGAAAACTTCTGTTGTTTCTTATGTTAGTTGTTCTTTTGACTTATTGACTATAAGTGAACAACAAATTAGCATATAATTACATAAAATAGAATTGGCAGAAAATCAAATTACAGAAGACAAAATTAACAGAAAATAAAAATTGGAAAAAAAACATAATTACATAAAACAAAAGTGCACAAAATCTCCTAACGCCTCCACCACCAGTTATTATTGCAGAAAATAGAAGTGCAGAAAATTTAATTACAAAAAATTGAATTAGCATAAAACTAAATTACAGCAAATATAGCAAAATCCATTGGCAATATAGCAAAATCCATGGAATAAACCCACAACATATATAATTTCTAGCAGAATAAACTGACCTGAACTTTACAAAAATTATAAACAAAATATTTCATAATCACTAAATATTCAAGGATTACAAAATTCTATGACAGAAAAATCCAAATTATCCTTATAAAACACATGAGCAATCCTCACCTTAATAATTTTAACAAGTTGATCGACTCCACTCTCTCCAAGAAACAAAGGCTGCAATATAAGTTGAGCTTCAGGGAAGAAATGCAAAAATGAGTAAAAACATTGAGACCTACTTATTCAAGCGTCAAATTACCTATCCAAGCTAGAAGTAATTCAGCTACTACACAACCAGTTGACCATATATCTATCACGGTTGTATATTCATCAGTGGCATCAAAGATAAGTTTTGGAGCACGATAGTATCTTGAACAGATGTAAGAAACATTAGGTTCTCCTTTCACCTGATGAATTAAAACATGGATGAAGCTTGAGTGAAAAACAAAAAACCTCTATCAACAATTTGTGTACTAAGCACAAAATCTTACCAATACTTCAGCACTTCCAAAATCATATAGTTTCAGCTGATGAGTGTGTAGGTTCACCTGACACCAGTAATGTTTATCTGAGTACGACAAATAGTAACTAATGCCATCATAAGTATACTAGACAAAGATCTTACCATCTTTGTGTTAAATTAAGCATAACTTAAATTCACAAGTATTACAAAAAAGTATGGTTCTAAAAATCAGACCGAATTGGCCGGTCGGACCGGTTCAACTGGAAACCGACAATGAAAACGGTCCGATTCGTTATCAATAACCACTGATTAGAGAACCGTTCAGAAACTGTTGAATCATCTGGGAATCAGTCGGCTGGACTGGACTAGTAATTGGCCGGTTCTAAAAAAATGCCGCCATTTTATGTTTTTTTTTTAAAAAAGAAAAACCAAAACCAAGTTGAAGCGAACCCTCTACCCTCTCTTTCCGCAATCATTCATGCAAATCCCTTTGAAGCAAAGTAAAAGTACCAAATCAAAATGGTAAAATTCTAACTTTTTGCTGTTTTCGTGAACCCTCTCTTTCCGCAATCATTCATGCAAATCCCTTTGAAGCAAAGTAAAAGTACCAAATCAAAATGGTAAAATTCTAACCCTAGGTTTTTTGCTGTTGCCGTCCCCAGGGTTTCGGCGCCTCTGCTTCTTCCTCTTCCCCCTGTCTGGAACCTAGGTAGCTCGGCACGTCGTCCACTGGCTTCTCTATTCGTGGCTTGGAGTAGCTCGTCGTCGGGTCGTCGGTTGCCTTCCGTGTCTCCGTCAAAGGTGAGTGGCCGTACTTTCAATTCTTTGCCTCCGCTTTTTCCTTTCAATTTTTTAACTGAATTGCTGTTTAATTATGATCCGTACATAATTATGTTTCACTATTTTGTGACTTAATTATGCTTAGATGGTAGTTGTCTTCATAATTTATTGATTTCAGTTATGTAGGATTTTGTGAATTCTTTACAATTTTCATAGTGATGTGTTGTTGAAGACTGAATTGCTGCTATTGTATATTTATGTTTTACATTATTACTGTTTTGTAGGGGTGTGCAAAAAAACTGGTTTCACTGAACTGAATTGAAACTGAACTGAAACTGTTTTAAATAAACCAGTTTTTTTTAATAAAAAACTAAACTGAAGTCTCTCTCATTTTTTTTCTTTTTTCTTTCTCTCTCCTATTCCTCTCTCTCTCCTTCCCTTATTTCTCTCTCCTT
Source organism: Arachis ipaensis (assembly GCF_000816755.2). NCBI lineage: Eukaryota > Viridiplantae > Streptophyta > Magnoliopsida > Fabales > Fabaceae > Arachis > Arachis ipaensis. The sequence continues at coordinate 48,392,032 of NC_029785.2, read as the reverse complement.
TTCTCTCTCTTTTTTCTCCTTCATCTCTATCTTTATTCTCTTTCTCTCCTTCCTTTTTCTCTTTTCTATTTCTCTCTCATCCTTTTTTCACTCTATATCCCTCTTCTCTTTTTCTCCCTCTTTTCTCCAAAATAAGAGAGAGAAGGAGGAGAAAGTGGAGGAGGAGGAGGAGAGAGAGGAAGAGGGAGAAGAGAGGGGAAAAAGAGCGCAAGAAAAGAGAGAAGGAGGAAGAGAGAGAGGGAGAAAAATTGAGAGAGACAGAGAGAAAGAGAGAGGGAGAAAGAGAAAATTGGTGCACTGTATTATAAACTGGTTTAGAACCAGTTTCATATGTGACAAAATAGTTTGGTTCAGTTTCTAAACCATTTAAAATGGTTTAGTGCAGTTTCAGTTCAGTTTATAGAAAAACTGAACCATGCACACCCTACTGTTTTGTGACTTAATTATGCCTAAATAAATGTGGTGACTATCTTCATAATTTATTGACTCTAATCATATAGTGTTTTGTAATTTCTTTGTGATTTCAGTTTCCGTTGCTTGTTCTCAATTTTAGGTCAACTTATGAACCAGGCATTTTTTGTAGAAATATTAAGCCTTGACTTTGAGACTAATTAAAAGATAGTTAAGTAGCTATATTGCTATTGAACTTTGATGAATTCTTATTTTGTTTGAGCATTCTAATGTAATTATCATTTAGTTTATAGTTTCCACTTCTTCCTTTTTGCATTGCAATGTATTAATGTAATGTATTATATTACCGTATTTTTTACAAGCATAACGGGATAAAAAATAAAAGGTAACTATTTCACTGGCTCTAATATTTTGCGTGGGGTCATGAAGCGTGGGGGTCATAAACTGCTATAATTGGTTGGTTTGTTATTGTTAGTCTCCTAATAATTTCTTAATTGCTCTTAGATCATGAAAATTATTTGTTCGAATTTCATGATATTAATTTCATAATATAAGTTTGAAGATATTTTAAGATATATATTAGATTATAATTATATTTTAGGATGTTTATTTATAATTTACTTATTATTTTATTCAAATAAGAAGTGCGGGAACAGTTACAAGAAATTCAAATTTTCTGCAAGTGGTGTACAAATGGTAACTGTTAGCTGATATTAGGCTAGTCTATAAATAGAGCTTTAGGAAAACATTGTAATCAGTTCAGTTCTTCTTGGAAAACGCTTAGAAACCCAAAAAACGCTCTCAGCCCCTTGGCATCACAGAGTAAAATTGGGAATCTTAAGTAATTCCTCTGAACTCAAACACTTGTACTTTGCTTTTTTCCAGTTTTTATTAATAAAATTTCTCTACTTTTACGTCTTTTTCTCTTTTATGTTCGTGTTTTTTCCTTCATCTTCTTCTTAATTTTCTATTTTTTTTAATTTCTGCATTTTACTTTGCCTCTGGCACCTTGCATGTTTTCTTTTCATCTTTAATTTTACTTTCGAAACTACAATTGAGACCTTGAGAGTTGAGACACCCACAAAAGGAGTCGTTTTCGCTCCTTAAATTAAGATTGCGAAACAAAACTCGAAAATTGTTGATTTATTTGTTGTTAACAATGGAACAAAAATTCGAGTAAAACAAATTGGCACGCCCGGTGGGACATTGTCAATAGATTGTAGTTTGTCAAAAGAAAAATCAAGAGTTTTGAATTTGCATGTGGTTGCGCAGTGGTAAGTTCGTGCGTCCGGAGCCAAGAAAATCAGCGTCAGTTGACATGTCAAATACTTCTGCAGTATCTTCTTCTACTTCTCGTGATGAGATTAGAGAAAATGAATCCGGAAATTCTCCTGTGATTTCAAACGCAGAGCCTACCTTGATGTCAGTGAGGCGTGATGGCGTTGGCCATGCCCATACAGGGTTAAATGCAACTCACATAAATACCGTGGGGTGGCCGCCATATGGCTTGCCACTGGGGTATGTCCCCTCCATGGTGACACAGGGATTGCCTGTGCCTCTCTACTCAACTTTTTAAAATCCTATTTATCAAAATCCATATGGCATGTTAAATGTACCTGTTTCTTGGACGTCAGGTTCACACGTATCACAACAAAATTTTTTACATTCTATTAATACAGGAAATAACAGTGCATCTAATTCTACTATATCCACTGTCACTAGGGTAGAAAATTCTAGACCTGTATTTCCTGACATGTCAAGAGCAATGCCTGTTAATCAGCCTAGTTAAACTGTGGGATCTTTAGCAAATATTAGGCAACAGATGGATGAAAGTCACCATGATCTAGTAAACATGTTAACTCATCAAATGGTGACAGTTTTAAATCCTCTTTTAGAAAACACAAACACTAGAATTGAACAATTAAATAGACAAGTTAATAGAATTTCTACTGTGGTAAATTTAGAAGAAAATGACAACCAAGGTTTAAGATTTGATAATGTCAATCAGAACGGTGGAGCAATTCCTAATTATAATGTTCATATGCCTAGACATGGTCAAAATGCTGATGATATGTTAGAAAGACTTAGGCAAAACAACTTAGGGGGGCATTATAATCTAGCAAGAAATGTCGAACAAATTTTAAACCGTTTGGGATTTAATGTGGGTTGTTTAAATAGGCCATATTTTGTATCTGCTTTTCCTGAATGTGTCCAACAAGCAGAGCTTCCAAGAGGTTGGAAAATTCCAAAATCTCTTACAAAATTTTCTGGAGAAGAAAATGAGTCTACAGTAGAGCATATTGCTCGATATACTGTTGAAATTGGGGAAGTAGCTTCTAATGAATATCTCAAGATGAGATATTTTCCTTCTTCTTTAACAAAAAATGCATTTACATGGTTCTCCAACTTGAGACCAAATTCTATTCATTCTTGGGCACAGCTGGAAAGAAATTTTCATGATCAATTTTTTCGAGGTGAATTAAAAGTTAGTCTTACATATTTATTCTCTGTCAAACGTGCAGAGGGAGAATCCATTGACACCTATTTGGCACGGTTTAGAAACATGAGAAATAAATGTTTTACTCCGATCCCAGAAGCTGAAGTTGTCAAAATGGCTACTAATGGGCTAGAATTTGGAGTTAGGAAGAAACTTGTTAATCAACATACTTTTGATCTTTTCCAATTAGCTGAGAGAGTAAGACAGATAGAACAAATTAAGAAAGAAAAAGAAAATTTTAAAAAGGGTTTAAAAAAGGTTGCATATGTTGATTGTTTTTCCGATAGTAGTGATTCAGATGAGAAAGAGATTTATATTGCCGAATTACGTGGGGGTCCTCCTTATGTATGCAAATCTTTGAAGCCTGTTAAAGGAAAAGAAAAAGTTTCTTCTTATTCTAAAGTTGAAAATAAGACTTATTCTTTTGATATTTCTAAGGCAGATCAAATATTTGAGGTTTTACTATAAGATAAGTAGCTTATTTTACCTGAAGGAAAAAAGATGCCTACAGCTGATGAAATAAAGAATAAGAAATTTTGTAAGTTTCATCAGGTATTTTCGCATACTACTAACAATTGCGTCCGTTTCAGGGACTTGATATAAAAAGCAATTGAGGAGGGAAGATTGAAGTTTGAGGATAAAACTACTATGAAGGTGGACACTGAACCATTTGCTGCTGACTCAAATTATGTTGAGCCATTCAACTTGTCAATCAACATGGTAGAAGTTGATGCCACAATGGTTAGTGCTAAAGATGAAAATAAAGACCTGAGGATCTTTGAGCAAGACAAGAAGCCAATTTATCCTCGTCCTGATGAGGATTTGTTAGATTTTTTGTTGAGAATTAAAGAATCTGATAGCACCATCGCCATGTGCTCAAAGTGCAATGCTGTTTTTGACAAGGAGGCTGCAAAAGAGTTTGAAAAGTACAAAGTTGAAGAGAAAGAAAAGGATGAGTTGAGAAAGAAGATTGCTGAAAAAGAAAATGAAACTAACGAGCTAAAGCGGAAGATAGCCGAGGAAAAACAAAAGTTGGGTGGTCAAACTCCTTTGAACAAGTGCGTCAACAACACTAGGGTACAACCCGTCAACCAGAAGATGAAGACTATGGTCATGATTGATGGAAAACCTGATGGATTTTCTCAAAAGACAAGAGTTCCTCCCACCAAAATTTCAAACAATAAATGGGTCCAGAATGTGAGAAATGTGCAGAATCAACCTACTGCTTTTGCAAGAGAAAAAAAACAAATGGGTGAAGCCTAGACCTTTTAAGCCCAGGTACTATGAGTCTCAGTTATGGAACATCAATCATGCACAAGACGGAGGTAGTATATATATTCCAAAAAATGTGCCTGTTCCCTCAAAGCCAATTTATTCTTGTTATAATCCTAACATGCAGCAGGTTGCTAATTATTCTCCTTGGCCCAATTGTCAAAATGTTCCAAAGTATTCTCCTTTTAGAATTTTTGGGCAAAAAGAGAATATACCTGAGTATGTTCCTTTAGATCCATACAAGGGACACGGTATAGATTTTCCTCCTTTGCCAACCATAGCTAAGTCTGTAGAAACTGGCAATTCTTCTAATCACCCTAAATACAATAAAAATGCAAAGAAGAATCTTACTGGAAAGAAAGTAATGGTTGAACACAAGGGAGAAAAAGATGAAGATTTAATTACTGATAATTTTGACACTGGTTTTGATGACAGCTTAGAAGCAATATTTGGTGTTAAGCAACCTATAGCTGTGGTGTCAATACTGCTGAGGAGTATAGTCAAATCCGGAAAGTAGAGTCATTAAAAGATGATTGTTATGATGTCTTTCCTGAAAGTAAATGCTTGTTACTAGATGACAATATGTGTGGTAGAGGATTGTTTGAGAAACCTACTGAAAATGACAAGGAGCATTTGCGTCCATTGCATATCAAGGCTCGTGTTGATGGAAGGATAGTTAATAAGATTTTAGTTGACGGGGGAGCTGTTGTCAATCTCATGCCTGAAAGAATGATGGGAAGGCTTGGAAAGACTAAAAAAGAGCTGATTAAAAGTAGCATTGGGGTAACAGATTTTAATGGAAGGACTTTTTCTGTTAGAGGTGTGGTTCTGCTGTCAATTGAGGTTGGTTCTATCAATAGGCCAACTCTATTTGTTGTTGTTGTTAGTGTGGAGATTTTATAGGATTAGAAATTTTATCAAATTTAATTGACACCTGGAGTTTAACATATGAAAGAAACGACTTCACGAAGTTAAGATTTTGTTACTTCTGAAGTTAGGAAAATTGTGTCAATTAAAACAATGAAAGTGTGTGTAAAAAAAAACTCTTAATTGAAATATTAAAGGTCAAAATAAAGGTCAATTGATATACATTTAATGTGCCGAAATTAGAACAGATATCATTTGACACACTTAAAAATTTCATACAAAAGAATAGACCCCATTGACAGTTCAACTATTAATGTAAAAAATTTTATAGACTTAGAAATTCTGTTAAGTCTATTACTAGTAGGCATTTAATCTGTCAAGCGGATGTGTCTAAAATGTCAATTGACTCTTAATATCAAAAATAAAAAAAAATGTCAATAAACAACTAAATTTTCTCACTTTCAATCATTGCATATCTTCAAGTGAGAAATCTTGGGGAGCATCTTGTTAGACAAAATATAATTTTTATAAGAAAATTATAAAAAAAAATAATTAGTTATTTGGTAATGTTCCTATATATAATATTTATATCTATTTTAAATTAAATTAGATAATTTGATAGTTGGTTATTTATTTAAATTTTGAAATTAACATCAAGCAAGAAGTGCGGGAACAGTTATAAGAAATTCAAATTTTCTGCAAGTGGTGTACAAATGGTAACTGTTAGCTGATATTAGGCTAGTCTATAAATAGAGCTTTAAGAAAACATTGTAATCAGTTAAGTTCTTCTTGGAAAACGCTTAGAAACCCAAAAAAACGCTCTCAACCCCTTGGCATCACAGAGTAAAATTGGGAATCTTAAGTAATTCCTCTGAACTCAAACACTTGTACTTTGCTTTTTTCCAGTTTTTATTAATAAAATTTCTCTACTTTTACATATTTTTCTCTTTTACGTTCGTGTTTCTTCCTTCATCTTCTTCTTAATTTTCTATTTGTTTTAATTTCTGCATTTTACTTTGCCTCCGGTACCTTACATGTTTTTTTTTTCATCTTTAATTTTACTTTCGAAATTACAATTGAGACCTTGAGACACCCACAAAAAAAGTCGTTTCCGCTCCTTAAATTAAGATTGCAAAACAAAACTCGAAAATTGTTGATTTATTTATTGTTAACAATGGAACAAAAATTCGAGTAAAACACCCGTCCACTAATTAAACTCAATATTTGGTTCAAAAATTATGTACGGATCGAACAACAATAATAATGCACTGCTTTATGTAACGTAACTGTTGGTGTATATGTGTGTGTGTAAGGAGTCAATTTAGTTAGATCACGTTCACGATCATGCTGGTTGATGATTTGCTGTCATAATATAAGAGACCAATATATCTCTGGATTGGAAGAATTGAAAGACAGTTTGTAATGCATAACAGGTAAGTATTAAGTACCCAAGACTTTTGCATAGAATGCCTCTTGGGATGTTTATTTTGGAGCATCTACTAGAAATCAATGCAAGCTGGACACTTCGTTCACATATAGCACATGTAATAAAAAATAGATAAAAAGCAGATTAAAAAAACAATAAGCCGATACAGTTTTGCATATATAGCACATGTAATAAAAATTTAGAACATGTTATTTGAAAATGTCATTTCAAGTCTTATTTATTACTATTATGAGGATTTTATTTATAAGTGATTCATAATTAAGGCTATTTTTGAATACTGTTTTTGAGATAGAAATAACGAAACTAATACGAAATTTCACTTCGTTATAAAGACATAAATAAAGAGATAAATATTTGTTTATCTAAAATAAAAATATTTGTCTACGTATCTCTATTTCTACTATATTTCTCTCTTAGAAATAGAAATACAACTTGAGTATTTATTGATCGAGATTTTGATCATATTTTAATCTTACTGGCCTACTGATCTGTTTTATATATTAAAAAAAAATAATAGTTTTACCTAAGTCTTTATTGTACTAGAACATTTATCTCCAAATTGAAATTACCACTCTAAATTATTGGAATTTAATTAAAAATTTGATAAAATTATAAGAATCTATAGAATAATTAAGTACATAAAAATAACAAGAAAAAGTGAAAAAGGAAAATCAAACTTAGGATTGGCAACTATGATAAAGATTCAAATATGTCTTACAAAAATGTAGTTTACAAATTACAATCTTTCTTTCGGTGAGAGGATTTAAATGATTTATCGATAATTGTATATTTTATCATAAAATACATTGTAATTAATGAATAATATTGTCTAAA
>NC_029785.2:48376353-48384672 GCF_000816755.2 Arachis ipaensis | reverse complement strand
GAGATTAAAGATAAGGAAGATTATTTTAGAATATTTATACATATTCAAATTTTAAACTCAAATATTTGAAAAAAAAATCAAAAGAGATTTGAGAGCAAAGAAATTCGATTTGAAGATAAGATTTAAAAATATATTATTTTACATAATTTGGAGAACAAACATAAGACTTATTTTCAATCATATATATGAGGAAGGATGGTTCTCGTACCATTTAGATTCTTTTGTTAATTTTCTTTACGGTATTAGAAATAATGTAGTTCTTTTAAATCCTGTTTAGTAACCTTTGATATTTTATATTATTTTTTGGTTTAAAAAATTTTAAGTTGTTTAGTTTTTCTTAATGTTTTTTTGAGTCATGAATCTTGGAATTGATTTATACTTCTAATTGATTGATGGTAATTAATGGCTAAGAGAGGGGATTGAATCTTAGCCCATTTTTTGCTGAATATTAATTTCTGAAACTTTAGGAGATATTTCTGTTTTTGTCTCGTGCCAAGTTGAGAGACACTTTTGTTTTTGTCTCTAGATCACCAGAAATTGAGAAAGGAGTAGAGAAAAAGAAGTAACACCAGATATATCCTGGTTCAGCTACTAGGTATAATGTAGCCTACATCCAGTCTCCATCACAACAATGATGGAATTTCACTATGTTTTCACAACATTACATTCACCAATTTTTTCTTAAGAACTACCCATTCCTATCTAGGACAAATCCAGATTCTAACCCCAATCTGAACTTGACTAGACCTCAATCTAGTTTTCAACCGTAAAGTGCTAACCCAACTTGCAAGGGACTAGAACTCATGTAATACCCGGTCTAACTAAAATTAATTAAATAGTAAATTAAATAGGAGCGAATATGGTTGGAGGATTTGGCAATTGGAATTTGATAATTTAAATATGATAATTGGATTCAGTGAATTTTTCCGAGTCGGAAAACATAGTTTTCTGCGTAAAAGTGCGCAGTGAAATTTTGACCGGCAGTACCGGCCGAGATCTGTCTGGTACTGCAGTTGAGAAAATTGAGTATAAGTAAATAAGGTTAAGAAAGGAGGAATTTTAATTAGGAAAAGTAGAAATATTTAAAATGCGATTTGGAGCACTAATCTTAAAGGTTTTGGCCCGAAATTGGGCCAACAGACAAAAATAAGTGAACCGGGCCTAAGTGGGCCCAAGACCCAACATATATAAACATTAGTTATGAGCATTTCAGCTCATTTTACCCTAAAGAGAAGGGTTGGGGCGCTGAAATTGAGAAGAGAGAAGAGAAGAGAGAAAACCTAACTCTCTTTGATCTTCAAACTACCATAACTTGAGCTACGGAGCTCCGATTGACGAGCCGTTTGCGGCCACGCGCCGCTCTTCTCATTCTCTACAATTCTATCTAAGTTTTGTGGTGAGTATTCTATTCATCTCTGCCCAGTTTTCGAATTTCCCCACTGTTACACATTTTTGGGTAGTTAGTGTTGAAATCTTGTGGTTTTGGGTGTTTAGAGATACTCTAACATAGATTCTAAGTGGGTTCTATCCCTATTTCATATGGGCTGAGGTAAGAAGTACTCAAACCCTTGTGATTTATCATTTTCATGAGCCCTAGGTTGATGTATATATGTGAAATTGGTTATGTTAGTGTATTGGTGATTTTGATACACAATTGGGAGATTGGTGTTGCTTGAGGAGTTTTGGTGAGGCTTGGAGCTAAGGTTGGTAGAGACTTTCAAAGAAGAGGCTCAATTGATTTGGCTACAAGATGTACGGTTTAAGTTTCATTTAAATACCGTGTGGTGTGATGAGAATTCCTAGGCTAGATGCCCCTAGGATTAAGTTTGGATTGTGTAAATGGTTGGTGCTAATGTGCATAGTTGGTATGTAATGTGAATTAATGATTGGGTTGAGAATTGTATGGCCTTGTATGCTTGGTGTATTGAGAATTGAATGTATTGGGTAATGAGTATTGATTTGTGGTTTATGCTTTTAAATTGTGAAATTGGGCCGGAGGCCGTGAATTTTGGGCCGGAGGCCGGAAAGAGGTAAGGAAGGTAAGTTGATGTGTGCATTGTATGATGATGCAAGTGATTGGATGAGTTTCAGATAATGAATATATGAATGATTGGGTTGGGTATTGAATAATAAGGTTTGAGGAGTTGAAGTGTGGAATTTGGTAATTTTGGGTGAAATTATATAGATAAGGTATGTTTGGTTTTGGTTGAGATATATTATGTGGTCATATATATGACTATGATTATTGATGCCTTGATGGTATGATGATATTGAGTGTGTGTAATGATGATTAATTGGAAATGGTATTATTGGAAATTGGGATGAGAAAATATGTATGACATGTCTATGTGTTGTCTCTTAGCCACTTGATTAAGAAATGTTAAATTAGTGGGATGATGTTTTGTGAGTTGTGGTAAAGTGTTGATGTATGAATTGAGGAGGCTTGATGTTGATTTTGGTACATTTTGATTGATTTCAAAAAGGATTGAAATTGGCATGTTTTGGTTGATTTCGAAAAGAATTGAAATGGCTTGTTTTGAAAATGGCACCTTGTGGTTTTGTGTGAAAACATGGTTTTTGGGCATACTCTGATGGGACATAACTTGGACTCCGGATTTCCGTTTTGTGTGAAACTTGTTTAGAAAAGAAATTGGATCCGGGATGTCCATGCCGTTCGAAGAACGATCGAAAATCGGTTTGAAATGAGAAAGTTATGTCCATCGGAAGATTGGGGGTTTAGTTTGTGAATTCTGCAGTTTTTTAACTTAGAAAATTTTTAGCAGAATGACCCTCCGCGCGTAGGCGCACTTGGCGCGTACGCGCCGATCTTCAAGAAAGCACCATCCGCGCGTGCGCGTGCTGTGCGCGGGCGCGTCGATGCGCTGCACCAATTGCCCAGCCATTTTCCAGAGAGTTGCACCAGAGTTGTGCCAGTTTTGTGCCTGGGGCGCAAGTGCACCCACGCGTACGCGTGGCTAACGCTTGCGCGTCGTTTGGCTAATTTTCAATCTACGCGTCCGCGTGCATGACGCATATGCGTCGATGAGTTTTGTGGCCATCCACGCGTGCGCGTGGAGTACGCGTACGCGTGGCTCTGTTTTCGTGCCAAAGTTGATTTTTGAGTTTTAAAAGCCAAATTTCATACTTCTAAGCCTCCGATCTCACCACTTATGTCTTAAATCATTATGATATTCCTAGCAATGAGAAAAGGAGCTAGTGAATGTGGTAACTTGCGAGTGAAGCAAGGGGAAAAGTAATGATCAATGATGATCAAAGATGATTATATGAGATATGGAGGATGACGGTGGAAGTACCGTGTATGCCATGAACCGAAGGGCTGTATTTATTGATAAATGGCTGGTTCTTGATTGAACCATGAGTCGGATGGCTGAGTTATTGCCGGATACGGTGGAGCCATGTTGATAAATTGGCTAGTTCTAGATTGAACTGTGAGCCGGATGGCTGAGTTATTGCTGGGTTACGGCAAAGCCATTATGGATTATGGCTGAGTATAAATGCATATATGATAAATGAACGAATATGATAAATGAATAATGATGGAAAGTGTTGAATGTAAGTATGCTTGTGTTTTCTCTCTGGTTGTAAGGGTGACAGGGCACCGATACCCTCTAATGGCGACAGGGCGCAGATACCCTCTAATGGCGACAGGGCGCAGATACCCTCTAATGGCGACAGGGCACATATTCCCTCTAATGATATTAATGCGCAACAGAGAGACTGTGCCCGGGTTAGCTACCGGACACGTCGGGTTGGCTTGATAACCGACAGATGATATCATCAGCCATAGGGTAGGCATTCATCATTTGCATATGTTTGAATTGTTTGGGTTTGCTTATTTGTTTTAGACTTCTACATTATATATGCTATGTTACTTGATTATGTGCTACTTGTTCTACTTGTACCTTAATTGTGTATTACTTGCCTGTATTGCTTGTGTTTGTACAACTGAGAGGCCCCTCATGTTGGTGTCGGTGGAGGTTGAGGGCTGTTCTTGATGAGATGAATTGGTGATGCGATTGCTTGAGGATGATGATCATTGGATGAGATAATTTGAGCTCCCTTGGTAGACGCAGTGATGTGGTTTCACTAGCTCCAGGTGAGGGTATGATGTATTAATATAGAATTGCTGAGATAATACGACTGATGATGGTTTTGTTTATGATTCCAAATCTGATTCGTGGGAGAGTCAGCGAGTTGGGAATCATATGAGATATGGACCAGATTTAGTATCCCTTTACGACAGTTGCCTATTCATGGATTAGCGAGAATCTAGGATGAATAATTGGTGAAGAAGCTTAGGATGCTTAATGAGTTCTTATTGTAGTGCATTGTATTTATTTGGCACTTTTACCGTACTGGGAATCCATGGGCCCGGGGTTCTCATTTCGTATATATCTCTTGTTTTTCAGATACAGGTCCAGGTGCTCAGAAGTGAGTTGTGGGTCGTCTGAGAGACGGCGAAGATCTTCATTTTCTCTACTTTGTGTTTTGCTTAGAATCTCTCCACCTTTGTTTCGAAAAGATTATATTATGTATTGAACTCTTTTGAACTGGCCTATAGAGTCTCTCGTGTTTCCTTTGGGGGAGATTAGGACATACTATTGTCAACTATTTTCATACTGTACCCTAGCCGGCCTAATCTTCGTGGGTCGCGTCTAGTGGCTATTTACTTATGTTATATATATCTATATGTTATCTATCTCTTAGTCTCCTTTACGCCTTGTCCGTATATCGTTTTCGGCTTCACGGTTTATCTTTTTGTTGTCGAAACGTGAGTGATACGTCTTCGCGATTTTATTTCTACTCTTTTCAGGCTTCTCGATTAATACTCCTTTCGAAATTACCTATATTTATATATTAAAGATCTACCTGAGAGTCGTACCACCGTAATATCATTGACTTATGACTCGAGCATAAGGATTTGAATATTAGGGTGTTACAACTCACCCTACCTTTCAACTACAAAGTGCTAACCCAACTTGTAAGGGAACAAGTCCAGATTCTAACACAACCTGAACTTGACTAGGACTCAAACCTAGCTTTCAACAGCAAAGTGCTAACCCAATTTGTAAGGGAATCCCCTCAGGATCATGACAACAAAACAAAAATACATACAAAGAATTTCTGAGATAACTATGAATTTTTCTTTAACTCTCTGCCTTTTTCTACTCATTGGATTTTTCTTACAAAACCTCACATTGTGTCTTTTACCAATGAAACAAAGACAGACTAAACTGAGAAAAAGAAATATTCAATGAAAGCCATGAAGGAGAAGAATAAACAGCTCAAAGAGGTATGAGAACCCAAGCATGTACTCTCTCTCCTTGATCTCAACCCTTGGCCGTTCACCCTTATTATAGAAGGGGAAGCTTCCAAGATTGAAACCGATTCAACCAAGCAACTTCTTCTCCAACCAAAAACAACAGTGGTTCGGACAAAGAGAAGAGAGAGGAAAAACCGAAAACCAACATGCATGTACCTCTCTCAACCCTTTTCATCAAGCTCTTTCCATCTGAGCCTTTGATCTTGTCTTTGACTCCAAGAAAGGATTCGGACCCTTGATGATCCTCTGACCTAGGACAGCTTCTTGCCTTCCATTTTTGCTTCTTCCTACTTGAGACTTCAGAAGCTATCTTCTTTCTTTGATGAACAAAAATAGAAATGAACTTTTTCAACTTAGATTTGCTTCTTCACCGAGACAGATTGTTTTTTTTTCTTGGCAAATAAGATCTTGAAGCCTTTCTTCAAATCATGCCTTCCATGGCAAAAATCTTGCTTTTGTTTTCTTCAGATCTTCACCTCTAAAAAGGATCTTCAATAACCTTTCTACTTCATAGCCTTTTTCTTTATAGGCTTCTGATAACTTCTTCTATTTGCTTCTATCTTCTTCTGATGGATGTGACTGAAAGCAAGAGTGAGGAGAGAGAAGAGAGAGAAAACTTTTGAAGGAAGCTTTCAATGTGAATTAAACTCAATTAAATTTGGAGTTGCAATTACCAAGGAATGTAGTAACCGAAGCATGCTTTTAATGAAATTAAACTCAATTGAATTCCAAGTTCCAGTACCCAAGAAATGAAGTAACGTGTGTGACTTTTGCAAAGTGGGACCTTTTGATTTTCTTCCTTTTAATGATCAATCACTAATTTTGAATTAATATGGTATATGGCTGAATTTGTTTAGTAACCAAACTGGGCTTTCATCACTTGGGCTTTAGACATTTGTTCCTTGTGCTAACTTGTTTCTTTTTATTTCTTACACAAAACATGTGGCTTGTTTTCTTTTTCTTAGTTCAACCGTTTCCCATTTTAGATCAAGACTTGGAGTAATAAAGTGGGCTTGCTCAATGAATCATCAATGTGTGAGACATATTGTGTGCATGCATGGGCAATATGAGGTTTGGGCTGCATCTCAAGCTTCTTGGTCTATTTTTGTTTAACTTATTTTTTTGCACACTAAACCAAACGAATCACACAAAAAAAATAACCCAATAATGTTTAGTCATATCTTAATCATAGTTTAGCTTTCTAAACTCAACAATCTTCCCATTGATGACAAACATTATTAAACTGAATTGAAAGAGTTAGGGTAAAAAACTTTCCTTTGAAGATTTGCCGAAATCTCCCCCTTTCTCTTGTTCAGTGTGCTCCCCCTTAATGTGTGCCTTATTCAACATGATGTTCAAGGGAGCAAAGCCTATATACAAGCTCTAAAGAGTTCCAAAAAGATAAGAATTTCAAACAATCGAACCTTTAATACAGAGCCAGATTTACAAAAAATGCTTGTCAACATCTTAATAAAATTCCATGATCTAGACAGCACATATATACTTAAGCGAATAAATTTATAAATAATAATTAGAGCTCAAGTTGAAACTAATCAATTGAAACAGAGTGCTCAAGCCAAAGCCAAATCAGATCATAAAAACGAGTATTGTAACACAGCACCAAACAGGGCAGCCATTCCATGAAACAAAACAAAACAGTTTTAATTAAAACCATTTCTATTCAATTCAGTCCTTTTTCTCTGGTGCACGAATTGTGAATCACACTTTTCACAACTCGTACCAAATCTAAGAGATACTCATTCAATCGTATATAGAACGGAGGTGGTTGTCAGGCACGCGTTCATGGTTTGAGGAAGGTGATGAATTTCACAGATCATCACCTCCATCACAGTTAAGCGCGAATGAACATCTTAGATAGGAACAAGCGACACACCAAACTTAGAGGTTTGCTTGCCCTCAAGCAAAAGAAAAGAAAGGAGAGGGATAGAAGGAGATCGAGGTGCACTTGGTGATGGAGGAGGGGGGAGGCCGAACCCAATTTAAAGGGGTGGGGGGTGGCTTTTCGAAAAAAAGAAGAGATAAGATAAAAAGATTGAGTTGAAAAAGATAAGATAGAAGATATAGTTTGATTTTGAAAAGATAGGATAGATTTTTGAAAAAGATAAATCTGGGTTTTTGAAAAAGATAATATGAAAAAGATATTGAAAAGATTTTAGAGTGAAAAAGATAAGATAGAAGATATAGTTTAATTTTGAAAAGATAGGATAGATTTTTGAAAAAGATAAATCTGGGTTTTTTTGAAAAAGATAATATGAAAAAGATATTGAAAAGATTTTAGAGTGAAAAAGATAGATTTGTTTTTGGAAAAGATTTGAAAAGAGTTGGATTAATTTTGCAAAGAGGGTGTGTGCTTATGAATTAAGATACATTTGATATTTTGAGGGCAGGATTTTTTTTTTGAAATCAGGGTTCTTGACATGTTTATGTAAATAAAATCATGTATTGAATCATAAAATTATAAATTAGAATGGAAATACGTGTGGGATTACTGGATTTGGCTCCTCCCTGTCCTCCTGGCGTTTGAACGCCCAAACACTGCCTGTTTTGGGCGTTCAGCGCCCAAATGCTGATCTCCTGGGCGTTCAGCGGCCAGTTGCTGCCATTCCTGGCGTACAACGCCCAGTGGGTGGCCATTTCTGGCGTTGAACGCCCAAATGCTGCCATTACTGGCGTTCAGCGCCCAGTGGATGCCCATTTTGGGCGCTGAACGCCCAAAATGCCCCTTTACTGGCGTTTTCTTGCCATTGAGCTCTTTTACTCTGTTTTGTGTGCAAATTCCTTCTGTAACCCTCTAAACTTATACAAATGATTCTGTACCTTAGTGTCAGTGAACTTTATATAAACAAATAAAAATAAAAATAGGGCAGAAATGCTTAGAGGATTAATGCCCCATGGCTGGGTTGCCTCCCAGAAAGCGCTTCTTTATTGTCTTTAGCTGGACCTTCCTGAGCTTT
>NC_029785.2:48361430-48376328 GCF_000816755.2 Arachis ipaensis | reverse complement strand
AGGAATCTAAGAGATACTCATTCAATCGTATATAGAACGGAGGTGGTTGTCAGGCACGCGTTCATGGTTTGAGGAAGGTGATGAATGTCATGGATCATCACCTCCATCACAGTTAAGCGCGAATGAACATCTTAGATAGGAACAAGCGTGTTTGAATGGAAAACAGAAATACTTGCATTAATTCATCGAGACACAGCAGAGCTCCTCACCCCCAACAATGGGGTTTAGAGACTCATGCTGTCAGAGAATACAAAGTTTAGATCTGAAATGTCATGAGATACAAAATAAGTCTCTAAAAGTTGTTTAAATACTAAACTAGTAGCCTAGGGTTACAAAATATGAGTGGACTATGATGGATGATGCAGAGGTCCACTTCTGGGGCCCACTTGGTGTGTGCTGGGGCTGAGATTTGAGTGAGTCACGTGCAGAGGCCATTTGTGGAGTTGAACGCCAGTTTTTATGCCAGTTTGGGCGTTCAACTCCAGTTTTTGATCCTTTTCTGGCGCTGGACGCCAGAATTGGGCAGAGAACTGGCGTTGAACGCCAGTTTACGTCGTCTATCCTTGTGCAAAGTATGGACTATTATATATTGCTGGAAATCCCTGGATGTCTACTTTCCAATGAAATTGGAAGCATGCCATTTAGAGTTTTGTAGCTCCAGAAAATCCAATTTGAGTGCAGGGAGGTCAGAATCCAACAGCATTAGCAGTCCTTTTTCAGCCTGAATCAGATTTTTGCTCAGCTCCTTCAATTTCAGCCAGAAAAATACCTGAAATTACAGAAAAACACACAACTCATAGTAAAGTCCAGAAATATGAATTTTTCCTAAAAACTACTAGAAATAGACTAAAAACTAACTAAAACATACTATAAACTACCTGAAATTATCCCCAAAAAGCGTATAAAATATCCGCTCATCATTCTCCCTTTTTCATTTTTCTCCCCCTTTTGTCATCAAGGAGGGATATATCATATGTCAAAGTTTGCAATGCTCTTATCAATTCACAAAAATCATCAGACAACCTTGAAACATGCATGAATCAGAGCTAAACCAAATATTAATTAAATGCTACTCATTCACAAGCTCATATGCTAAGCTATGAATAATATTCACAACCGGATCAAACTGCAGATTTTTAAACATAAATTCAAATAATAAATAGCAGCTTCAAACATCATAATCATAGATCAAAATAAAAATAAACAACAGCCTCTCAAGTCATTTTTCTTTCTCCCCCTTTTGTCATTAAGGAGGGATACCTACATGAAGAAATAGTTCAACATATATGCAAAAAGTATAGAGTAGTTTAAAAGGTAAAAACTAAGTTACAGCCACCCAACAAAGTTCAACAACTAAAATCCAAAAATAGAACAAAAATAATGATAAACCAATGTTTCAGAAATAGTTTTTTTTTAGCAGTAATATCATGGAGCAAGCTTAAAAAAAACAAATACCAAAACAAAACAAAAAACTATAATAAGTATAAGCAATATTCACAATCAGACTAATATGCATAATCATAGCTGCATGAAATAATAGTGTAAAACAAAGAAAATTGCAGCCAGTCTCAAGCATCATAAGTTCAACTTGTTTCACTATAACTGTTTTAATTTATTTTCAAACAATGCTTACTTCCCCTGTTATTATCGAGAATAGTAAACCTGCACACAAAAACAGTTCAATATGCAATCCACAAATGCAAAATAGGTATTAGTGTTAGTGTCAACAAAAGTTGTAAAATGTCATAAAAAATAGATTGTAAGAAAACTGCAGCATCAAACAGAGCTAGACGTCAGATCCCTCATCCTCGATTGCAAGAGGATCTTCCTCTTCATTCAAAATCGTGTCCTTGGCTGCCTTTGTGCCCTTTTTCTTAGATTTCTTTACAGCACCACTATCCTTAAGATATAAAATTCTGTCCTGGGTTTCATTACTCAGACTAACACCAAAATATTCAAAAATGCAAGTTAAAAACATTCTATATGTAAAGAAAAATGGGAGTAGTAGAGAAGATGAGAAGTTGTCATAATTACTGCTTTGAATGTTCAAAAATCCTTTGAAAACACAAAACAATTTAATAAAACGAGATTCAAAGAATTTTGAATTTTTTTAAAAATAATACAGGCAGTTTTAAAATGACAAGTCAAACAAAAATTGAAAATAATTTGAAACTTATTTGACTTGAAAAATGATGAATATAAATACTCCCTTTTTTTGTGTGTATGTGATCAAAACAAGTAATGAGACCCACTTCATAAAACAAAACAACTTTCTCTTGGGCTTAGTTGTGGTTTTAAGGAAACACATTTGACCACCAAGGATTTAGTTCAGATCCAAATTCATTTAAAAGTATCAACACATAGTCTGAACTTCATGGAACCTAGAGAGAGTCATTATCTGCCCAGTTTTGTCTCCCTGTAACCTGCGAGACAAAAACAACCAGAAAAATCTTTAAGCATATTTAATTAAAAAACTCAGCAATCAAGAGTCTCTAGAGTAGTTCTCAATTTACCAAATCTATCCTCACAAATTGTACATCAATTGTTCCTTTTTGCTCATGTTCTTTTATGGAATGAAATCTTACTTCAATGTGCTTAGTTCTTAATTGTAAAATAGGATTTTTTTTTAAATTATTGCACTCAAGTTGTCACAAAACATACGGATACTATTGACTTTTAATTTGTAACGTTCAAGTTGCGTTTTAAACCAAGTCAATTGAGAACAAGAGGAAGTTGAGATATATTCGGCCTTAGCCGTTGACAGAGCAACAACAGCTTGCTTATGGCTTGACCACACATTCAAGGATTGTCCAAGAAAGTAACAACACCCTGAAATACTGCTTCTATTCACATAATTTTCGCAAAATTTGCATCACAATACCCAGCTCATTTTTCTCAAATTGGATCAGCTCTTCCTCCATTCCCTTTATCCAAGAGGGATCTTCAATGATGAATTCATGCGGTTGGTTCTTCAAGAACTTCCATTTTTGATTTTGGTGAGGTGATCTCAGGTTGAGTATGAACATGATCAGTTCCATTGAGATTTTAAAAAATCTCTATGTCAGGAGGAGACAAAATAGAATCGTCTCCTAGATTCTGGTCTGCAGAATTATGAATAACATCTTTCATTGTAGGTTCAGATTTGTCTTTTCCTTGAATTCTATCTGAATTTTGTGCAATCTTAGTTCCTGCATCAATTTTCTCAAAAACACTTGAGATGGAGTTATAATCACAAAAAACAAATGATATGTATGGACTCCTCAATTATTCTGTGTTCCTTGATGTAAACTTTATAAGCTTTACTAGTGGTTGAATATCCAACAAAGACACCTTCATAAGATTTTGGATCAAATTTTCTAAGATTATCTTTAGTGTTTAACACAAAATATTTACATCCAAAGTATGAAAGTACTTAAGATTGGGTGGTACTCCTTTTTAAAGCTCATATGGTGTTTTCTTTAAAACTTTTATAATGATGATTTGGTTCAAAATATAGTTTCAGTCCAAAAGAATTTTGGAATTTCATTTTCACCACAACATAGCCTTAGTCATTTCTTGAAGGCCTCTATTTATCCTTTCAATAACTCTATTTTATTGAGGTATTCTAGGACATGAAAAATTATATGAAATATCAAATTCATCAAAGTGTTGATTTCTAAATTCATTTTCATGATCACTTCTTTAAGGAAATAAATTTCAAAAAGTTTCATTTTGGATTTTTTTGTATAGAGTTAGAAAGACATCATTCTTATGAGCTAAGAAAAGAATCTATCCAAATTTAGTATAGTCATTAAACACCACTAAGCTATAGTGCTTACCACTAAGACTTTGAGTCCTTATAGGACCCAAAAGATCAATATGTAGCATTTTCACTGTTCTTTTGGTTGAGATGTCATCCTTGGGTTTGAAAGAATTTTTAGCTTGTTTACCCAATTGACAATCATCACAAGTGATGTCTTTATCAAATTTTATTTTAGGAAGACCTCTAACCACATTTTTTTTCACAAGCTTAGAAATTTAAAACATGTTTGCATGTCCCAATTTCTTGTGCCATAACGATTTTTTTAGATTCCAAAGAAATAAAACAAGCTACATTTTGTTCTTTTTAGTTCCTCTAAGGTTAGTCCATATACATTCTTGCATATTTTAACTTCAAACAAAATTTCACCAGATTTTTCACACACAACCAAGCATTCCAATTTCTTGAGAATAGCCAAACAACATAAATTACACAATTGGATAATGTCTCGAAGATTGTGTTTCAATCTATCAACTCAAAATACAACATCAATGAAAGTTGAGAAGTTCTTACCAACCTTACCTACGGCCACAATTTTTCATTGTCATTGAAAGTCACAAAGCTTTCATTGTATATATCAAGCTTGATGAAGAAAGTAGACTTTTCGGTCATGTGCCTAGAGCATCCCCTATTCAAGTATTACATGTCTTTCTTCTTCTTAGATGCTAAGCAAAACTGCACAAATCTTTTAGGTATCCAAACTAATTTGGATCCTTTGAAGTTAGTCCTTCTTGGTTTTCCAAGTGCATTAAAATCACAAACAATCTTGTATGTTTTGTTTCCTACTCTTCTTTTATCAATAAAGTATTAAGAAGAAGAGTGACTAAATTTGTTGCAATTAAAACAGAGATTTGTATGAGCATATTGCTAAAAACGATTAAGACATGATGCTAAAGGTGATCAAATGATTTGAATTTTCTGGTATTTGAAAAAGGGTACATTTTTTAAAAAATCCATCTCTAAAATTAGTACCTCCTCTTGAAAAAAAATCTAAAACCAAAATTTCTTGCCACATATGGGTTTCTAGAACGTGAGGCTCTTTTGTGAAAGAAGAGTTTTCTAAAAACGGCCTCATTTTTAGAGATGTAACCCAGACTAGAGTTATTTGAATCTAGTTCAGATTTTGAAAAAGATGCATTCTTATCAAAATATGATTTTTCAAAGTTGGCATCAATATGAGATGAATACTGATGAGCGGATAATTTATACCCTTTTTGGCATTTTTTTACACAGTTTTTAGTATGTTTTAGTTACTTTTTATTATATTTTTATTAATTTTTATGCAAAAATCACATTTCTGGACTTTACTATAAGTTTGTGTATTTTTCTATAATTTCAGGTATTTTCTAGCTAAAATTGAGGGACCTAAACAAAAGTTTGATTCAGAGGCTGAGAAAGGACTGCAGATGCTGTTGGATTCTGACCCTCCTGCATGCGAAATAGAGTTTTTTGAGCTAAAGAAGTCCAATTGGTGCGATCTCAATTGCGTTGGAAAGTAGACATCTTGAGCTTTCCAGCAATGTATAATAGTCCATACTTTACCCGAGATTTGATGGTCCAAACTGGCGTCTAAACGGCAGCCGGAGACCCTTTTCTGGCGTAAAACGCCAGAACTGGCACCAGAACTGGAGTTAAACGCCCAACTGGCATCCAAGCTGGCATTTAACTCTAGAAAAGGCCTATGCACGTGTAAAGCTCAATGCTCAGCCCAAGCACACACCAAGTGGGCTCCGGAAGTGGATTTCTGCGCTATCTGCACTTAGTTACTTATTTTTTGTAATCCCTAGTAACTAGTTTAGTATAAATAGCACTTTTTACTATTGTATTCGTATCTTTTAAACCTACTTTTACTTTTATGTGACATTTGGAGAGGCTGGCCACACGGCCATGCCTAGACCTTTTTCTCTTATGTATTTTCTACGGTGGAGTTTCTACACCTCATAGATTAAGATGCGGAGCTCTACTGTTCTTCATTAATTAATGCAAGTACTATTGTTTCTCTTTCAATTCATGCTTAGTCCTTCAATTGAATGAGGACTACCTTGTGTTTAAGGCTCAAGGATCTTCTTCTGTAACCATGGAGAGGAAGTATGAAAAGCTTCTCTCAATACAGAGTCAAACAGAGCCCCTACACTCAACTTATAAGTTTGGTGTTGGGAGGCCACCATTAAGCTCTGAGTCTCTGTGAAGCTCTCTAAGAGCTCACTGTCAAGCTATTGACATTAAATAAGTGCTTATTGGGAGGCGACCCAATGTTATTTAATTATATTTATTTTTATAGACATTTGTTTTCCATTGTCATGTTATGTTTTCTTTTGGTAGATGATCATGTGAAGTCACAAAAACAGCTGCAGAATTAAAGAGGAGTCAAAAATAGCATCAAAAATAGCACACCCTAGAGGACAGACTTACTGGCGTTTAAACGCCAGTAAAGATAGCAAAATGGGCGTTTAACGCCCAGTCTGGCAGCATTCTGGGCGTTAAATGCTAGAATTGGCAGACAGACTGGCGTTTAACGCCAGAAAAGGGTGTTTGGTGTCTGGCTGGTGTTAAACGCCAGAATTGGCAGACAGACAGGCGTTTAAGGCCAGAAAAGGGTGTCTGGTTGGCGTTAAACGTCAGAAAGGGGCATCAGTCTGGCGTTTCACGTCAGGAAAGGTAGCAGATATGGCGTTAAATGCCAAAAATGGCACATAGAGGGTGTTTAAACGCCAGAAAGGTGCAGGGACCAGAATTCCTTGACACCTCAGGATCTGTGGACCCACAGGATCCCCACCTACCCTAACTCTCTTCTTCTCTCCTCTTCACACTTTTCCATAACACTCTTCCCCAAATACCCTTGACCAATCACATCAATACCTATTCCCTAAACACCATTCACCTATCAAATCTCCATCTTTCCCATAATCTCTTTACCACTCACATCCATCCACTACTCTCCAAAAACCCATCAAAAACCCCACCTACCTCACCATTCAAATTCAAAACATTTTCCTCCCAAACCCAACCCCCACTTACACCAATTCCCTCTCTCTCTTACCTTATAAATGCCCCTCCTTACCACCTTCCATTTCACACATCATAAACACTTAAACCCCCCCTGGCCGAATTCAGCACACCCCTCTATCTCCTCCATTTCTTCTTCTTCTCCTCTTTTCTTTCTTCTTTTGCTCGAGGACGAGCAAACCTTTTAAGTTTGGTGTGGAAAAAGCTCTGCTTTTTGTTTTTCCATAATCATTAATGGCACCTAAGGCCGGAGAAACCTCTAGAAAGAGGAAAGGGAAGGCAATTTCTTCCACCTCTGAGTCATGGGAGATAGAGATATTCATCTCAAAGGTCCATCAAGACCACTTCTATGAAGTTGTGGCCAAGAAAAAGGTGATCCTCGAGGTCCCCTTCATGCTCAAAAAAAGTGAATATCCGGAGATCCGACGTGAGGTTCGAAGAAGAGGTTGGGAAGCTCTCACCAACCCCATCCAACATGTCGAAATCTTAATGGTTTAAGAGTTCTATGCTAATGCATGGATCACTAAGAACCATGATCAAAGTATGAATCCGAACCCAAAGAATTGGCTCACAATAGTTCGGGGGAAATACTTGGATTTCAGTCCAGAAACTGTGAGATTGGCATTCAACTTGCCAATAATGAGAGGAGATTCTCATCCTTTCACTAGAAGAGTCAACTTTGATCAAAGGTTGGACCAAGTCCTTACAGACATTTGTGTGGAAGGAGCACAATGGAAGAGAGACTCAAAAGGCAACCTAGTTCAATTAAGAAGGCCTGACCTCAAACCCGTGGCTAGGGAATGGTTGGAGTTCATCCAACGCTCTATCATTCCTACTAGCAACCGGTCTGAAGTTACAGTAGACCGGGCTATCATGATCCATAGTATCATAAATGGAGAGGAAGTAGAAGTTCATGAGATAATACCTCTAGAACTCTGTAAGGTTAGCCTTCCCTCATCTCATCTGTAACCTATGCAATTCAGCTGGAATTGTCATAGAAGAAGACATCCTCATTGAAAAGGACAAACCCATCACTAAAAGAGGATGGAGCAAACAAGAGAGCCCACTCATGGACCTCAACAAAAGTATGAGGAGATTCCTCGTCAAGAAATCCCTGAGACGTCTCAAGGGATGCATTTACCTCCACATAACTATTGGGAGCAACTCAACACCTCTTTAGGAGATTTGAGTTCCAACATGGAGTAACTAAGGATGGAGCACCAAGAGCACTCCATCATCCTCCATGAAATTAGAGAGGACCAAAAGGCCATGAGAGAGGAGCAACAAAGGTAAGGAAGAGACATAGAGGAGCTCAAGCAATCCATAGGATCTTCAAGAGGAAGAACTAGCCGTCGTCACTAAGGTGGACCCGTTCTTTAATTTCCTTGTTCTTATTTTTCTGTTTTTCGGTTTCTATGCTTTATGTTTTGTCTATGTTTGTGTCTTTATTACATGATCATTAGTGTTTAGTGTCTATGTCTTAAAGCTATGAATGTCCCATGAATCCTTCACCTTTCTTAAATGAAAAATGTTTTCTGAAAAAGAAAAAGTACATGAATTTCAAATTCTATCTTGAAATTAGTTTAATTATTTTGATGTGGTGGCAATACTTTTTATTTTTTGAATGAATGCTTGAATAGTGCATATTTTTTATAGTGAAGTATGAATGTTAAAATTGTTGGCTCTTGAAAGAATAATGAAAAAAAGAGAAATGTTATTGATAATCTGAAAAATCATAAAATTGATTCTTGAAGCAAGAAAAAGCAGTGAAAAGAAAAAGCTTGCGAAAAAATGGCAAAAAATAAAGAAAAAAAGAAAGAAAAAGAAAAAGCAAGCAGAAAAAGCCAGTAACCCTTTAAACTAAAAGGCAAAGGTAAAAAGGATCCAAGGCTTTGAGCATTAATGGATAGGAGGGCCCAAAGGAATAAAATCCTGGCCTAAGCGACTAAATCAAGCTGTCCCTAACCATGTGCTTGTGGCGTGAAGGTGTCAAGTGAAAAGCTTGAGACCGAGCGGTTAAATTCGTGGTCCAAAGCAAAAAGAGTGTGCTTAAGAGCTCTGGGCACCTCTAACTGGGGACTCTAGCAAAGCTAAGTCACAATCTGAAAAGGTTCACCCAGTTATGTGTCTGTGGCATTTATGTATTCGGTGGTAATATTGGAAAACAAAGTGCTTAGGGTCACGACCAAGACTCATAAAGTAGCTGTGTTCAAGACTCAACATACTGAACTAAGATAATCAATAACACTATCTGAATTCTTAGTTCCTATGGATGCCGATCATTCTGAACTTCAAAGGATAAAGTGAGATGCCAAAACTGTTCAGAAGCAAAAAGCTACTAGCCCCGCTCATCTAATTAAAACTAATCTTCATTGATATTTTTAAAATTTATTGTATTTTCTCTTCTTTTTATCCTATTTTGCTTTAAGTTTCTTGGGGACAAGCAACAATTTAAGTTTGGTGTTGTGATGAGCGGATAATTTATACCCTTTTGGCATTGTTTTTACATAGTTTTTAGTATGTTTTAGTTACTTTTTATTATATTTTTATTAGTTTTTATGCAAAAATCACATTTCTAGACTTTACTTTGAGTTTGTGTGTTTTTCTGTAATTTCAGGTATTTTCTGGCTGAAATTGAGGGACCTGAGCAAAAGTCTGATATAGAGGCTGAGAAAGGACTGCAGATGCTGTTGGATTCTGACCCTCCTACACGCGAAATGGATTTTCTAGAGCTAAAGAAGCCCAATCTGTGCGCTCTCAATTGCGTTGGAAAGTATACATCTTGGGCTTTCTAGAAATGTATAATAGTTCATACTTTGCCTAAGATTTTATGGCCCAAACTGGCGTCTAAACGCCAGCCAGAGACCCTTTTCCGGTGTAAAATGCCAGAACTCACACTAGAACCGGAGTTAAATGCCCAAACTGGCATCCAAGCTGGCGTTTAACTCTAGAAAAGGCCTATGCATGTGTAAAGCTCGATGCTCAGACCAAGCACACACCAAGTGAGCCCCGAAAGTGGATTTCTGCGCTATCTGCACTTAGTTACTTATTTTTTGTAATCCCTAGTAACTAGTTTAGTATAAATAGAACTTTTTAGTATTGTATTTGTATCTTTTAAACCTACTTTCACTTTTATCTGACATTTGGAGAGGCTGGACACACAGCCAGGCCTAGACCTTTTTCTCTTATGTATTTTCTACGGTGGAGTTTCTACACCTCATAGATTAAGGTGCGGAGCTCTATTGTTCTTCATGAATTAATGCAAGTACTACTGTTTCTCTTTCAATTGACGCTTACTTCTTCTCCAAGATATACTCTCGTACTTAATTCAGTTAAGTCAGAATGAAGGGGTGACCCGTGTCAATCACCCACTATCTTCGTTACTCGCTTAGCCAAGATCCGTATGCCTGACAACCACAAGCGGTCTACATGATGTTCAACGTAGTCATTGGACGATAGTCGGAGTATATTCTCTTGGGTCTCTGGTGCGTGTCAGAAGTTAGACCAACTAAGAGATTTTTAATAAGAGAACAGAGTTGCAAGTATAGCCCTTAACCAGCTAAAATCTGCCTCACCAATTTAAAAAGGGTGTCACAAAAAATTTAGAATAAAAATACTGGGAATATGAATCCCAGTTCATCTCCCAACGAGTTGCAGAAAGGGGTGCTATTTTATTAAGTAGGAATTTTCCGAGAGTTTTGAGAGTTGAATAATGAGCAATTAAATAATTGAAAATTTAAGCAATAAAAATAAACTAAGAATAATTATTGATATTCTAAATAAAAAGCCTTGATTGGGGGAATGATTAATTGGAAGTTCTATCTTTGTTGGGATCTCTTAAGTGCAGTATTAAAAAGGTTGTTGTTTTCACTTAGTTAACCCTTACTAAATAAAGGAAAGTCAAGTGATTAAGCTAACCCTTATTCGTAAATCTTAGTCAACAATGTCCAGATTAATCAACACTTAAGCCTTCCATCTCAAGTGTCTCCTTTTAATCAACCCCCATGCCAAGTATTGGATCTACTCCATTGACATGGATATAATACTCAGAAAAATATAAGAAGACATAATAAATTAATTAAAATAAAATAGAGACTGAATTAATTAAAAATAAAAGTAATCCTCTTTATCAACAACACATGAAAGTAATCCAATTAGAACTCTAAATAAAATAAATAAGGATATGGAAGAGTAAGGGACAAAGTAAGCAAACTAGAATGATGTCTTCAACGGAGGTAATGACTTCTTCAATATCCAAAAGCATAAGCTAATTAACTATGAATGTAAAGAGAACCTAGAGGGGAAGTAATCCTCTCTAAATTCAGATATAAAAACCTAAAAACTATCCTAATGAGAATATGTGAATGTGTATTGATGTGTAACTAATCTTTTGTTGAGTCTCTGCGTGTTCCCTGGCTTTATTCTGTGTTTCTGGGCCGAAAACTAGGTCAAAAAGTGGCCCGAAATCGCCCCCAGTGTTTTCTATTAATTATGCAGACCGCGCAGGTCACGCGTACGCGTCATCCACGCGTTCGCGTCATTCGTGCAGACTCCAATCCACACGTTTGCATCAGGCACGCGTTCGCGTGGCTGCGATTTTCTCAATTCTGCGCGCTCGCGTGAGCCATGCGCGCGCGTCAGTGTTCACTGGTCATCTCCTTAGTTTCTTGTGTTCCTTCCATTTTTTGCAAGCTTCCTCTCTATTCTCTAAGCCATTCCTGACCTATAAAGCCTGAAACACTTAACACACGGATCACAGCATCGAATGGTATAAAGGAGAATTAAAATATACTAATTAAAGATTTCTTGGAAACAAGTTTTCAACCATAAACAATACTAGGAAGGAAAATGTAAAATCATGCGATTAGTATTAATAAGTGGGTGAAGACCTGATGAAACCACTCAATTATACACAAGATAAACCATAAAATAGTGGTTTATCAACCTCCCCACACTTAAACATTAGCATGTCCTCATGCTTAGTGATGCGTGAGCATCTTTTCTACATTTTCCTAGTAAATTTGCATTCAAATTGTTGAGTTTAATCAAGATTTAAATATCTTTTAGCCACTAAGGATGCTACTTTGAGTTGTGTGCAATTCCATTGATTTCAGGTAGCATTCGAATGCATTTGACGGAGTTTTGTAGCAGAAAAGGAGGAAAGCGAATGATGCTGTCAATCCTGAACTCCCTGCACTCAAACAGAAATAACTTGAGCTACAGAGGTCCAATTGATGTGATTTTATCGGCGTTGGAAAGCTAACTTCTAGGGCTTTCCAACGATATATAATAGTGTATACTTCTTCTCCAGCAACCTCTACCTCCTCCACGTTGAACTTGGCCTCTGTCAAGTTCAGCGTGGAACTTGAAAGCTCCTAAGAAACCATGCGCAACACTCCACGCTGAACTTGGAAAAAGCCAAGTTCAGCGTGGCTCAAAGGGGAGCGCTAAATATCACACTGCCTCCTCCACGCTGAACTTGGATTTTTCCAAGTTTAGCGTGGATTCTCAATATCAGCGTGGTTCCCATATACGTCAGCGTGGTTGCATGAATAATTAATAAATTTTGATTAAATTTGTATATTATTTTTAAATAGAAAAAGATACTATTTTAGTTTTATAAAATATATTTTACATTAATTAGGATTAGATATAAAAGGGAAAAGAATCAGCCCTTCGGGCTCTCTCTCTTCTCTTCTACCTCATTCCGCACTTTACAGTTTTACGAATCCTTATTTTCTCTCTGAACCATGAGCAACTAAACCTCCATTGTTAAGGTTAGGAGCTCTGTCTATTATATGGATTGATACTATTATTTTTCTATTTTAATTTATGTACTGATTTATAATTCAAGAATTATTTTTGTTCTTTATCTTATGAATTTGGGTGGAACGGAAGTATGATCCTCTTTCTAATTGAGTTCTTGTATAACTTGGAAAAGCTCTTTACTTGAACAACAGCTTGAAAATATATTCTCCTAAATTTCTAATTATCTGGACTTAACGGGATACGTGACATATAATCCTCTTATATTTGGATAATTAGGATTTCTGTGGCATATAAACTAGAATTGAACTTCACCCTCTAATTGGAATTAAGTGACCAAGGAATTGGCGGTTGATGAAAATTAGAGTAGACTAAGAAGGTCTAAGGAATTAAGGCTTAGTCATATATAGTTTTCCATGAATTGAATCTTGCATGATTAAAATAGTTAGTAAGAAAAGTCAATCCAGAAAATAGATATCTCTGAAGCCTTAACTGTTCTCCATATGTTATTCTCATCAATTTACTGCTTGCTGTCTTAATTTTTGAAGTATTGTTTAATGGTTTTGAATACCAAATCACTCTTTTCTGTTTGTCTGACTAAGCCAATCACTCAACCATTGTTGCTTGATCCATCAATCCTCATGGGATTGACCCTCACTCACCTGAGGTATTACTTGGTACGACCCAGTGCACTTGCCGGTTAGTTTGTGGATTATAAATTCCACACCAAGTTTTTGGCGCCGTTGCCGGAGATTGACTGTGATTGACAACTATCAGTTGTTTGATTGCTTTGATTAGGCGTTTTAATTTTGATTTTATTTAAATTTTGCTTTATTATTTTCAAAAAAAAATTCCTTTTTTTCTCATTAGCATTCCCCTCCCCTGTTTCGTTTTCTTTTCTTTTCTTTTATTATTTAAATATATATATATATATATATATATATATATATATCCCTCCATTGTTTTGAAAGAGACTAATTGTTTTGATGGTTAGTTGGTTACTTTACGGGTGGGTTTGTTTGTCCTATGAAGAAAATATATTTAGAGAAAATGATAAATAAGTCCTTGACCTTTTGTCCCGCGGATATTTTCGTTTCTGACTATTGAAAAATACTTTTAAATCCCTGACCTTCACAAAACTTGGACGGATCAGTCCCTGACGGATGCATTTGGATGGAGGGACTGATCCGTCCAAGTTTTGTGAATGTCAGGAACTTAAAAGTATTTTTCAATGGTCATGGACGAAAATATTCACGGGACAAAAGGTCAGGACCTATTTATTCTTTTCTCATTTATTTATGAAAAGAAAACAATAGAAAGTTGTGTGTCGGAGTTTAGGTGAGCAAATTCCTGCAGAGAATGTGGCAAATTTTTTTTTTTTCCATATAAAAACGAAAATGAAAATCGAAAACGGCGAAAAGCACGTGATTTTTTTTTGGACATTGAAAAGCACATAATTTTGACTTTTGACATACATGGCCCAGACCTAATGGGCGGTGGTGCTACGGCCCAATCTTCATGTCTGGGCTTACAACCTACCTATGTCTCAAACCAAAATAATTTAATATTTATTTATTAACAAAATTGTTATAGTATCTAAAATATAGTGTTTAATTTATTAATAAATATTAAAGATTAATATTTAATTTAAAAAGTATAAAAATAAATATTTTTTAAATTAAGCAAAAGTTAAACATTATAGAATTTATCGTATACTGAATCACCAGAATAAATTGGATGATTTTATCATGACAAAAAAAATGGATGATTTTCTTGTTGGTACATGTCCATGAAAAATGTGATGATATATCTATAGAGTATGATTCATAAGTAGAAGAGTCATACTACTGCATGATAACTATTTTTGAATCGACATATCGCTAATATATTGGAGGCAAGCTTGACCACCAAAGTAAGCACAACAACATATCATCTCCAACAATCTCATCTCACCTCATAAAGTTATAACTCAAATGGCATAGTCTCCCCATACTCAATTAAGAGATTGCGGGTTCGAGTCTTCTATCTTTGATAAAAAAAAAAAAAGAACGGTGCAAAAGTTAAAAATATAATCCCATGATTACTGTCAATAAATTATAGTTTAAATGGTATAGTCTTTCTATACTAACTTCCTTTAGTGGAAAAAGTAAAACAAGCATTAGCCTCCCTCCTTTTCCTTAATTTACTTTAATGATGCCTAACGACTGTTGTTAATTTTTTTTTTTTGAGATATAGTTATTTATATATTTTCTCTTATCAAATTAAGTTGTAAGACAAAAAAAATTATTATATAATATTAAAATTTTTATTACATAAAATTATAAATT
>NC_029785.2:48344681-48356835 GCF_000816755.2 Arachis ipaensis | reverse complement strand
CATTAGCATTAGTACTGATAATTTTTTTTAGTTTTTGAAATTAAGTTTGGTGTTACCTAGTTAATTTTGTTTTAATCTCTCTTTTTAATTCTCCCTTTAAATTTTCGAATTTTTTATTGAGTAGTAAGTATTTTTGATTTATTATTTTACACAGGTTACCTCACTGGGAATTCTCTGCACTCTGACGTAGAGAGTTCTATATTTTCTTGTCTTCTATCTGTTTATGAGCAGGAACAGGGACAAGGAACCTCTGTTAGACTTTGATCCTGAACCTGAAAGGGCTTTGAGGTGGCGTTTGCAGCAAGCAAGACTTTACAAGGCTGCAGAATCCACTATGGACAATAATAGTGCTGTTAATGCTAATGTGGCAAATCCGAATGGGGATGAACAACAAAGGAGAATGCTTGGCTCTTATTCTGCCCCTACTGTGGATCTTTATGGAAAAAAGTATGGTGGTGCCTCCTATAGCTGCAAACAACTTTGAGTTGAAGCCACAATTGGTCACCATGGTGCAACAAAACTGCCAGTATCATGGACTTCCTCATGAAGATCCAAATCAATTTATTTCTGATTTTCTGCAGATATGTGATATTGTGAAGACAAATGGAGTGAATCCTGAGGTGTACAGACTCATGCTTTTCCTGTTTGCTCTGAGGTATAAAGTAAAGCTATGGCTAGATTCCCAACCAAAGAAAAGTTTGAATACTTGGGAAAAGGTTGTTACAGAGTTTCTCACAAAATTTTTTCCACCAAAGAAGCTGACTAAGCTTAGGTTGGAAGTTCAGACCTTCAGACAGAAGGAGGGTGAAACTCTTTATGAAGCCTGGGAGAGGTACAAGTTACTGACTAGGCAATGTCCTCCGGACATGTTCTCCAAATAGACCCAACTAGACATCTTTTATGAAGGCTTGGGTGAGATGTCCAGGATGAGCTTAGATACCTCTGCAGGTGGTTCACTACACAAGAAGAAGTCACCAGAGGAGACTATTGAACTGATTGAATTAGTTGCTAGTAACCAATATTTATACTCATCTAACAAGAATCCTGTGAACTCTGAGACCTCTCAGAAGAGAGGCGTGTTGGAAGTGGAAGCTGTTAATGCTCTTCTTGCTCAGAACAAGCTTATGTCTCAGCAAATAAATCTACTTACTCAGCAGATGGGTGGCATGCAAGTCTCAGCTATCAACACCCAAAATCCACCTCAAGAGGCCTCCTATGACATGGCAGGTAATTTTGTGTAAAATAATAATTATGATTATACTCAATCCCCTTCTGAATAGGTCAATTACATAGGGAGTGCTCCTAGAAAACCCAATAATGATCCCTATTCTCAAACCTACAATCAAGGGTGGAGAAATCACCCAAATTTTAAGTGGAGAGACTAACCTCAGAGACCTCAGAACTTCAACAATAATTCTCAGGGCGGCTTCCAACAGAACAATTACAATAACCGCCAATTTCAGTCTCAGTAGCAACAATCACCTCAGCAGGCAAACTCTAAATCCCAAGAAGATGCTAATTGGGAGATGATGAAGAGTTTTGTGCAGGAAACCAGAGCATCAATCAAGAATTTGGAGATTCAGATGGGTCAAATAGCCACAAGAGTTAATGAAATTGATCAGAGGACCACTAATAGCCTTCCTAGTAACACAATTCCAAATCCAAGAGAGGAATGCAAGGCTATCACCTTGATAGATGGACAAGTGGCGAGTATGGAAGCACAAGTTAGTGAGGAACCCGTTGAAAAAAAGCTCCAGAGGAGAAGAAGGAAGAAGTAGAGCATGTCCCTCCAAAGCGTGCAGACAACCCATTCCCAGACTCTCTTGACACTTATCCTACATTGCCAAAGGCTCCTGAGTACAAGCCTAAAATGCCATATCCTCAGAGACTTCAAAAGGAGACCAAGGACAAGCAGTTTTCAAAGTTCTTGGAAGTCTTCAGAAAGTTACAAATCAATATTCCTTTTGCTGAGGTTTTGGAGCAAATGCCTATTTATGTCAAGTTCATGAAGGAGTTGTTGTAAAAAAAGAAGCCTTTAAAGGGAGATGAAACAGTAGTCTTGACTAAAGAATGCAGTGCCATCATTCACAATCACTTACCAAAGAAGATGCCAGATCCAGGGAGCTTTCAAATTCCATGCACTATTGGGAGCACAACCTTTGAGAAAGTGTTATGTGATCTGGGAGCAAGCATCAATTTAATGCCCCTGTCTGTGATGAAGAAGCTGCGAATCCAAGAGGCACAACCCATGAAGATAACATTACAGATGGCAGACAAATCTTTGAAGCCTGCATACGGATTAGTGGAGAATATCTTAGTCAAAGTGGGTAAGTTCTTCCTCCCAGCAGATTTTGTGGTTCTTGATAAGGGGAGGATGAGAACGCCTCTATAATTCTAGGAAGACCATTCCTAGCCACTGGAAGAGCTCTGATTGATGTAGAAGTGGGTGAATTAGTGCTTAGAGTGCATAATGAGCAACTGGTCTTTCATGTCTTCAAGGATATACATTCAATAGGTGAAGAAGAGAGGTGCATGCAGACTGAGCTTATTGATCCAAACCTTCAACAACCCCCTGATGACGGACAGTAGAATCTGCAACTCAACCCTCTTTTGGTGACAATCAATAAAATTCCTCCTGACATCAAACCTAAATTTGGTGTTGGGAATGCATCATCCACCAAGGAGGAGGTTCCCAAAAAGAAGAAAATACCTAGGGGATGGAGAAACAAAAAGATCCCCACTGAAGGTTTCTCCCTAGGAATGAAGGTGGTGTTGACTAGCAATCCAGTGCGAACTTATACAGTAAACAGAATCTTCTCTCTAGAGCATATTGAGATACTTTATGGAGACACAGGAAAGAAGTTCAAAGTAAAGGGTGAAGAACTGAGCCCCTATGATCCTCCTCCTTAGAGGAGCTGACCGTCAAACTAGTGACGGTAAAGAAGCGCTTGTCGGGAGGCAACCCGATAATTTCGTATCCTTAGTTATTTTTTGTAGTAGTGATTTTCTTATTTATTTGACTTTTATTGAGTTTTTACTGTTTTCCTTTGTTTTACTTTTGTTTTTATCATGCAGAATTTTTACAACAGGTACCGGACACTTAGAAAAATTTTGGAACACTCTGGAGAAGGTTGGGTCTGCTAGTTCCACGCTGAACTTGGAATTTTCCAAGTTCAGCGTGGCATATGCATGCAAATTGGAAGGGAGCCTCTGCCAAGTCCACGCTGAACTTGGAAAATTCCAAGTTCAACGTGGCATACGACGTAAAGTGGGTAAAAATGCTTAAAGACCCACGCTGAATTTGGGAAATTCCAAGTTCAGCGTGGAGAATGACGTAACAAGGAACAAAATCAAGCAAAAGTTCTCGCCGAACTTGATCCTTTGCAAGTTCAGCGTGGAGAGGAACGCATGCATTCGGAGGCTGCGGCGCTGAACTTACCTCTCATCGAGTTTAGCGTGGAATCAGATTACATTACCAAATCCCCTAATCCTCTTCCTTTTTCAGCTACCCCCTTATATTAATTTAAGTTTTTATGACAAATAATTTGCTCGAAGACAATTTATATTATATATTACTATATAACTAACCTCCATCTTTTTGACAAGCTCTTTTGGTGAAGGGGCAGATACGATTATGTGGCGAGCTTTGGGGCTAATGAAGCCTTCTTCCACAGCTTTGTCAATGAAAGACAATAACGAATTGTAGTATCCATCTACATTCAGCAACCCCACCTTGCAATAATTAAATAATGTTACAAAAATTATTATATTTTTCCTCAATAAAACAAGTAATATATAAATAAGAATAATAAGCTAGGGATACATTAAACAAGTACAATAATTCTTGAATTTAAAAGTTTCAATTTAGTTCTTACTGGTTTGTCATGGATTCCAAGCTGAGCCCATGTTATGACCTCAAGAAGCTCCTCAAGAGTTCCATAGCCACCTTCATGCACATAAAAACAAATATAAAATTCGAGTTTGAAGTTGATGGTTTTTTTTTTTTTTGAAGTTGGTGGTTTAATACAACAAAAAAGTGGAAAACTTGGGCCCTAGTTTTTTTCTTAACTTGGGCCTGTATAAGAGGGACATGGCCCATTTTCCTTTTATTTTATTTACGTCATGATATAGTATAACTGGATGATATTAATTAAATACATAAATAAATAAATAAATAAATAATATATAATATATATATTTTAATTAGTTTTAACTTTTCTTTTTCTTTTATTATTTTTTAATTTTTATTTTTCATCCTCCGTGCACTTTTTATGTTCCTCCCTGTTTTCAGTTATTCTTTGCTTGAGGATAAACAAATTTTTAAGTTTGGTGTTGTCGCTTCGCTTATGGCTTTTCTGTTTATTTTTTATGGCACCAAAGGGAGGCGAATCATCTTCTAGGAAGAGCACAGCCTGAAGAATGAAACGGCCACTAGGATAACTGAGGTGGTTGAGTTCCTTTCATTCTATATTCCTTCCCGTTCTTACTATGTTATGTTCCAGTTTTCTGTTGTTTTGTTTTAGTTATTGCATGATCATTTGTTATTTCAATTCCTAAGTTCTAGTTTAATTTACTGTTTATTTTGATATTTGATTTTTATTCTAAAAAAGTGTCTCATGTATTGCTCACTGAGTTTGAAATCAAAAGAAAAGAAAAGAAGGAATGTATTGCATGAGAAATTTAGTTAATATTTAAGAGTAGTCTTATTTACTTAAATGTGGTGGTATTATTTGTGATTATGAATGAATGACATGAACAGTGCATATTTGAATTTGAATCAAAGAATGTTGATGTATAAGGAACAAGAATTTAGAGAATTATTATGACTTCTCTGAAATAAACAAAAATTTAATCCTTGAAGCAAAAGAGACAGCAAGATAAGCATAAGAGCAAGGTCCAAGGCTCTGAGCATCAATGACTAGGGAGGTCAGACATGATTAAAAGCTCAAAGAGTTGTTTCCCTAGTCATATGCTTATGGTGTTCTTGTGTCAAGTAATCCTTGAGACAAAACATTTAGAATCGAGATTAAATGCAATTAATGGAGTATGCCAAAGGCTTTGAGCACCACTGTCTGGGAGTAACTGAAAAGAAAAAAAAATCAAATAAAGTGGAGAAAAATCAGAATTTAGAAAGAGTTCCCCAGTCAAGTGCTTGTGGTGTTTCTGTGTCAAGTAAAGTTTGAGACAAAACATTTAAAGTCACGGCTAGGCTCTAGGTGCAAAGCACCAAAGAAAAGAGAATTAAAGTAAATCCTGCTGTGTTCAAGGATTAAACTGGAGTATAAAGATCAGAGAGTTCATAATATGATCCGAATTCCCAATTCCGAATGACACTGACATTCCTCTGATTCAAAGGAGAGTGAGATGCCAAAACTATTCATAGCTACAATGAATAAACACCATTTTTAAGAATAGGCTCGAGCATGAGTAAACTCTCACTTCTCATGCAAATTCATATCTTAATCATATACTTATTTTGGTTGCTTGAGGACAAGCAACAATTCAAGTTTGGTGTTGTGATGCGTGAGCATCTTTTCTATCTTTTCCTAGTAAATTTGCATTCAAATTGTTGAGTTTAATCGAGATTTAAATATCTTTTAGCCACTATAGATCCTACTTTGAGTTGTGTGTAATTCCATTTATTTCAGGTAGCATTCGAATGGATTTGACGGAGTTTTGTAGCAGAAAAGGAGGAAAGCGAATGATGTTATCAATCCTGACCTCCCTGCACTCAAACAGAAATAACTTGAGCTACAGAGGTTCAATTGACGTGATTTTAGCGGCGTTGGAAAGCTAACTTCTAGAGCTTTCCAACGATATATAATAGTGTATACTTCATCTCCAGCAACCTCTGCCTCCTCCACGTTGAACTTGGAAAAAGCCAAGTTCAGCGTGGACTCAAAGGGGAGCGCTAAATATCACACTGCCTCCTCCACGCTGAAGTTGGCTTTTTCCAAGTTCAACGTGGATCCTCAATATCAGCGTGGTTCCCATATATGTCAGTGTGTTTGCATGAATAATTAATTAATTTTGATTAAATTTGTATATTATTTTTAAATAGAAAAAGATACTATTTTAGTTTTAGAAAATATATTTTACATTAATTAGGATTAGATATAAAAGGGAAAAGAATCAGCCCTTCGGGCTCTCTCTCTTCTCTTCTACCTCATTCCTCACATTACAGTTTTACGAATCCTTATTTTCTCTCTGAACCATGAGCAACTAAACCTCCATTGTTAAGGTTAGGAGCTCTGTCTATTGTATGGATTGATACTATTATTTTTCTATTTTAATTCATGTACTGATTTATAATTCAAAAATTGTTTTTGTTCTTTATCTTATGATTTTGGGTGGAACGGAAGTATGACCCTCTTTCTAATTGAGTTCTTGTATAACTTGGAAAAGCTCTTTACTTGAACAACAGCTTGAAAACATATTCTCCTAAATTTCTAATTATATGGACTTAACGGGATACGTGACATATAATCCTCTTATATTTGGATAATTAGGATTTCTGTGGCATATAAACTAGAATTGAACTTCACCCTCTAATTGGAATTAAGTGACCAAGGAATTGGCGGTTGATGAAAATTAGAGTAGACTAAGAAGGTCTAAGGAATTAGGGCTTAGTCATATATAGTTTGCCATGAATTGAATCTTGCATGATTAAAATAGTTAGAAAAGTCAATCCGGAAAATAGATATCTCTGAAACCTTAACTGTTTTTCCATATATTATTCTCATCAATTTACTACTTGTTGTTTTAATTTCTGAAGAATTGTTTAATGCTTTTGAATACCAAAACACTCTTTTCTATTTGGCTGACTAAGCCAATCACTCAACCATTGTTGCTTGATCCATCAATCCTCGTGGGATCGACCCTCACTCACCTGAAATATTACTTGGTATGACCCAGTGTACTTGCCGGTTAGTTTGTGGGTTATAAATTCTGCACCACTTAGCTTAAGGAGATAAAACAAATGAGTAGGGAAAAGTAATGCTCGTGCAATGCAATGCAACCTATGTATATGAATGCAACTAAATGATAAAATGATTTTGTCTACTTAGTTAAAAATAAATAAGTTCTTTCAAGACAAAAATAAATCAAATTCCACTAACTCAAATTATACAATAAAAGCATGTAAACTTGTAGGAAGACAGCTTATGAAAGCAGGGAACATATAATTTAAGCATTAAACCCTCACTGATGGTGTATGTGCACTCTAGTCACTCTAGTGTATAGGGTAATCACTCTACTCTTCTCTAATCATGCTTTCTAAACCTTGTTCTTCACCTAACCAATCAACAAGTATTTAATGTACCAATGCAAACATCATGAGGTCTTTTAAAGGTTGTAATGGGGCCAAGGTAAAGGTGAGGGTATATATATGGCTAAGTGAGCTATAAATTGAATCCTTGATTATCTTAAGCTATCACCTAACATACATACTCTATTTTCTTCTTAAATCATCCTTAACTACCCAAAATTCTCCCACTTTTATTTTACATACTCATGCATCAAATTTTTTTCTTAACTTGTATCACATATGCATTGATTTTTGAACTTAATTTGGCATTGGGGTAATTTTGTCCCCTTATTTATTTATCTAATTTCTTATTCACTTGAATATTTTTTTAATTAAAAATAAAAGTATAAACATAACATTACCAATGCACATGAATTTTTAATTTTTCTAGTTTCACATGAGTAAGTACCCAAATTTTCAACATTTTATCATGATACATTCCCTTATTAACCAATGTTCCCACAGTTTCCCACACTTAATTGGTACACACTTTCTATCTTAAGTTAACCAAAGATTCAATTTGGGATATTACTTGTTTTTCCACTTAAGCCTAGTATTGTGGTAAAATATAGAACAAACAGGATTAAATGGCTCAAAGTGGCTAACAAAGGTAAATGGAAGGGTAGGCTTTTTGGGGTAAGTGAGTTAATAAAATAATAGCCTCAATCATACGCATGCATATAACACATTAAATATTGGACATATAGGACAGAACAAAATATAGATCACAATCATAGAGAAGCAAACACACAAGAATAAATTTTTTTTTATGGTTAGATATTGTAACATTTTTATTAGGCTCAAGTCTCACAGGTTGTGTGTTCTAGCTTTAAACCATGTTCCAATTACAACTTCCAAACAAGTTTAACCCAAAAGTTTTGATTTAAATTAGTGAAAATTTTCAAAAATGGGGTCTTAAAAAGAAACTTACTATTTTCAACCAATTAGAACATGCATGCAAATAACCTATGCAGTTTATCTTATCCTAACAAAAGAAAAATCAACTAAATATCCTATTTTATTGGTGTTTAAGGAAGAGAAATTACCTTCGGAAGTCAGGTACTGACCGACCTCCCCACACTTAAATCTTGGCACCGTCCTCGGTGCCATCAGTTAGGAACAACGAGGGGCTGGTAGCAGCATCTCCACAATCGGGACCATCATGGCTCCCTGTGCTGGTAAATGAAGTGGAGTCCGTGAAACTAAAGTGGGAAACGGTAGGTTGCCCGCAATCTGTACGTGTCCCATAGCATGCCGAATGTGTCTTGGTAAATTGAGGTGCTGGTCTGTAAGGATATACCAGAGTAAAACAGCCATGTCTGCAGTGAAGGAGGACTCGTGAGTACTCAGAAAGGCGTAATGGGACATGATTTGTGCCCATACTCGAGCCTCTATGGTGAGTGCTGAATCCAATATGCTCTTAGGTCAAGATCGATGGTATCCATAGATCCATCTGCTGCCAGGTTGTGCTATAACTCTGAGAACGGCGTCCTAGTCAAATTGGTATGTCTGGCATTTGAATGAGACTTCTTGGAATGCGTCCAATCCTTCTGGTGCAGGATGAAAATTTAAAGCTTGTTGAATGGCCTCTTCAGTTATGGGAACTTGCTTCTGATGGACAAGACAGATTGCATGGTTGGCATGTGAAAATTGGAGTAGAATTCAACTACCCATGAAAGATTAACCTGCCTTGGCTGTCTTCGTAGGAATCCCCAATGTCTTCGTTCAATTTGTGGCTCAACAAATTCAACAATGTTGGTCGGGAGGATGAGAAGGTATTCGTTATTATAATTCCTCTCAGCTAGGATAGGGAACATCTGCTCATAGTAGCGGTTAGGGAACCGTGCAGTGTCCTTTGCTTGGAAAGCTTTTTCTTTTTTATCAACCTTGATGATCCTCTTGATTCGTTTTGTTGAGGGCTTTACTGCTGTTGAAGATGGCTCTGCCACTAGTGCTCTTTTTGTTCCTTTCCTTGCTGGTGGTTTGGGAGTAGCTTTCTCTTTACCCTTCTTGGTGGCCATCCTAAAAAGGGAAAAAGTAAGTAACTTTAAAAGCTTAAGGGTTAGAGCAAGGAAGAGAAGGGTACAAGTGATAATCAATGCACGGTAAAGAAGGATGTCGTTAACACATGGTCTAGACTACATGTGAAAAGTTCATCAATGGAAATATAGCAAGTGCATGTGAGGGCAATTAAATGTAAGATGTTTATTGGCATGCTGGCAAAGGCATGAGTAGCATAGATCATGCATTCAATGTCCAAGTTAGATTACCAACCCTTTCAAACTAACAACCTGTTTGTATTGATAATTATATTTAATTAATAAAATATAAAAGAAGTTTTGTGAAAAACAGGCATTAGAGTAGTAGAATAGAGTAAAATAATGTGCAATGCCATATGGACTTTTTACAAACACATAGCATGCATGGTAAATATTTTATTGAAAGTATTAAATTGAACATGCAATCAACCCTTTAAGAAGTAATAGTAATTGTCAAACAATTCCACAATAATCCACAAGCAAAATGTAAAAGAAAATAATCACATAATTAAATTTCTAACACCAATTAAAGGAATAAAAAGAAAAAGAAAGAAAAAGAAAATATAGATAATGAAAGTAAAAAGAAAAAGAAAATGTAAATAAAAATAATAAAGAAAAAGTAAAGAGGGAAAGAAGAAAGAAAAGAACCTTGTTAATGAAAATGAAAAATAAGGGATGAGAAAGTAAAAAGTGAGAAAGAATAAAGAAGGAAGAAGAGAGAAGAAAGAAATAAGAAAGGAAAAGAAAAGATTTAGATTTGAGAAGGAAAAAATAAGATATTTGGTTGATTTGGATAAACTGTGTGTCGCATGTGACGCGGACGCGTGGGTCACGCGATCGCGTGGTGGGCGATAAGTTCAGGTGACGCGGACGCATGGGTCACGCAATCGCGTGGCCTGATTTGTGCCATTGGCGCGAGTGTAGCCTTGCGTTCGCGCAACTCTCTGTTTTAAATGCATTTTGCCAAAAATCTGGGTGACGCGTTCGCGTGGGTGACGCGATCGCGTGAATGGATTGATTTTGTAAAACGACATGGCCGCGTGGGGCACGCGGTCACGTGGTAGGGATGTGCTTCTAGCATCATTCCAGCCCCACTCCATCATAACTTGCTTCCATACACCTCTTTTACGTCGATTTTTAGAGGCACGCAGTCGCGTGGGTGACGCGGACGCGTGGGATGCTATTTTTCAAAATGACGCAGACGCGTCAGCGACGCGGTCGCGTGGGCATGTTTGTGTTTAAGGCATGGCTCCAACCACACTTTTGCGTGACTCTCTGCTTCTCATCTTCTTAGTTTCTAATGCACTATGACGCGGACACGTCAGCGATGCTGGCGCGTCGCGTGCCTCTCTTCTTCTTTTTTTTATATGCAGAATGCAAATGCAAATGCAAGCTATATGCAGAGGTTTTAAGAAGAGTCATTAACAAAAACAAAATAGAATTAAGTAAAATAAACTAAGACTTAAACTGAACGATCATACCATGTTGGGTTGTCTCCCACCTAGCACTTTGCCTTTACGTCCTTAAGTTGGACGTCTTCAGGCTCATTCTGCTTCTGTTGGTGGATCTTCCAGAAGAAAAACCTCTAGTTCTTTGTGATCCTTCATCTTCTCTCCATGATAAAGCTTCAGGCGATGTCCATTGACCTTCAAGAATTTGGAGCTAGAAGGATGACGCAGGTGGAAAACTCCGTATGGCTCTGCCTTTTCTACTCTGTAGGGACCTTCCTATCTTGATTTTAGTTTGCCTGGCATAAGCCTCAGTCTGGAGTTATAAAGAAGAACTAACTCCCCTAGTCTGAATTCTCTCCTTTTTATGTGTTTGTCATGGATAGCCTTCATCTTCTCTTTTTATCGCCTGGAATTGTCATATGCTTCTAGGCGAAGAGTTTCTAATTCTGC
The DNA here is from genome assembly GCF_000816755.2 of Arachis ipaensis. Lineage (NCBI taxonomy): Eukaryota > Viridiplantae > Streptophyta > Magnoliopsida > Fabales > Fabaceae > Arachis > Arachis ipaensis. The sequence continues at coordinate 48,345,589 of NC_029785.2, read as the reverse complement.
TAGTTGCAGTTTTTTTTCAGCACCAGATTCTTCAAAATTCATATTGCACTCCCTTACAGCCCAAAAAGCCTTGTGTTCCACCTCCACTGGAAGGTGGCAAGCCTTTTCGTACACTAAGCGGAAGGGGCTCATCCCGATAGGTATTTTGTATGCTGTTCTATATTCCCAAAGTGCATCTTGTAGCCTGGCACTCCAATCCTTCCTATGAGGTTTTACTATTTTCTCCAGAATGCGTTTAATCTCTCTATTAGACACTTCTGCTTGTCCATTAGTCTGGGGATGATAAGCTGTTGCTACTTTGTGAACTATCCCATGCTTCTTCAGTAGTCCTGTTAGTCTCTGATGAGCGGATATTTTATACGCTTTTTGGGGTTAATTTCATATAGTTTTGAGTATGTTCTCGTTAGTTTTTAGTCTATTTTCATTAGTTTTTAGGAAAATTCATATTTCTGGACTTTACTATGAGTTGTGTGTTTTTCTGTAATTTCAGGTATTTTTCTGGCTGAAATTGAAGGAGCTGAGCAAAAATCTGATTCAGGCTGAAAAAGGACGGCTGATGCTGTTGGATTCTGACCTCCCTGCACTCAAAGCGGATTTTCTGGAGCTACAGAACTCAAAATGGCATGCTTCCAATTGCGTTGGAAAGTAGACATCCAGGGCTTTCCAGCAATATATAATAGTCCATACTTTGCACAAGGATAGACGACGTAAACGGGCGTTCAACGCCAGTTCTCTGCCCAATTCTGGCCAGAAAAGGATCAAAAACTGGAGTTGAACGCCCAAACTGGCACAAAAACTGGCGTTCAACTCCACAAATGGCCTCTGCACGTGAATTGCTTAAGTCTCAAGCCCCAGCACACACCAAGTGGGCCCCAGAAATGGATCTCTGCATCATCCATCATAGTTTA
>NC_029785.2:48343152-48344322 GCF_000816755.2 Arachis ipaensis | reverse complement strand
TCAAGAACATCATTGGTGCCTCAAGAAGGAAATGCCATCATCACTAAGGTGGACTCATTCCTTGTTCTTACTTTCTCTGTTTTTCGTTTTCTCTATGATAAGTGCTTATCTATGTCTGTGTCTTCATTACATGATCATTGGTAGTAATTAGTGTCTAGTTTGATTTTATCCCCAATTAAGTTATAGTCTATTTTTCTCATCATCAGCTAAGCGGCTAAACCAAGCTGTCCCTAACCATGTGCTTGTGGCGTGAAGGTGTCAAGTGAAAACTTGAGACTGAGCGGTTAAAGTCAAGGTCCAAGGCAAAAAGAAGAGTGTGCTTAAGAACTCTGGACACCTCTAATTGGGGACTTTAGCAAAGCTGAGTCACAATCTAAAAGGTTCACCCAGTTATGTGTCTGTGGCATTTATGTATCCGGTGGTAATACTGGAAAACAAAGTGCTTAGGGCCACGGCCAAGACTCATAAAGAAGCTGTGTTCAAGAATCATCACAATGAACTAAGAGAATCAATAACACTATCTAAATTCTGAGTTCCTATAGATACCAATCACTCTGAGCTTCAATGGATAAAGTGAGATGCCAAAACTGTTAAGAAGCAAAAAGCCACTAGCCCCGCTCATCTAATTAGAATCTGAGCTTCATTCAAAAACTCTATGATATTATTGCTTCTCAACCTATTAGTCTTCTATTTTATTTGTCTAGTTGCTTGAGGACAAGCAACAGTTTAAGTTTGGTGTTGTGATGAGCGGATATTTTATACGCTTTTTGGGGTTAATTTCATATAGTTTTGAGTATGTTCTCGTTAGTTTTTAGTCTATTTTCATTAGTTTTTAGGAAAAATTCATATTTCTAGACTTTACAATGAGTTGTGTGTTTTTCTATAATTTCAGGTATTTTTCTGGCTGAAATTGAAGGAGCTGAGCAAAAATCTGATTCAGGCTGAAAAAGGACTGCTGATGCTGTTGGATTCTGACCTCCCTGCACTCAAAGCGGATTTTCTGGATCTACAGAACTCAAAATGGCATGCTTCCAATTGCGTTGAAAAGTAGACATCCAGGGCTTTCCAGAAATATATAATAATCCATACTTTGCACAAGGATAGACGACGTAAACTGGCGTTCAACGCCAATCCTCTGCCCAATTCTGGCGTCCAGCGCCAGAAAAGGAT
>NC_029785.2:48335766-48342945 GCF_000816755.2 Arachis ipaensis | reverse complement strand
GTGATGAAGGTGATGATCCGTGACACTCATCACCATTGTCAACCTATGAACGTGTGCCTGACAACCACCTCCGTTCTATATCTGATTGAATGAGTATCTCTTAGATTCCTTAATCAGAATCTCCGTGGTATAAGCTAGACTTGATGGCGGCATTCATGAGAATCCGGAAAGTCTAAACCTTGTCTGTGGTATTCCGAGTAGGATTCAAGGATTGAATGACTGTGACGAGCTTCAGACTCTTGAAGGCTGGGCGTTAGTGACAGACGCAAAAGGATAGTAAATCCTGTTCCAACCGGATCGAGAACCAACCGGTGATTAGCCGTGCTGTGACAGAGCGCGTGAGCGTAGTTTTCACTGGGAGGACGGAAGGTAGCCATTGACAACGGTGATCCACCAACACACAGCTTGCCATAGGGGGACGTGCGTGCGTGAACAAGAAGACAGAGGAAAGCAGAGATTCAGAAGACAAAGCATCTCCAGAACTCTAACATATTCTCCATTACTGCACAACAAGTAATCTTTAATTTATGCTCTCTTGGTTATTCACAATTCAACTGATAAACGTAATTGACTTCCTGACTAAGATTTACAAGATAACCATAGATTGCTTCAAACCAACAATCTCCGTGGGATTCGACCCTTACTCACGTGAGGTATTACTTGGACGACCCAGTGCACTTGCTGGTTAGTGGTACGCGTTGTGAAAAGTGTGATTCACAATTCGTGCATCAGTCTCCTATTACAAAAGTGAGTGCCTTGATCGCTCATGATTGCTCGTTGTGATCCAAAGCGACAGATAATATGGTTTCTAACAAAGGAAACAACAGTGTTAGTGTCATCAGTACGGGTAGGAATCGCTTCCACCCATTTAGAAACATAATCTACAGCTAACAGTATATAAAGGTAACCATTAGAGTTTGGAAATGAACCCATAAAGTCAATGCCACAAATATAAAAAATTTCACAGAAAAGCATAATCTGTTAAGGCATCTCATCCCTCTTGGATATATTACCAAATCTTTGGCATGGGGAACAAGATTTACAAATTTCAGCACCATCTTTAAAAAGAGTAGGCCACCAGAATCCACAGTCTAAGATTTTTCTAGCTGTTCTTTGAGGGCCAAAATGTCCTCCACTCTCAGAAGAGTGGCATGCCTCTAAAATGGACTGGAATTCTGATTGAGGTACACACCTCCTAATTACCTGGTCAGCACCACACCTCTATAGATATGGGTCATCCCATATATAATATTTAGACTCGCTTTTCAACTTGTCCCTTTGATGTTTAGTAAAATTGGGAGGGAAAGTATGGCTAACTAGATAATTAGCTACAGGTGCATACCAAGGAACTACTTTAGATACTGCATGCAAGCTATCAAATGGGAAAGCATCATTGATAGGAGTGGGGTCATTCTTAATGTGTTCTAGGCGACTCAAGTGGTCTGCCACTAAATTCTGGTTACCACTCCTATCCTTAATTTCTAAATTAAATTCCTGCAGTAGCAGTATCCAACGTATTAACCTAGGTTTGGAATCTTTTTTAGCTAATAAATATTTTAGAGCTGTGTGGTCTGAGTATACTACTACCTTAGTACCAAGTAAATAGGCTCAGAATTTATCCAAAGCAAAAACAATAGAAAGAAGCTCTTTTTCAATAGTAGTATAATTAGATTGAGCAGCATCTAATGTTTTAGATGCATAAGCGATTATGAAGGGGTCCTTACCTTCGCGTTGGACCAACACCGCTCCTACGGCATGGTTGGAAGCATCACACATAATTTTAAATTGCTAGCTCCAGTCTGGTCCTCTCACAATCGGAGCTTGAGTCAGGGCGATCTTTAGCTTATCAAACGCTTTCATACAATCCTCACTGAACTCGAAATCAATATGTTTCTGCAGCAGTCTGGATAAAGGTAATGCTACCTTACTGAAGTCCTTAATGAATCTCCTATAAAAACCTGCATGGCCAAGGAACGAACGGACTGACAGGCGATCAAGCATCTGATCAATAAATGGCAAGGGGTAATGATCTTTGCGAGTAGCTTGGTTGAGACGCCTATAGTCAATGGAAATCCTCCATGAATTCTGCACTCTAGTTGTCAGGAGCTCTCCATGTTCATTCTTTATTGTTGTGACTCCAGACTTCTTGGGCACCACTTGTACTGGACTGACCCATTCACTATCTGAGATGGGGTAAATGATATCTGCTTCAAGTAGCCTGGTCACTTCTTTCTTGACAACTTCTAAGATGGTTGGATTCAATCTTCTTTGGAGTTGATGAACAGGTTTAGATTCCTCTTCTAAATATATTCTGTGCTCACAAACTTGAGGACTGATGCTTACTATATCTGCCAAGCTCCATCCAATTGCTCTCTTATGTTTTCTCAGCACACTAAGCAGTTGCTCTTCCTGTTGAGAAGTGAGTTCCCTTGCATTGATAACTGGAAACTTCTGATTATCCTCAAGATAAGCATACTTGAGGTGTGGAGGGAGGGGCTTCAATTCCAATTTCTGCTCGTGGCTAGGTTCTGGATCATCCGGGGCTAGAGGTAATGGTAAAGTGTCTTCATAATGTTCAGAGGGAGTTCCCACACTTGGACCTTGCTCCATGTGCTTCTCTTCTAATTTTTCTTGATGAAGTTCAGCTACAGTTTCATCAATGATGTCACACTGGAAAATAGAATGATCTTCCGGGGGGTGCTTCATAGCTTCATTTAAACTGAACTTTACTGTTCTGCCATGTATCTCAAAGGAGTAAGTTCCTGAGAATGCATCTAGCTTGAATTTTGAAGTTTTCAGAAATGGTCTTCCAAGCAAAATTGATGATGGTCTTCCTGAGTCATTAGGGGGAATTTTCAGGATATAGAAGTTAATGGGAAATGTGAGCCCCTTAATACTTACTAATACATCTTCAGCAATTCCAACTACTGTAATAATGCTTTTATCTGCTAACACAAAATGAGCTGTCGACCTTTTTAAGGGAGGGAGCCTTAGAGTATCATATATAGACAATGACATTATACTAACACACGCTCCTAAGTCACACATGCAATCAGAAAATATTACACCTCCAATGGTACAGTTAACCATGCATGGACCTGGATCACTACATTTTTCAGGTATACTTCCCGTTAAAGCAGATATAGAACTACCTAAAGAAATAGTTTCTAATTCATTAATTTTATCCTTATGAATGCATAAATCCTTCAGAAATTTTGCATACTTAGGTACTTGTTGAATAACATAAAAAAGGAGAACAGTTACCTCAACCTTTTTGAAAATTTCTACCATTTTGGGATCAAGTTCCATCTGCTTTTTGGACTTCCTTGCAAGGTGTAGGAATGGGATAGGTATACCGCTACTTGCGACTTCTGTATCATTTGATGTTCCATTCCTTGGCTAAGCCGTTTCTTCTTCAACCTTGTCTTGTACTTTATCTTCTTTTTCAGCATCTTCCATTTTAGCATCTTCTACTTCTATCACATCCTCAGCTGAGGTGTGTTCTATTAGGCTTGGCTCCTCCTAATTCCTCTCTGGCAGTGTGGTTCCGGACCTCAAAGTCATGGCATTGATGCCACCCTTCGGGTTAGGTAAGGGTTGAGAAGGAATTCCACCGGAGTTTAAAGGTTGGTTAGTGGAAGTAGGTAATGAATCTATTCGAGCGGTGAGAGCTTGTAAAGTGGCATTCAGACAATTTAGAGTAGAGTTTAGTGTAGTCTGCATGTCTTGTTGTCCTTGTGCAAGAGAATGAAGCATCTCGTCATTTGATGAGGAAGTGGGATAAGTGATCTGTGGTACTTGTTGTTGGTTTTGATGGAGTCCTTGTGATTGTCTTAAGTGAGGAGCTCTGTAAGGTTGGTTCTGATTCTGCTGTCTGTTATTGTTATTCCACCTCTGGTTTCCATTGTTGTCTCTGCCTCCTCTGTTATAGTTATCCCTCCAGCCATGGTTTGAATTATCTCTCCAACTTTGGTTATGGTTGTCCTGCCATCCTTGGTTATAGTTGCCACCTTGGTTGTAGTTGCTGCCTTATTGATTATATCCTTGATTTGGACGGTCATAGAAGTTATGAGTAGCTGCCACAGTGTTATCTTCTTGTTGGAACTGCGGGCATTCATCAGTATAATGACTATAGTCAGCACAGATTCTGCATACTCTTTGTGGGACTAGCTGTTAGCTTTGTTATGGTGTGGCAGGCTGAGCTTGTTGTTATTGATTCAACTATAATTGCTTTAGTAGGTTAGTCATCCCACATATACTCTGTGTAAGAGCAGAAGTCTCAGAGCTAGAGGAAACTTCTGCAACAGCTTTTGAATGGGTGCTCCTGTGCCTGTGGTTCCTTGTAGACTCAGCTACGTCGCTGATAAGTTGCCATCCTTCATCTGCGGTCTTGTACTTCTTCAGAGAATCATTACTAGCACCATCAAGTGTAGTTTTATCCCGAGGCTTCATGCCTTGGGTGAAATAGCTGATTAACACTAGTCTGTCAATCATGTGATGGGGGTATGCGTCTAAAAGATTCTTAAAATGCTCCCAGTACTCGTAGAGAGTTTCTGATTCACCTTGAACAATGCATGAGATCTCTTTCCTTAGTCTGTCTGTAACTTCAGCTGGAAAGTATTTTTCCAGAAATTCTCTCCTGAGCGTATCCTAGTTGGTAACAGTCGCTTCAGGTTGGGAGTAGTACCACTCCTTTGCCTTTCTCTCAAGAGAAAACGGAAAGGCAGTTAACAGAATAGAAGTTTCATTAGCACCCTGACGCCTAACAGTAGAACAGGCTATCTGAAAATCCCTGAGGTGCTTGATAGGTGATGAGCGGATATTTTATATGCTTTTTGGGGATAATTTCATATAGTTTAGAGTATGTTTTAGAAGTATTTCTGTTTTCCATTCAAACACGCTTGTTTCTATCTAAGATGTTCATTCGCGATTAACTGTGATGAAGGTGATGATTTGTGACATTCATCACCTTCCTCAAACCATGAACGTGTGCCTGACAACCACCTCCGTTCTATATATGATTGAATGAGTATCTCTTAGATTCTTTAATCAGAATCTCCGTGGTATAAGCTAGAACTGATGGCAAGAACGTGGTGTTTATGTTCATGATAATTGGCTATCATATTTTTTTAAAAACCTTTTTCAAAAATAATTTTTCTATTAAATCATGTGCCAAACTTTAAGTTTGGTGTTTTCAAAAATAATCTTTCTTAAAATTTTTGAAGGTCCCATAACTCATTTGGCTAGAGCATTAATCTGTGTTCTTGGTAATTGGGTTAGAGTCTTTTATATCAAGTAACTTTTAATTTATGCTCTACTGGTTACTCACAATTCAATTGATAAACATAATTGACTTCCTGACTAAGATTTACAAGATAACCATAGATTGCTTCAAACCAACAATCTCCGTGGGATTCGACCCTTAATCACGTAAGGTATTACTTGGACGACCCAGTGCACTTGCTGGTCATGTGTGCGAAATTGTAAGAGAGTAACAATTTTGTGCACCAAGATTATTTTGTTGCTTAGATTAGGAAAAATCTTTCTTTTTTTTGGTTTAGAGTCTTTTATTATTTATCCCTTGTTAAAATACTTTAAACTTATAGCTCAGTTATTTAGAACGTGGTGTTTATGTTCATGATAATTGGCTATCATATTTTTAAAACCTTATTGTTTTTCTCTCTCCTCACTAAATTCAAAAATATCTTTTCAAAATATCTCTTCTAACTTCCTAACTTCTTATCTTTTCAAAATTTGTTTCAACAAACTAACTAACTTTTTGTTTGTTTCTTAACTTTTTCAAAACTACCTAACTAACTCTCTCTCTCTAATTTTCGAAAATATCTTCCCTCTTTTTCAAAAATTTCCTTTTTTTTAACTAATTATTTTTAAATTTTTTTTTCGAAAAAAAAAATATTTTAATTCAAAATTCAAATTCTTTTTAGTTATTTTATTTTATTTAAGTATTTACCTCTTATAAAATAAAATAAATAAAAAGATAAATCAGTCCAAGTTATATCCATATATCCATCATGGACATAAGTGGAGATGAACAGTCCAGGAGGACTCTGGGGTCATATTCTAACCCCTCTACTGCTTCATATGGAAGTAGCATCTGCATACCCTCCATTGGAGTCAGTAGCTTCGAGTTGAATCCTCAGCACATTATCATGGTACAGCAAAGTTGCCAATATTCCGGTCTTCCATAGGAAGAACCTACAGAGTTTCTGGCAAAATTTTTACAAATTGCTGACACAGTACATGATAAGAAAATAGATCAGGATGTCTACAGACTATTACTGTTTCTATTTGTTGTAAAAGATCAAGCTAGGAGGTGGTTAAATAACCAACCTAAGGCCAGCAGAAGGACATGGAAACAGCTGACAGAAAAATTCCTGAATCAATACTTTCCCCCAAAACGGATGACACAGCTAAGGCTGGACATCCAAGGCTTTAAACAAGGAGATAATGAATCTCTTTATGATGCCTGGGAGAGATACAGAGAGATGCTACGAAAATGCCCCTCTGAAATGTTTTCAGAGTGGGTTCAGTTAGACATCTTCTACTATGGGCTTGCAGAAGGAGCTCAGATGTCTCTAGATTACTCAGTTGGTGGATCTATCCATATGAGAAAGACAATTGAAGAGGCTCAAGCAAATAGTAGAAGAATGCCAAGCAGTTCAATTAAGAAGTGGAAAAACATTAAATACCCCACCTCAAGGCATCAAAAATTCAAGAAATGAGCGACCCACCAAAGATTCCCCTGAGGACAGTAAGAGCCCAGGGAAAAATAATTCTGGCCCTAAAACGCCAGAAAATGGGTGGAAGGCTGGCGCTGAACGCCCAGACCATGCCCAAAACTGGCGTTCAGCGCCAGAAACAAGGCAGGATTGGCGTTCAACGCCAGAAATGGGCAAGAATTTGGCGTTGAATGCCCAAATGGGGCAGAATCCAGCGCTGAACGCCCAAAATGGGCACATTTCTGGCGTTCAGGCGCCAGGAACAGACAGTGAGCTGACGTCTAACGTCACTCCAGCTTCTGACTCTGGCACTCAATTGCCAATGAGGGATCAGACACACACAAGTGCTGATAACAACCCCTCTAAAAAGGCTTCTTCAACCACTAAGGTTGAGGAATATAAAACCAAGATACCTTATCCTCAAAAACTCCGGAAAGAG
>NC_029785.2:48333816-48334673 GCF_000816755.2 Arachis ipaensis | reverse complement strand
AGTTTTTGCTTATAGAAGGATGCCATTTGGGCTATGTAATGTGCCTGCAACCTTCCAGAGTTGCATGCTCTCTATTTTCTCTGATATGGTGGAAAAATTTCTGGAAGTCTTCATGGATGACTTCTCAGTATATGGAGACTCATTCAGCTCCTGTCTTGATCACCTGAAACTTGTTCTGAAGAGATGCCAAGAGACCAACCTAGTTTTAAACTGGGAAAAGTGTCACTTCATGGTGACTGAAGGAATTGTTCTTGGGCATAAAATCTCAAACAAGGGAATAGAGGTGGATCAAGCAAAAATAGAGGTAATTGAAAAATTACCACCACCTGCCAATGTTAAGGCAATCAGAAGCTTTCTGGGGCATGCAGGATTCTATAGGAGGTTTATAAAGGATTTTTCAAAAATCGCAAAACCTCTAAGCAATCTGCTAGCTGCTGACACGCCATTTATGTTTGACACAGAGTGCCTGCAGGCGTATGAAACGCTAAAAGCTAAGCTGGTCACAGCACCAGTCATTTCTGCACCAGACTGGACATTACCATTTGAGCTAATGTGTGATGCCAGTGATCATGCCATTGGTGCAGTATTGGGACAGAGGCATGACAAGCTTCTGCATGTCATTTATTATGCCAGTCGCGTTTTAAATGATGACCAGAAAAATTACACAACCACAGAAAAGGAATTACTTGCACTGGTTTACGCCATTGACAAGTTCAGATCATACCTAGTAGGATCAAAAGTGATTGTGTATACAGACCATGCTGCTCTTAAATATCTACTCACAAAGCAGGATTCAAAACCCAGGCTCATCAGATGGGTATTGCTTCTGCAAGAGTTTGATATAGAAATAAGAGACA
>NC_029785.2:48332113-48332905 GCF_000816755.2 Arachis ipaensis | reverse complement strand
TTTATAAGTTTACAGGGTTACAGAAGGAATCTGCACACAAAACAGAGATAGGGAGCTCAATGGCAAGAAAACGCCAGTAAAGGGGCATTTTGGGCGTTCAGCGCCCAAAATGGGCATCCACTGGGCGCTGAACGCCAGTAATGGCAGCAATTTGGGCGTTCAATGCCAGAAATGGCCACCCACTGGGCGTTGAACGCCAGGAATGGCAGCAACTGGGCGCTGAACGCCCAGGAGATCAGCATTTGGGCGCTGAACGCCCAGGAGATCAGCATTTGGGCGCTGAACGCCCAGGAGATCAGCATTTGGGCGCTGAACGCCCAGGAGATCAGCAACTGGGAGCTGAACGCCCAGGAGATCAGCATTTGGGCGCTGAACGCCCAAAACAGGCAGTGTTTGGGCGTTCAAACGCCAGGAAGACAGGGAGGAGCCAAATCCAGTAATCCCACACGTATTTCCATTTTAATTTCAAATTTTATGCTTCAATGCATGATTTTTACATGAACATATCAAGAACCCTGATTTCTAAAATCCTTAATTTCTAAAAATCCATCTTTCCAAATTCAATCTAACTCTTTTCAAAATCTTTTCTGAAAACAAATCTATCTTTTTCACTCAAAAATCTTTTCAACTAATCCATATCTTTCTCAAATATCCATACTATCTTTTTCAAAATTCAGAGTTATCTTTTTCAAAAATCTATCATATCTTTTCAAATTAAACTCTATCTTCTATCTTATCTTTTTCAACTCAATCTTTTTATCTTATCTCTTCCAATTTTTCGAAAACCCACCC
>NC_029785.2:48329871-48330465 GCF_000816755.2 Arachis ipaensis | reverse complement strand
GCGTGCTTCCAATTGCGTTGGAAAGTAGACATCCAGGGATTTCCAGCAATGTATAATAGTCCATACTTTGCACAAGAATAGTCGACGTAAACTGGCATTCAACGCCAGTCCTCTGCCCAATTCTGGCGTCCAGTGCCAGAAAAGGATCAAAAACTGGAGTTGAACGCCCAAACTGACACAAAAACTGGCGTTCAACTCCACAAATGGCCTCTGCACGTGAATTACTTAAAGTCTCAGCCTCAGCACACACCAAGTGGGCCCCAGCACACCAAGTGGGCCCCAGAAGTGGATCTCTGCATCATCCATCATAGTCCACTCATATTTTGTAACCCTAGGCTACTGGTTTAGTATTTAAACAACTTTTAGAGACTTATTTTGCATCTCATGACATTTCAGATTTAAACTTTGTATTCTCTGACGGCATGAGTCTCTAAACCCCATTGTTGGGGGTGAGGAGCTCTGCTGTGTCTCGATGAATTAATGCAAGTATTTCTGTTTTCCATTCAAACACGCTTGTTCCTATCTAAGATGTTCATTCGCGCTTAACTGTGATGAAGGTGATGATCTGTGACATTCATCACCTTCCTCAAACCA
>NC_029785.2:48316251-48328595 GCF_000816755.2 Arachis ipaensis | reverse complement strand
CTAAGATGTTCATTCGCGCTTAACTGTGATGAAGGTGATGATCTGTGACATTCATCACCTTCCTCAAACCATGAACGTGTGCCTGACAACCATCTCCGTTCTATATCCGATTGAATGAGTATCTCTTAGATTCTTTAATCAGAATCTCCGTGGTATAAGCTATAACTGATGGCAGCATTCATGAGAATCTGGAAAGTCTAAACCTTGTCTGTGGTATTCTGAGTAGGATTCAAGGATTGAATGACTTTGACGAGCTTCAAACTCCTGAAGGCTGGGCGTTAGTGACAGATGCAAAAGGATAGTAAATCCTATTCCAACCGGATCGAGAACCAACCGGTGATTAGCCGTGCTGTGACAGAGCACGTGAGCGTAGTTTTCACTGGAAGGATGGAGGGTAGCCATTGACAACGGTGATCCACCAACACATAGCTTGCCATAGGGGGACGTGCGTGCGTGAACAAGAAGACAGAGGAAAGCAGAGATTCAGAAGACAAAGCATCTCCAAAACTCCAACATATTCTCCATTACTGCACAACAAGTAACTTTTAATTTATGCTCTACTGGTTACTCACAATTCAATTGATAAACATAATTGACTTCCTGACTAAGATTTACAAGATAACCATAGATTGCTTCAAACCAAAAATCTTCGTGGGATTCGACCCTTACTCACGTAAGGTATTACTTGGACGACCCAGTGCACTTGCTGGTCATGTGTGCGAAATTGTAAGAGAGTAACAATTTTGTGCACCAATAGGCTCTTGAGCAGGTAAGCCATGAAACTTGGGCATTAAGTTGATTAGTGCAGTCTTCAGTTCAAAATCTGCAGCCAGAGTTGGATGATGCACTTGATACGGCTGCATTGTAAAATTTGGGGCTCCAGCTTCCTGGAGAGTAATCCTCCTAGGTTTTGCCATGTTATCTGCACGTGAATCAACTGAATCAGTAGTAAAGGAGCTTGTTTCACTCTCGGATGGCGGTTCAGATTCGCCCTCAGATGAGACTGGTGAATCGATAACAATCACTTCACCACCCTCAGAGGCTAACCGACGTTGAGCTCGCCTAATACATGAAATAGTTCTTTCAATTTCAGGATCAAACGTGACTAAGCTCGGATCAGGCAGTGAACGCGTCATTCAAGGAAAGAAACATATAACTCATGGTAAAAATAAAATAAAATATGCAAATAAAATAAAAATATGCACACTAATTAATAATTTAGCACACAATTGTAAATCCCTGGCAACGGCGCCAAAAACTGGTGCGTGGCAGAAGTTAGACCAATTAAGAGATTTTTAATAAGAGAACAGCGTTGCAAGTATAGCTCTTAACCAGCTAAAATCTGCCTCACCAATTTAAAAAGGGTGTCACAAAATTTAGAATAAAAATACTGGGAGTATGAATCCCAGGTCGTCTCCCAACGAGTTGTAGGAATGGGTGCTATTTTATTAAGTAGGAATTTTTCGAGAGTTTTGAGAGTTGAATAATGAGCAATTAAATAATTGTAAATTTAAGCAATAAAAATAAACTAAGAATAATTATTGATATTATAAATAAAAAGCCTTGACTGGGGAAATGATTAATTGGAAGTTCTATCTTTGTTGGAATCTCTTAAGTGCAGTATTAAAAAGGTTGTTGTTTTCACTTAGTTAACCCTTACTAAATAAAGGAAATTCAAGTGATTAAGCTAACCCTTATTCGCAAATCCTAGTCCTCTCCCTTAGGAAGGTCTAGGGTTAGTAAATATAGAACTAGCCAACAACGTCCAGATTAATCAACACTTAAGCCTTCCAACTCAAGTGTCTCCTTTTAAACAACCCCCATGTCAAGTATTGGATCTACTCCATTGACATGGATATAATACTCAGAAAAATATAAGAAGACATAATAAATTAATTAAAATAAAATAGAGACTGAATTAATTAAAAATAAAAGTAATCCTCTTTATCAACAATCCATGAATGTAATCCAATTAGAACTCTAAATAAAATAAATAAGGATATGGAAGAATAAGGGACAAAGTAAACAAACTAGAATGATGTCTTCAACGGAGGTAATGACTTCTTCAATATCTAAAAGCATAAGCTAATTAACTATGAATGTAAAGAGAACCTAGAGGGGAAGTAATCCTCTCTAAATTCAGATCTAAAAACCTAAAAACTATCCTAATGAGAATATGTGAATGTGTATTAATGTGTATCTAATCTGTTGTTGAGTCTCTGCGTGTTTCCTAGCTTTATTCTGTGTTTCTGGGCTGAAAACTGGGTCAAAACGCGGCCCGAAATCACCCCAGCATTTTCTGTTAATTATGCAGATCGCGCAGGTCACGCGTACGCGTCGTCCACGCATTCGCGTCATTCAGCGATTTCCTTGTCACGCGTACGCGTCGTCCACGCGTTCGCGTCATTCGTGCAGACTCCAATCCACGCATTTGCATCAGGCACCCGTTCGCGTGACTGCGATTTTCTCAATTCCGTGCGCTCGCGTAAGCCATGCGCGCACGTCAGTGTTCGCGGGTCATCTCCTTAGTTTCTTGTGTTCCTTCCATTTTTTTCAAGCTTCCTCTCTATTCTCTATGCCATTCCTGCCCTATAAAGCCTGAAACACTTAACACACGGATCACGGCATCGAATGGTATAAAGGAGAATTAAAATATACTAATTAAAGATTTCTAGGAAGCAAGTTTTCAACCATAAACAATACTTGGAAGGAAAATGTAAAATCATGCGATTAGTATGAATAAGTGGGTGAAGACTTGATGAAACCACTCAATTAAACACAAGATAAACCATAAAATAGTGGTTTATCAGTCTCTAATCCACGGACCGAGTCCGGAGGATTAGAACCTTTGTGGTATAGGCTAGAACTAATTCGCAACATTCTTGAGATCCGAAAAGTCTAAACCTTGTCTGTGGTATTCTGAGTAGGATCTAGGAAGGGATGACTGTGACGAGCTTTAAACTCGCGAATGTTGGGCGCAGTGACAGTGTGCAAAAGGATAGAGATATCCTATTTCGACGCTAGTGAGAATCGACAGATGATTAGCCATGCGGTAGCTGTACTTGGTATTTTTCATCCGGGACGAGAAATCCGATAGTTGATTAGCCGTGCAGAAACCGTACCTGGTATTTTTTATCCGAGAGGATCATACAGCTTGCCATGGAAGGGAGCACGCATGATTGGAAGAAGACAATGGGAAAGCAGACGTTCAGAAGCAACAAAGCATCTCCAAACGCTTATCTGAAACTCCCACCAATGAATTACATAAGTATCTTATTTTATTTTATGTTTTATTTATCTTTTACTTATAAAAACTCATAACCATTTGAATTTTCGCCTGACTAAGATTTACAAGATGACCATAGCTTGCTTCAAGCCGACAATCTCCGTGGGATTGACCCTTACTCACGTAAGGTATTACTTGGACGACCCAGTGCCCTTGCTTGTTAGTTGTGCGGACTTGTGAAAAGTGTGATCATAATTTCGTGCCCCAAATACCTAAGACCAGATTTATCAAATGATGATTTTATTTTTAAGATGATGCTGTGAATTTTGCAAGTGATTTTTTCAAAAGTTGCATCATTTTTGTTACATACCCTAAACCTGATTTTCCAAACAACGGTCTTTGATTAGCAAGTAATTTGTCCAAGTTGCTTGAACTATGTACAAATTTTGCTAAATCATTATTCAACCTTTTTATCATTTCATTTAATCTTTTATTTTTCGCAACAAGTTCTTGAGAAGGATTAAAAATGTGCTTTCCATTGAACTTTTCAATTTCAAATTTCAATCATTTATTTTCTTCAATGAAATCAAAAGCACATTTGGTCTTTTTTACATTTTCGTTCAAAAACTCATTTTCAGCATTCAAAACTTCATTTTCAGATTTACATTTGTTGTATTTATTCAGCAATGTTTCAGAAATGTGAGTGAGATCATCAATAGTCACATGCAAATCATCAAGAGATAAGTTATAGTAATTTACCTCTTCTTGTTGATATTCATCAGTCATGAAACAAATTTGTGCTCTATCTTCGAAGTCTTCTTCCTCATCTGAGTCAATCTTGAGATCCTCCCAACAAGCCATAAGTCCTTTCCTTTTTGGTTCCTTTGAGTTTCATCATCCTTCTAAGTTTCCTAGCAAAACATACAAAGCTGTAATCTTATAAACAGTCATTGGATTCATCATCCAATGATTCAGTGCAAGATTTAAGAGCCATTTCTTTCTTTTTTTTTGTATCATCATTTTTTTTATTTCATATGCTAGTAACTTTTCTCTCAACTCATTACAGGTCATTTGACTTTTCCATCTCTTGTCAAGCTTCTCAAGATTTTTTTCACTAGCATAAGTTCGGAATGAGTAATCCCCATAGCATCCAAGCTATTAATGATGATAAAGAATCTCTCGAACATGTCATCAATTGATTCTCCTTCTTTCATAGAGAACATCTCATATTCTTTGCTCAGCATGTCACTTCTGGTTTCTTTTGTGTGGTGCCCTCATGTGTGACTTGGAGCTTATCCCATATTTCCTCTGCTATTTTGCATCTTGAAACCTTCAGGTATTCCTTAAAGCTGGTTGCACAGTTCAGCATGTTGACAACCTTGACATTTAGTTTCACATCCTTTTCCTTTTTCTTTCATCTTCATTCCCTTCTGTTCAATAGTTGTAATTTTTCCATTGAAGAATGGAGGTCTGTTGTTGGACTGTCTTTCTGTTAGAGTATAAGCCACTGTGTTGAAATCCATGTTGTCTGCCATCAGGATCTTTCTTCCAAGCTGTGAAGCTTGATCTCTTTGAGACCAAGCTCTGATACCAATTGATGGTAATCAGTGGCTAAGAAAATGGGGTTGAATCTTAGCCCCTTTTTTGCAGAATATTAATTTCTGAAACTTCATGAGATATTTCTATTTTTGTCTCATGCCGAGTTGAGAGACAATTTAGTTTTTATCTCCAGATCACCAGAAACTGAGAAAGGAGAAGGGAAGAAGAAGTAACACCAGATATATCCTAGTTTAGCTACTTGGTGCAATGTAGCCTACATCTAGAAGGGGAACCTTCCAAGGTTGAAACCAGTTCAACCAAGCAACTTCTTCCCCAACCAAAAATAGCAGCAGTTTGGACAAAGAGAAGAGAGAGGGAAAGCCGAAAACCAACATGCATGTACCTCTCTCAACTCTTTTCATCAAGCTCCTTCCATCTGAGCCCTTGATCTTGTCTTTAGCTCCGAGAAAGGATTCAGACCCTTGATGATCCTCTGACCTAGGACAGCTTCTTGCCTTCCATTTTTTCTTCTTCCTACTTGAGACTTTAGAAGCTATCTTCTTTCTTTGATGAACAAAAATGGAAAAGAACTTTTTCAACTTAGATTTGCTTCTTCACCGAGGCAGATTATTTCTTTTCTTAGCAAATAAGATCTTGAAGCCTTTCTTCAAATCATGCCTTCCATGGCAAGAATCTTGCTTTTGTTTTCTTTAGATCTTCACCTCTTAAAAAGATCTTCAATAACCTTTTCTACTTCATAGCCTTTTTCTTCATATGCTTCTGATAACTTCTTCTATTTGCTTCTATCTTCTTCTGATGGATGTGACTAAAAGTAAGAGTGAGGAAAGAGAAGACTAATGAGCGGATTTTTGCTAGTAAAAAATTCACAAATAAATTCTTGTTGCAAGTATAGTTTCTAAACCAACAAACAATCCTTTCATGCAAAAATTTGGTTGTCACAAGTAACAAACCCCTATAAAAATAATAACCGAAGTATTCAAACCTCGGGTCGTCTCTCAAGGAATTGCAGGAAAGTGTACTTATAATTGGTTATGAGATTATATCTTTTTGGGGTTTTGAATAAGGAACAAGAAAAGTAAATTGCAAGAATTAAACTAATAGCTAATAAAGCTCTTGGCAAGGTATGAGAATTAGAAGTCCTATCCTAGTTATCCTTATCAATTGTGACATCAATTGTCCATTGCTCCCACTTAGTAAACCTCTAACTATGAAGGAAAGTCAAGTGGATGAATCAATTTGATTCCTCAAGTCCTAGTCAACTCCTAAGGAAAGACTAGCTTTAGAGGGATCCAAATTAACTAGCAACTTTCAATTATCAATCAGCAAAGGAGTTTGATAATTTAAGAGTCTCCAATTACTCAACCATAGCCAAGAGGAGGAAAATCTACTCTAAAATCTAGCCAAGCATTTTGTCAAACACTTAGAAGGCATAACATAAAAACATAGAAATTAATAAGAGACAATAAAACCTAAGCAACCAATTGCAAGGAATCAATAACAACAAATGAGAAAAGAAGTAATAAACATGAAATCCCTCAAATTGCATTAAATAAAAAATCAAATCTAACATGAGAATTCATAAACTAAAGTGGCAACATAAAATAATCAATAAGGAAAATAGATAAATTAGAATGCTAAGACAAATAAAAATAGAAAAGAAACTAAATCAAACTAAGATAGAAATTTGAAATTGAGAAGAATTAAAGCTAAAAACCCTAAAACCTAGAGAGAGGAGAGAGCCTCTCTCTCTATAGAAAACTACATCTAAAACCTAAAATTATGTGAATGAAAGTTGTATGAATGATTGAATGTGATTCCCCCACTCTGCAGCCTCTAATATGTGTTTTTCGGGCTTGAAACTAGGCCAAAAATAGCCCAAAAATTGCCCCCAGCGATTTCTGATACGTCCAGCACGTGGCTCTGTCACGCGTACGCGTCGCCCACGCGTACGTGTCGATGAACTTTTGCAAGGTCACGCGTATGCGTTCCCCACGCATGCGCGTTGCCTAACTGCATGGCAAATTGCATATCATTTTGAAGCCTCGGATGTTAGCTTTCCAATGCAACTAGAACCGCCTCATTTAGACCTCTGTAGCTCAAGTTATGATCGATTTAGTATGAAGAGGTCAGGCTTGACAGCTTAGCAATTCCTTCAATTTCTTGTATTCCTTCCACTTTTGCATGCTTCCTTTCCATCCTCTAAGCCATTCCTATCCTATAAATCCTGAAATTACTTAACACACATATCAAAGCATCGAATGGTAATAAGAGAGGATTAAAGTTAGCAAATTTAAGGCCAAAGAAGCATGTTTTCAATCATAGCACAAAATTAGGAAGGAAAATGTAAAACATGCGAATTCAATGAATAAGTGTGAGAATAGTGGATAAAATCCACTCAATTTAGCACAAGATAAACCATAAAATAGTGGTTTATCAATCTCCCCACACTTAAACATTAGCATGTCCTCATGCTAAGCTCAAGAGAAGCTATAAAGGAGTGAAGAGGAATGGTAAAACTTATGAAATGCAACCTATCTATATGAATGCAACCAAATGCAAAAATACTTCTACCTACTTGGTTAAAAGTAAACAAATTCTCCAAGTTAAACATAAATCAGATTCCACTAATTCAAATCATACAATAAAAGACAAGTAAACTTATAGGAAGATAGCTTATGAAAGCAGGGAACATAGAATCTAGCATTGAACCCTCACTGGAAGTGTATATGCACTCTAATTGCTCAAGTGTCTAGGGTCAATCCACTCTACTCTTCTCTAGTCATGCTCTCTAAAACTTTGTTCTACATCTAACCAATCAACAAATATTTAATGTACAAATGCAAACATCATGGGGGCTTTTTAAGGTTGTAATGGGGCTAAAGTAAGGGTGAGGATACATGTATGGCCAAGTGAGTTATACTTTGAACCTTTTACTAACTTAAATTCTCACCTAACACACACACATACTCTATATAAATCCAAAATCATGCCTAGCTACCCAAAATCTCACTTTTGTATATTTCACATACTCATGCATCAATTTTTTAATTCCATCACATGTGCATTGATCTTTTTATTGAACTTAGAATTGGGGTGATTATCCCCTATTCATTTATTTCTTTTCTTTTCTCTTTTTTTTCTCTATTTTTTTCATAAATGAAAACATAATATATCACTGCATATGGTTTTTTTGATTTCTCATGAGTAAGCACCCAAATTCATAATATTTTTGTCAATAAAACACAACACATTCTCATTATCCCAAGTTCCCAATTCCCCACACTTAGTTGACACACAATCTCTATCTTAAGCTAACCAAAGATTCAAATGGGGTAATTAATTGTTTTTCTGATTAAGGCTAGTGATGTGGTAAAATATAGAACGAATGGGGATTAAAAGGCTCAAAGTGGCAAACAAAGGTAAATAAAATGGTAGGCTATTTGGGGTAAGTAAGCTAATAACAAATGATGGCCTCAATCATATGTATGAGTGAATATACACTAAACAATGGATATATAAAATGGAACAAATCATAGATTTCAATCATAGAGAAGAAAACACACAAGAATAAAACTTATGGTTAAATAATGTAACCATATAATTAAGCTCAAAATCTCACAGGTTGTGTGTTCTTAGCTCAAAAACCATGTTCCAAATTAAAATCTTCAAACAAAGTTTAACACAAATTTTTAATTTAAATTAGTGAAATACTATAAAAAGGGTTTTAAAAAGGAACTTATCACTCCAACCAAGTAGTGGTAAAATATGCACAAAATCAATCAAACATGCAAATGCAACAATGAACTACAAAGAAAATTAAACATTGGTGTTGAAAAGAAGGTAACTAACCCACGAAAGTCGGTATCGATCTCCCCACACTTAAAGATTGCACCGTCCTCGGTGCATGCTAAGATGTGCAAGTGGACGGGTGGCTCCAACTGACGCTTTTTCCAATGAATGTACGTAGGAACTTGTTTGTCACCCCATGTAAAAGTTTTCCGTTTTCCTTCTTGATGGCCATCCTGAAATAAGAGAAAAGGGAAGAAAAGTAACCCAAAAATAAAGATAGAAAACAAATAAAATATGGTTGGGTTAATGCCAAATAATGAGGGTCTCAATTACATGGTAGCTACAACAGGCAAGTGAGAAGATAGTAGAAGTAGATGGCATATCAATAGTGAAAGAATTGCAACAATGGGGGAGAGAGAGTGGGTAATGAAAGATAGTGTAAGTGCATAGCAATGCAAATGGAATAGAAGTATCATAAAAGATTAGCATTGATTTATGAATAATAATACCCAATAATATAAAACAAGTCACTAACCACCAAAATAATGCAAGAAAAGATGCAACAGTTGAATAAGGACATTTAATACCAATGGAAAAATAATAGACTTAGAAAAGAAAATAAAAACATGAACAAAATTAAAATGCAAGGAAGAAAAGTATGCAAATGCAGTAAGTAAAAGAAATTGAAAGAGAATATGGATGAGAATGTAAAGAAATGAAGATGAAGAAAGTAAGAAAGGAGAGAAGAAAGAAGCAAGAAAGTAAAAACAGGGCGTGACGCGCACGCATGCATCACGCGTAAGCGTGAAAACTGAATTGGCCATGCGACGCGTAAGCGTCGCCCACGCGTACACGTGGGTGGCCAAACATGCACACTGACGCATGAGCGTCGGTCACGCATACGCGTGACCACTTGCACGATTCTAGCACCAGGGCAGCCCAACTCTCTATTCAATTACACCTTTTACGCCGATTTGGGTGTCCATGCGTACGCGTCGCTGACGCTTACGCGTGGATGCTAAAAATCGCAGTTGATGCGTACGCGTGGGGTTGCTTGTGTGTATGGCACCCCTCCCACGTCATTCCAGCATAACTCTCTGTTTAATTTTAATGGTTGTGCATACCCCCATATGCCGCGTGCGCGTCATTGACGCTTACGCGTCGTACACCTTCTTTTTTTTTAAATTAATAACACCAGAAATTAATAAACAACAAAACCATAGATTAACGAAATAAACATAATGAAAATAATAATTTAACTTATTACTAATATAAACAAAAAGGGAAATAAGAAAGAAATTACCATGGTGGGGTGTCTCCCACCTAGCACTTTTAGTTAAAGTCCTTAAGTTGGACATTTGGTGAGCTCCTTGTCATGGTGGCTTGTGTTTGAACTCATCTTGAAACTTCCACCAATGCTTGGACTTCCAATGAGCTTCGACATCTCTAGATAAATTCACCAAGCCTTGATAAAGTTCTCCACAAGCTTTGAGCTCCCAAAGTCGATCCTCTTATAAGCCCGGATCCCAAATCTTGTTTCTACACCCGTCTGTAAGTTGATCATCATGATTCTATCCGGGAGGTTTAGCCTTGGAATTCTCGTGTAAGCACCCATACATCCTCCTGGACCCATTCACTTTGGTTCTATACCAACCATTGTTATCAAACCTTGAGCGTGCAACCATCATGAAGCTAGAGTGATGTTTCCAACCACTACACAATTCTCCCCTACTCTTCATTCCGCAAAGAGCTCTAAGTTGACCATCCGTTTCAAGCAACCCATACTCAAGTGAAATTAGAAAGCCTAGAGATAAGAGATTTACCCACTTGAATGGTGTAAAGGATGATGGTGACTTAGGAAGGGGGACCTCCCCACACTTTGACAAAGCAAGGTCCACTCCCTTGTGCTCCTCTTTGATGATCTCCACCTCTTGACAAGCTTTTTCAACATTAACCTCGTATTCAAGTTCAATGGGAGTGGATTCAATTGTGGATAGAAATTCATTGATTCTTGAATCCATATCTTGATTAAACTCCTCCAAGTTTTCAACCATGACATGCCTTAGAGGTTGTACACCCTCCTCAACATCAAATTCAAATGTCTTGGAAGGAGGCTCTATGACTTGAGTTTCCCATGGAGGTTCTGCATCTCCTAAGTCCTCAACCACTTCCTCTTCTTCAATAATTTCGGCGTTCTCCACTTGCTCTAGTACAAAATACAGCTATTCCTTGATGACTTCCACCTCTTGATAACTTTCTTCAAGGGTCTCTCGTACCTCTACCTTTCGGGCCTCCTCTTGCTTCTCTTGAAATATGTATGCATGAACCTGATCCATTACGTCCCTAAGACGATCCCTTCTCTCTTGTTCCATGTCAATAGCATAATTGGGATCATGTTGCTCTTAGATTGATGGATATGGGTGAAAATTAAGTGCACCAGAGCTTGAGGACTAAGTATTGGGGGTAAAGGATGGATCCATATGGAATATAAGAGCTTGGAGAGTAGAAGTGAGACCGGTGAAAGTAGAGATGAGTGTGGTTTGAAGCTCCTGTTGCCCTTGACGAATAACACTAAAGGTATCATCTATGGGAGCTTAGGGTGGATAGGAGGATTCATTTGTTGGGAGAAAGGGCTCATAATGGGAAGGTGGTTCTTCTTGGTAAGGATATAGAGATGGTGAATGTTGAGGTGGTGGTTCTTGGGGGTAATTGTGTTGGAATTGGGGTGGGTCTATGTATGGTTCATATGGTTTATATGGTGGTTGGTTAGGTGGATATGGACTGGGGTCATATGGAGGCAAATGGTGGAAAAGGGGCTTGTCAGTATGGTAGTTCAAAGCTATGTTGAGGAGGGGGTTCATAGGCATATGGTGGGGCTTGTTGGTAACTACAAGGGGGTTGATGAGCGGATAATTTATACGCTTTTTGTCACTGTTTTTAGTATATTTTTAGTAGAATCTAGTTACTTTTAGGGATGTTTTCATTAGTTTTTATGTTAAATTCACATTTCTGGACTTCACTATGAGTTTGTGTGTTTTTCTGTGATTTCAGGTATTTTCTGGCTGAAATTGAAGGATTTGAGCAAAAATCAGATTCAGAGGTTGAAGAAGGACTGCTGATGCTGTTGGATTATGACCTCCCTGCACTCAAAGTAGATTTTCTGGAGTTACAGAACTCAAAATGGCGCGCTTCCAATTGCGTTGGAAAGTAGACATCCAGGGCTTTCCAGAAATATATAATAGTTCATACTTTGGCCGAGTTTAGATGATGTAAAAGGGCGTTGAACGCCAGTTCTACGCTGCTGTCTGGAGTTAAACGCCAGAAACACGTCACAAGCCAGAGTTGAACGCCAGAAATACGTTACAAACTGGCGTTCAACTCCAAGATTGACCTCTACACGTGTAACATTCAAGCTCAGCCCAAGCACACACCAAGTGGACCCCGGAAGTGGATTTATGCATCAATTACTTACTTCTGTAAACCCTAGTAACTAGTTTAGTATAAATAGGACTTTTTACTATTGTATTAATCATCTTCGGATCATCTTTGATCAATTTTATGCTATCTTAGACTTTCATGGGGGCTGGCCATTCGGCCATGCCTGAACCATTATCACTTATGTATCTTCATACGGTAGAGTTTCTGCACTCCATAGATTAAGGTGTGGAGCTCTGCTGTTCTTCAAAGATTAATGTAAAGTACTACTATTTTTCTATTCAATTCAACTTATTCCGCTTTTAAGATATTCATTTGCACTTCAACCTGAATA
>NC_029785.2:48284099-48316061 GCF_000816755.2 Arachis ipaensis | reverse complement strand
CGCCGTTGCCTGAGATCACAATTTCGTGCACCAAGTTTTTGGCACCGTTGCCGGGGATTGTTCGAGTTTGGACAACTGACGCTTCATCTTGTTGCTCAGATTAGGTAATTTTCTTTTTGTTTTATTTTCAAAAATTTTTCAAAAACCTTTCAAAAATTTCTCATCTGTTTTCGAAAAAAAAAATTTTTAAATAAATGTTTTCAAAAATATATTTTTCTTCATAATTTTTAAGAATGAATTCTAGTGTTTCATGATGATTTGTTGAATCCTGGCTGGCTGTAAGCCATGTCTAATCTTTTGGACTGGGGTTTCAACTTATCATCACAAGAGCTTGTTGATTCTCACACACTTAGTTGCTCTATACATGGAAAGTATAAATATCTTATAAAGCTTGACTGGCTATTAAGCCATGTCTGACCCTCAGATTGGAGCTTTAGACTAAGATTGCAAGATTTCTGGAATTCATATTAAAAATTTTGGAATCCTTATTTTTCTTTTCCAAATTAATTTTCAAAAAAAACCAAAAAAAATTAGAAAATCATAAAAATAAAAAAATACTTTGTGTTTCTTGTTTGAGTCTTGAGTCAGATTTTAAGTTTGGTGTCAATTGCATGTTCATCTTGCATTTTTCGAAAAATTCATGCATTCATAGTGTTCTTCATAATCTTCAAGTTGTTCTTGGTAAGTCTTCTTGTTTGATCTTGATGTTTTCATGTTTTGTGTCCTTTCTTGTTTTTCATATGCATTCTTGCATTCATAGTGTCTATACATGAAAAATTTTTAAGTTCAACTTTGAGTTCTAGAATCATATCTTGTGATTTCTTGTGAATCAAGTCATTAATTGTGATTTTAAAAATCAAATATTTTTCAAAACTAATTTCAATCATATCTTTTCAAAAATATCTTCTTATCTTATCTTTTTTCAAAATTTGATTTTAAAATATATTTTCTAACTTCTTATCTTCTTATCTTTTCAAAAATTGATTTTCAAAATTTGTTTCAACTAACTAACTAACTTTTTGTTTGTTTCTTATCTTTTTCAAAACTACCTAACTAACTCTCTCTCTCTCTCTAATTTTCAAAAATATCTTCCATCTTTTTCAAAATTTCTTTTTAATTAACTAATTAATTTAATTGTTGATTTTAATTCTCGAAAATTACTAACCTTTTTCAAAAAAACTATTTTCGAAAATCACTAACTCTTTTTCAAAAATTATTTTCGAAAATTCTCTCTCTTTCATCTCCTTCTATTCATCTACTAACACTTCATCTCACCAAAAATCCGAACCCTCTCTCTCTGTGTTCGAATTTTTTCTTCTTCTTTTCTTCTACTCACACAGGGACCTCTATACTGTGGTAAAAAGGACCCCTATTATTATTATTTTTCTGTCCCTCTTTTTCATGTGAGCAGGAGCAAAGACAAGAACATTCTTGTAGAAGCAGATCCAGAACCTGAAAGGACTCTGAAGAGGAAAGGTGAACCTTATGGAAACACCTATAACCCCTCATGGAGAAATCACCCAAATCTCTCATGGAAGGATCAACAAAAGCCTCAACAAGGCTTTAATAATGGTGAAAGAAATAGGTTTAACAATAGTAAACCTTTTCCATCATCCACTCAGTAACAGACAGAGAACTCTAAACAAAATACCTCTAATTTTGCAAACTTAGTCTCTGATCTATCTAAGGCCACTGTAAGTTTCATGAATAAAACAAGGTCCTCCATTAGAAATTTGGAGGCACAAGTGGGCCAGCTGAGTAAAAGGATCACTGAAATCCCTCCTAGTACTCTCCCAAGCAATACTGAAGAAAATCTAAAAGGAGAGTGCAAGGCCATTGACATAGTCAACACGGCCGAACCTGGAGAGGAAGGGGAGGACGTAAATCCCAGTGAGGAGGACCTCCTGGGATGTCCAGTGATCAATAAGGAGTTTCCCTTTGAGGAACTAAAGGAATCTGAGACTCATCTAGAGACCATAGAGATTCCATTGAACCTCCTTATGCCCTTCATGAGCTCTGACGAGTATTCATCTTCTGAAGAGAATGAGGATGTTACTGAAGAGTAAGTTACCAAGTACCTTGGTGCAATCATGAAGCTAAATGCCAAATTATTTGGTATTGAGACTTGGGAAGATGAACCTCCCTTGTTCACCAATGAACTAAGTGATCTGGATCAACTGACATTGCCTCAGAAGAAACAGGATCCTGGAAAGTTCGTAATACCTTGTACCATAGGCAACATGATCTTTGAAAAGGCTCTGTGTGACCTTGGTTCAGGGATAAACCTCATGCCCTTCTCTGTAATAGAGAAACTTGGAATCTTTGGGGTGCAAACTACTAAAATCTCATTAGAGATGGCAGACAATTCAAGAAAACAGGCTTATGGACAAGTAGAGGACGTGTTAGTAAAGGTTGAAGGCCTTTACATCCCTGCTGATTTCATAATCCTTGATACTGGGAAGGTTGAGAATGAATCCATCATCCTTGGAAGACCTTTCCTAGCCACAGCAAGAGTTGTGATTGATGTTGACAGAGGTGAATTAGTCCTTTAATTGAATGAGGACTTCCTTGTGTTTACAACTCAAGGTTACCCTTCTGTAAACATGGAAAAGAGGCACAGTAAGCTTCTCTCAAAACAGAGTCAACCAGAGCCCCCACAGTCAAACTCTAAGTTTGGTGTTGAACTCCCATATCCAAACTCTAAGTTTGGTGTTGGGAAGTCTCAATAATGCTCTAAACATCTATGAGGCTCCATGAGAACCCACTGTCAAGCTATTGACATTAAAGAAGTGCTTGTTGGGAGGCAACCCAATTTTTATTTATCTAATTTTATTTTTCTTGTTCTTTCATGTTTTATTAGGTTCATGATCATGTGGAGTCACTAAATAAATATAAAAATTGAAAACGGAATCAAAAATAGCAGAAGAAAAATCATACCCTAGAGGAAGACCTTACTGGCGTTTAAACGCCAGTAAGAAGAGATTTACAAGGTGACCATAGCTTGCTTCAAGCCAACAATCTCCGTGGGATCGACCCTTACTCACGTAAGGTTTATTACTTGGACGACCCAGTGCACATGCTGGTTAGTTGTATCGAACTTGTGAATGAAAAACGATTTATTAAGACGTGCGTACAGAGTTTCTGGCGCCATTGCCTGAGATCACAATTTCGTGCACCAGGGGTCCACCATATCCATTGTCTTGGTACGCACGTTGGAATGGCTCTTGCTCATAGTAAGTTGGTGGAGGTTGGTGATTGTCACGAATAGGTCCACCATAACCATTGTCTTGGTATGCATCATAGAATGGTTGTTGCTCATAGTACATTGGAGGAGGTTGTTGCCGAAAGGGTTGATCAAATCCTTGTGGCTCCTCCCATCTTTGATTGTCCCAACCTTGGTACATGTTCTCATTATAGCTTCTATTCCCTACAACATAATTTGAACCAAACTCAGCCAAAGGGATGAGAATTCATAGTAGCAAGTTGATGAGCGGATAATTTATACCTTTTTTGGCATTGTTTTTACATAGATTTTAGTATGATTTAGTTACTTTTTATTATATTTTTATTAGTTTTTATTCAAAAATCACATTTCTGGACTTTACTATGAGTTTGTGTGTTTTTCTATGATTTTAGGTATTTTTTGGCTGAAATTGACAGACTTGAGCAAAAATCTGATTCAGAGGCTGAAAAAGGACTGCAGATGCTGTTGGATTCTGACCCTCCTGCACTCGAAGTGGATTTTCTAGAGCTACTAAAGCCCAATTGGCGCGTTCTCAATTGGTTGAAAAGTAGACATCTTGGGCTTTTCAGAAATATATAATAGTCCATACTTTTTTCGAGATTTGATGGCCCACAATGGCATTAAAAGCCAGCCAAAAACTTTCTGGTATAAAACACCAGAACTGGCATAATTCTTGGTGTTAAACGCCCATTTTGGCACCCAGGGTGGTGTTTAACTCCAACTTGAGGCATATGCACGTGAAAGCTTGAGAGCTCAGCCCAAACACTTACCAAGTGGGTCCCGGAAGTGGATTTCTGTAATGTCTTCACTTAGTTACTCATTTTCTATAAACCTAAGTTACTAATCTAGTATAAAAACTACTTTTAGAGATTTAGTTTACAACTCACGACTTTTTTTTACACTTCATATTGTATCTTCTACGGCATGAGTCTCTAAACCCCATAGGTGGGGGTGAGGAGCTCTGTTGTGTTTCAATGGATTAATGCAATTACTACTATTTTCTATTGAATCACGCTTGATTCTATTCTAAGATACTTACTCGTACGTCAACATAGAGAATCTGATGATCCGTGACACTCATCATTATTCTCAATTATATGAACGCGTGCCTGACGATCACTCCTGTTCTATCTGAGCTCAACGTAGTCATTGGGCGACATCTTGAGTGCGTATCTCTTGGGTCTCTGATCCACGGACCGAGTCTGTGAGATTAGAACCTTCGTGGTAGAGGCTAGAACCGATTGACAGTATTCCTGGGATCCGGAAAGTCTAAACCTTGTCTGTGGTATTCCGAGTAGGATCTGGGAAGGGATGACTATGACGAGCTTCAAACTAACGATTGTTGGGCACAGTGATAGAGTGCAAAAGGATAGAGAGATCCTATTCCGACGCTAGTGAGAACCGACAGATGATTAGCCGTGCGGTAGCTGTACCTGGTATTTTTCATCCGAGACGAGAAATCTGACAGTTGATTAGCCGTGCAGAGACCCTACCAGTTATTTTTCATCCGAGAGGATCATACAACTTGCCGTTGAAGGAAGCCATGCGTGTTTGAAGAAGAAGACAGTAGGAAAGTAGAGATTCAGATGACAGAACATCTCCAGAACCTCAACCTGTTTCTCATTACTGAATCACAAGTACCATTTATTTCATGTTATTTACTTTTCATAAACAAAATCATCTTTATCATTAATCTCCTGACTAAGAATTACAAGATAACCATAGCTTGCTTCAAGCCGACAATCTCCGTGGGATCGACCCTTACTCACGGAAGGTATTACTTGGACGACCCATTGCACTTGCTGGTTAGTTGTGCGGAGTTGTGAAAAGTGTAATCACAATTTCGTGCACCAAGTTTTTGGCGCTGTTGCGGGGGATTGTTCGAGTTTGGACAACTGACGGTTCATCTTTTTTCTTAGATTAGGAAAAATTTATCTTTTTTGGTTTAGAGTCACTAAAATTGAGTCTTCTATTATTGTTTTTTTGTTAAAATTTTAAAATCCTTATTTGTTTTTCTAGATTTTTTTCGAAAACTTTTAATAAATAAATAAAAAAAACCAATAAAATAATAATTGAGTCTTCTGTTTGAATTTAGTTTCATGTTTTAAGTTTGGTGTCAATTGCATGTTTTTATTTTCCTTCAATTTTTCGAGTTTTATGTTCCTTATTCTTTTTTGATCTTCAAGTTGTTCTTGTTTATTTTCCTTATTTGATATTTAAATTTTCTTGTTTGGTGTTTGTTGCTATTTATCTTATACATTTTCGAATTATTAGTGTCCAAAGTATAAAAATTTTTAAGTTTGGTGTCCTTTGTATTTTTATTTTCTTAAAGAATTCCAAAATTTGTTCTTGGTGTTCATCTTGACATTCAAAGTGTTCTTGTTTCTCTTTCTGTTTTAATCTTAAAAATTTTAAATTTAGCGTCTTTTATTTATTTTTCTCTCTCCTCATTAAGTTCAAAAATATCTTTTCTCTTAATTTTAATTGAATTTTCAAAAATTACATTTAAAAATTCAGATTTTTATCTTATCTTATCTTAGTTTTAAATTTCAAAATTCAAATCTTTTTCAAAAAAAACATATCTTTTTCAAAATCTTATCTTATTTTATTTCAAATTCAAATTTCAAATTTCAAATTTTAATTAAATTTCAAAATTCAAAATTCAAATTTCAAAATTTAAATTTAAAATTTTAAAAATCAAACCTTTTTCAAAATTTAAATCTTTTTCAAATCTTTATCTTATATTGTTGATTTTTTCAAAATTCAAAATTCAAAATTTAAAATTCAAATTTCAAATTTCAAATTTCAAATTTCAAATTTCAAAATTTAAAATTCAAAACTTTTTAATTTAAAAACCTATCTTCTCTTAAATTCCTTATCTTCTCTTACCTAACTTATCTTATCTTTTCTACTCTCAAATCCTAAAATCAAATCTTTTTCAAATTTTTTTTCTTATTTATTTTCTTACAAGTATCTTTAATTTT
The DNA here is from genome assembly GCF_000816755.2 of Arachis ipaensis. Classification (NCBI taxonomy): domain Eukaryota; kingdom Viridiplantae; phylum Streptophyta; class Magnoliopsida; order Fabales; family Fabaceae; genus Arachis; species Arachis ipaensis. The sequence goes on along the minus strand of NC_029785.2, from coordinate 48,309,833 downwards.
AAGACATATCTTTTTCAAAACTTCCTAACCACTTTCTCTCTCTTCATTTTTCGAAAATCCTCACCCAAAAATTTTCAAATCTTTTTAATTAATTAATTAATTTAGTTTTCTAATTTCTTTTATTTCTTTTTCTTTTTTATTTATTTTTGAAATTTGCATCATTTTATTTATTTACTTTATTTTTAATTTCGTTAAATTAAAAAAAAGGGGGAATAAATTTTTTATTCACAATCCACATCATCTCCCTTTCTCTATCATGAACCTAAGTGGAAATGAACAGTGCAGAAGGACTCTGGGATCATATGCTAAACCCACTACTGCCTCATATGGGAGTAGTATCTGTATACCCCCCATCAGAGCCAGCAATTTTGAGCTAAACCCTCAGCTCATTATCATGGTGCAGCAAAATTGTCAGTATTCCGGTCTTCCACAGGAAGAACCTACTGAGTTTCTGGCACAGTTCTCACAAATTGCTGACACAATACATGATAAGGAAGTAGATCAGGATGTCTACAGATTATTACTATTTCCATTTGCTGTAAAAGATCAAGCTAAGAGGTGGTTGAATAACCAACCACAGCAAGCATAAGAACATGGAAACAGTTATCAGACAAATTCCTGAATCAATATTTCCCTCCAAAAAGGATGACACAGCTAAGGCTGGACATCCAAGGCTTTAAACAAGAGGATAATGAATTTCTTTATAATGCCTGGGAGAGGTACAGAGAGATGCTAAGAAAATGTCCCTCTGAAATGTTTTCAGAATGGGTGCAGTTAGACATCTTCTACTATGGGCTTACAGAAAAGGCCCAGATGTCTCTAGACCACTCAACTGGTGGATCTATACATATGAGAAAGAAAATTGAAGAGGCTCAAGAGCTCATTAATACAATTGCCAGAAATCAGCACCTGTACTCAAGTGGTGAGACCTCCATGAAAGAAGAGGCTGAGGCAGCATCCACTGAACTTAGTCCTCTAGAACAAATTGTTGAACTCAATCAGCAACTATTTTCTATAACAAAATAGTTAGCAGAATTTAAAGAGATGCTACAAGAAACCAAAGATGCTAACCAGAATATGGAAAAATAATTGAATCAGACAAGACAACAGTTATCTAAACAGATAACAGAAGAATGCCAAGCTATTCATTTAAGGAGTGGAAAGACATTGAATGTCTCAACTCAAAGCAGCAGGAAAACAAGAAAGGAACATCTGACAGAGGATGACCAAACCACTGCCCAAAATCCCTCTGAGGATAATAAGAGCCCAGAGAGGAATGATTCTGGCATTCAAATGCTAGAAAAGGGTGCCAATCTGGCGTTAAACACCCAAAAAGCACCCAATTCTGGTGTTCAAATGCCAATAGGGGATTAGACACCTGCAAGTGCTGATAACAACCACCTTAGGCAGGCTTCTCCAACCACTTCTGTAGGAAATTAACCTGCAGCAACTAAGGTTGAAGAATATAAGGCCAAGATGCCTTATCCTCAGAAACACCGCCAAGCGAAACAGGATAAACAATTTGTTCGCTTTGCAGACTATCTCAGGACTCTTGAAATAAAGATTCTGTTTGCAGCGGCACTTGAGCAAATACCCTCTTATGCTAAGTTCATGAAAGAGATCTTAAGTCATAAGAAAGATTGGAGAAAAACTGAAAAGTTTTCTTCACTCAAGAATGCAGTGCAGTCATTCTGAAAAGCTTACCAGAGAAGCTTAAAGATCCCGGAAGCTTTATGATACCATGCACATTAGAGGGTGCTTGTACCAAGACAGCTTTATCTGATCTTGGGGTAAGTATCAACCTAATACCTACATCCACTATCAAAAAGCTTGGTTTGACTGATGAGGTTAAACCAACCCAGATATGCCTCCAACTTGCTGATGGCTCCATTAAGATTCCATCATGCGTAATTGAGGACATGATTGTCAAGGTTGGGCTATTTGCCTTTCCCACTGAATTTGTAGTGCTGGAAATGGAGAAGCATAAGAGTGCAACTCTCATTCTAGGAAGACCTTTCCTAGCATCTGGACGAACCCTCATTGACGTCCAAAAAGGGGAGATAACCCTGAGAGTCAATGAGGATGAGTTTAAGTTGAATGCTGTCAAAGCTATGCAGCATCCAGACACATCAAAAGACTGCATGAGCACTGATATTATTGACTCCCTGGTGGAAGAGGTCAATATGACTGAGAGTCTCAAATCAAAGCTAGAGGACATTTTTAAAGATGTTCAGGCTGATCTGGAGGAACCAGAGAAAATAGAACCTCTGAAAACTCCTCAAGAAGAGGAGAAGACTCCTAAATCCGAGATCAAACCACTGCCACCATCCCTAAAATATACATTTCTAGGAGAAGGTGACACTTTTCCTGTGATCATCAGCTCTACTTTAGAACCACAGGAAGAGAAAGCATTAATTCAGGTGCTAAAGACATACAAGACAGCTCTTGGGTGGTCCATAAGTGATCTTAAGGGCATTAGCCTGGCCAGATGCTTGCATAAGATCCTATTAGAGGATGATGCTAAGCCAGTGGTTCAACCACAGAGGCAGCTGAATCTAGCCATGAAGGAGGTGGTGCAGAAAGAGGTCACTAAGCTACTAGAGGCTGGAATTATTTATCCTATTTCTGATAGCCCCTGGGTGAGCCCTGTCCAAGTTGTCCCCAAGAAGGGAGGCATGACAGTGGTTCATAATGAAAAAAATGAACTGGTTCCTATAAGAACAGTTACAGGGTGGCGTATGTGTATTGACTACAGAAGACTCAATACAGCCACCAGAAAGGATCATTTTCCTTTACCATTAATAGACCAGATGCTAGAGAGACTAGCAGGTCATGAATACTACTGTTTTTTGGATGCCTATTCAAGTTACAACCAAATTGCAGTAGATCCTCAGAACCAAGAGAAAATAGCATTCACATGTCCTTCTGGAGTATTTGCCTACAGAAGGATGCCATTTGGTCTGTGCAATGCACCTGCAACCTTTCAGAGGTGAATGCTCTCTATCTTCTCTTATATGGTAGAAAAATTTCTAGAAGTCTTCATGGATGACTTCTCAGTATTTGGAGACTTATTCAGCTCCTGTCTTGACCATCTAGCACTTGTTCTGAAAAGGTGCCAAGAGACTAACCTAGTTTTAAACTGGGAAAAATGTCACTTTATAGTGACTGAAGAAATTGTCCTTGGGCACAAAATTTCAAACAAGGGGATAGAGGTGGATCAAGCTAAAGTAGAGGTAATTGAAAAATTACCACCACCTGCTAATGTTAAGGCAATCAGAAGCTTTCTGGGGGCATGCAGGATTCTATAGGAGGTTTATAAAGGATTTTTCAAAAATTGCAAAACCTCTGAGCAATCTGCTAGCTGCTGACACGCCATTTATCTTTGACATAGAGTGTCTGTAGGCATTTGAGACTCTGAAAGCTAAGTTGGTCATAGCATCAGTCATTTCTGCACCAGATTGGACATTACCATTTGAACTAATGTGTGATGCCAGTGACCATGCCATTGGTGCAGTATTGGGACAGAGGCATGACAAGCTTCTGCATGTCATTTATTACGCTAGCCGTATTTTAAATGACGCACAGAAGAATTACACAACCACAGAAAAGGAGTTGCTTGCAGTGGTTTATGCCATTGACAAGTTCAGGTCTTATTTAGTAGGATCAAAAGTGATTGTGTACACTGACCATGCTGCACTAAAATATCTCTTCACAAAGCAGGATTTAAAACCCAGACTCATAAGATGGGTGTTGCTTCTGCAAGAGTTTGATATAGAGATAAGAGACAGAAAAGGGACAGAGAACCAAGTAGCAGATCACCTTTCAGGATGTCTACAGACTATTACTGTTTCTATTTGAATGAGCAAACCACCCAAAATTCACCTGAGGACAGTAAGAGCCCAGGGAAAAGTAATTCTGGCGTTAAAACGCCAGCAATCTGGTGGAAGGCTGGCGCTGAACGCCCAGACCATGCCCAAGATTGGCGTTCAACGCCAGTAACAAGCAAGGACTGGCGTTCAACGCCAGAAACAAGCAAGGATCTGGCATTGAACGCCCAAAATGGGCACAGTTCTGGCGTTCAGACGCCAGGAACAGACAAGAAGTTGGCATCTAACGTCACTCCAGCTTCTAACACTGGTACTCAGTTGCCAGAGAGGGATCAGACACACACAAGTGCTGATGACAACCCCTCTAAAAGGGCTTCTTCAACCACTTCTGTAGGCAATAAACTTACAGCAACTAAGGTTGAGGAATATAAAGCCAAGATACCTTATCCTCAAAAACTCCGGAAAGAGGAGCAGGATAAGTAATTCGCTCGCTTTGCAGATTATCTCAAGACTCTTGAAATAAAGAATCCATTTGCAAAGGCACTTGAGCAAATACCTTCTTATGCCAAGTTCATGAAAGAGATCTTGAGTCATAAAAAGGATTGGATAAAAACAGAAAGAGTTCTCCTCACTAAAGAATGCAGTGCAGTCATTCCAAAAAGCTTTCCTGAAAAGCTTAAAGACCCTGGGAGTTTTCTGATACCATAAGCCATGCAGCATCCAGACACACCAAAAGACTGCATGAAAGTTGATCTTATCGACTCTTTGGTAGAAGAGATCAACATGGATGAGAGTCTCGAATCAGAGTTGGAAGACATCCTTAAAGATGTTCAGCCTGATTTGGAGGATTCAGAGGAGATTAAAGAGCCTCTGAAATTTTCTCTGGAAGAGGAAAAACCTCCTAAACCCGAGCTCAAACCATTACCACCATTCCTGAAATATGTATTTCTGGGAGAAGGTGACACTTTTCCAGTGATCATAAGCTCTGCTTTAAACCCACAGGAAGAGGAAGCACTTATTCAAGTTCTAAAGACACACAAGACAGCTCTTGGGTGGTCCATAGGTGACCTTAAGGGCATAAGCCCAGCTAGATGCATGCACAAAATCTTATTGGAGGATAATGCTAAACTAGTGGTTCAACCACAGAGGCGGCTAAATCCAGCCATGAAGGAAGTAGTGCAGAAAGAGGTCACCAAATTACTAGAGGCTGGGATTATTTATCCTATTTCTGATAGCCCCTGGGTGAGCCCTGTCCAAGTCGTCCCAAAAAAGGGAGGCATGACAGTGATTCATAATGAAAAAAATGAACTGGTTCCTACAAGAACAGTTACAGGGTGGCACATGTGTATTGACTACAGAAGGCTCAATACAGCCACCAGAAAGGATCATTTTCCTTTACCATTCATAGACCAGATGCTAGAAAGACTGGCAGGTCATGATTATTACTGCTTTCTGGATGGCTACTCAGGCTATAACCAGATTGGAGTAGATCCCCAGGATCAAGAGAAAATAGCATTCACATGTCCATCTAGAGTGTTTGCTTATAGAAGGATGCTATTTGGGTTGTGTAATGCGCCTGCAACCTTCCAGAGATGCATGCTATCTATTTTCTCTGATATGGTGGAAAAATTTCTGGAAGTCTTCATGGATGACTTCTCAGTATATGGAGACTCATTCAGCTCCTGTCTTGTTCACCTGAAACTTGTTTTGAAGAGATGCAAAGAGACCAACCTAGTTTTAAACTGAAAAAACTGCCACTTCATGGTGACTGAAGGGATTGTCCTTGGGCATAAAATCTCAAACAAGGGGATAGAGGTGGATCAAGCAAAAATAGAGGTAATTGAAAAATTACCACCACCTGCCAATGTTAAGGCAATCAGAAGCTTTCTGGGGCATGCAGGATTCTATAGGAGGTTTATAAAAGATTTTTTAAAAATCGCAAAACCTCTAAGCAATCTGCTAGCTGCTGACACGCCATTTGTGTTTGACACAGAGTGTCTGCAGGCGTTTGAGACGCTGAAAGCTAAGCTGGTCACATCACCAGTTATTTCTGCACCAGACTGGACATTACCATTTGAGCTAATGTGTGATGCCAGTGATCACGCCATTGGTGCAGTATTGGGACAGAGGCATGACAAGCTTCTGCACGTCATTTATTATGCTAGTCGCATTTTAAATGATGCTGACAGCCACCAAGGTCCTCCAATGTGGTTTCTATTGGCCCACACTCTATAAAGATTCCCGAGAGTTCATACGTAACTGTGACAGTTGCCAAAGAGCTGGTAATCTGCCTCATGGTTACGCCATGCCTCAACAAGGAATCTTGGAGATTGAGTTGTTTGTCGTATGGGGAATTGACTTCATGGGACCTTTCCCACCATCATTCTCAAACCTTTATATTATGGTGGCAGTTGACTATGTATCAAAATGGGTTGAGGCCATTGCCACACCCACCAATGATACTAAAACAGTGCTGAAGTTCCTCCAGAAATATATCTTCAGCAGGTTTGGGGTCCCTAGAGTACTAATCAGTGATGGGGGCACTCACTTCTACAACAAACAGCTTTACTCTGCCATGGTCCGGTATGGGATTCGCCACAAGGTGGCGACTCCATATCATCCACAGACTAATGGACAAGCTGAAGTCTCTAACAGAGAGCTAAAAAGAATCCTAGAACGGACTGTAAATACCTGTAGAAAGGATTGGGCAAGAAGCTTAGATGATGCTCTGTGGGCATACAGAACAGCATTCAAGACTCCTATAGGGACCTCTCCATACCAACTGGTCTGTGGTAAGGCATGTCACCTGCCCGTGGAACTGGAACATAAAGCCTACTGGGCAACCAGATTCCTGAACTTTGATGCCAGATTAGCTGGAGAAAAAAGATTGCTCCAGCTAAATAAGCTAGAGGAATTTAGATTCACTGCTTTCGAAAATTCCAAGCTTTATAAAGAAAAATAAAAAAAGTGGCATGACAGAAAGCTGTCATCTAGAATCTTTGAACTAGGACAAAAGGTTCTGTTGTTCAACTCTAGGCTCAGGCTGTTCCCCGGGAAACTGAAGTCCCGGTGGAGGGGACCATATGTAATTACAAGTGTATCACCATATGGTTATGTGGAGCTTCAAGATATTGATTCTGATAAGAAGTTCATTGTCAATGGACAGAGAATCAAGCACTATCTTGAAGGCAATGTTGAGCAAGAGTGCTCAAGGCTGAAGCTAGACTAAAAGCTCAGCAAGGTCCAAATAAAGACAATAAAGAAGCGCTTGCTGGGAGGCAACCCAGCCATGGGGCATCAATCCTCTAAGCATTTTGCCCTATTTTTATTTTTATTTGTTTATATAAAGTTCACTGATCCTAAGGTAAAGAGTCAATTGTATAAGTTCACAGGGTTACAGAAGGATTCTGCACACAAAACAGAGAAAAAAGAGCTCACTGGCAAGAAAACGCTAGTAAAAGTCTGTTTTGGGCGTTCAACACCCAACAGAAGCATCCACTGGGCGTTGAACGCCAGTGAGGATAGCCATCTGGGCGTTAAACGCTAGAAAGAAGCTCTTTCTGGGCGTTTAACGCCAGATTTACAGCATTCTGGGCGTTCAGAAAAACGCCCAGTAACAAAGGACTTCCTGGCGTTCAACGCCAGAAAGAAGCAGCAGCTGGGCATTGAACGCCCAGGAGAGGCAGCATTTGGGCGCTGAACGCCCAAAACAAGCAGCGTTTAGGCGTTCAAACGCCAGGATGGTGGGGAGGAGGTAAATTCGTTTTTTCTTCATATTTTTCATTTTAATCTTAATTTTCATATTTCAATTCATGATTTCTTGCATAAACATGTTAAGAACCCTGATTTCTAAAATCCATAATTTCTAAAAATCCTACCTTAAAAATATCAAATGTATCTTAATCCATAAGCACAAACCCTCTTTTTCAATCCAATTCAACTCTTTTTCAAATTTTCAAAACAAATCTATCTTTTCAACTAATATCTTTTTCAAATCTCCACATTATCTTTTTCAAAATCTAGATTTATCATTTTTCAAAAATTTTTCATAACTTTTCAATTTTAAACTATATCCTCTTTTATCATATCTTCTATCTTATCTTTTCCAAATCAATCTTTTTTATCATATCTTTTCAAAATTTTCGAACCCACCCCCCCTCCCTTTAAATATGGGTTCGGCCTCCACCCTCCTCCATCAACAATTGCACCTAGCTCTCCTTCTATCCCTCTCCCTTCTTTTCTTTTGCTTGAGGACAAGCAAACCTCTAAGTTTGGTGTGTTTATCCGTGATCACTAAGATCATGGCTCCTAAGGGAAAACAACCCACTTCAAGAGGCAAGAAAGAGAGCGTTCCAAAACCACTTTGGAATCAAGGGAAGTTCTTATCTAAAGAACATTTAGACCATTATTACAAAATAATGGGTCTAAGATCAGTGATCCCGGAAGTTAGATTCGATCTAAAAGAAGACGAATACCCGGAGATCCAGGAGCAAATTCGAATCAGGAACTGGGAGGTCCTAGCTAATCCTGAGACGAAAGTGGGAAGGAATATGGTCCAGGAGTTCTATGCTAATATGTGGCAGACTGACAAGCAAAAACTATCTGGACCTGCTTTCTATGAATATCAAACCGTGGTCAGAGGAAGGATTGTTCATACCATCTTTGACAAGATTAGAGAGATCTTAAAGCTACCTCAGCTGAAAGATGATCCAAACTCCTTCAACAGGAGAATGATGAGAACAGACAAGGGCCTGGATAAGATTCTAGAGGATATATGTATCCCTGGAGCAAGGTGGACCACTAGCACGAAGGGTGTCCCAAATCAACTCAAAAGGGAAGATCTCAAACCAGTCGCCAGAAGATGGCTGGACTTTATTGGGCATTCTCTGCTGCTCACTAGCAACCGTTCTGAAGTCACTGTTAAAAGAGCAGTGATGATCCATTGCATCATGATGGGAAAAGAAGTGGAAGTTCATCAACTAATTTCAACTGAATTCTACAAAATTGCTAATAAAAATTCTAAAGAGGCCAGGTTGGCTTACCCAAGCTTGATCTCTCTGCTCTGCAAGGACGCTGGAGTAAGGATGGGAATAACTTAGTATATCTCAATTGAGAAACCAATCACCAAAGCATTAATGGAAAAATAACAAGCACAGGATGACCCCATCAAGAAGAAAACACAGGAATTTCTCCCAGAAATCCCTCAATCTGAATACTGGGAGTATCTTGAAACATCAGTTACCAAGATGCAAGAAGCTATGGAACAAATAATAAAGGAACAGAAGGAACAAAGTCAAATTCTTTGCTATTTGATTAAAGAACAGGAAGAGCAAGGGCGTGACTTGAGGGAATTGAAGCGCCAGAAGTTATCTCTTGAAGGACCAAGCACCCCACAGATCCGAGGAACATCCACTTCCCAGAACAAAGGTTGTTAAATTCCGATTTCTACTTTAACTCTGTGATAGTTGTCGTTATAAGAGTTTACCTTAGGAGTCATATAGTAGTAATTAATGTCTATTTTGATTTTACCTCCAATTAAGTTATAGTCTATTTCTCTCATCATCATCAAACATGAATAAAATAGTAGATCTTTTGAATAAGAGGCAATAAAATTCGAGTTTTAATAAGAAAAATTCTAATTAGTAACATGTGGTGGCAATGCTTTCTGTCTTCTGAATGAATGCTTGAACAGTGCATATGTCTTTTGAATTTGTTGTTTAAGACTGTTAAATATGTTGGCTCTTGAAAGAATGATGAACATGAGACATGTTATTGATAATCTGAAAACTCATAAAAATGATTCTTGAAGCAAGAAAAAGTAGCAAAGAACAAAGCTTGCAGAAAAAAAAAAAGGAGAAAGCAAGCAGAAAAAGTCAAAGCTCTTAAAACCAAAATGCAAGGGTAATAGAAAGGATCCCAAGGCTTTGAGCATCAGTGGATAGGAGGGCCTAAGGGAATAAAATCCTGGCCTAAGCGGCTAAACCAAGTTGTCCCTAGCCATCTGCTTGTGGTGTGAAGGTGTCAAGTGAAAACTTGAGACTGAGGGGTTAAAGTCAAGGTCCAAAGCAAAAACCAGAGTGTGATTAAGAACCCTAGACACCTCTAATTGGGGACTTTAGCAAAGCTGAGTCACAATCTAAAAGGGTTCACCCAATTATGTGTCTGTGGCATTTATGTATCCGGTGGTAACACTGGAAAACAAAGTGCTTAGGGCCACGGCCAAGACTCAGAAAGTAGCTGTGTTCAAGAATCATCATACTTAAATAGGAGAATCAATAACACTATCTGAATTCTAAGTTCCTATAGATGCCAATCACTCTGAGCTTCAATGGATAAAGTGAGATGCCAAAACTGTTCGGAAGCAAAAAGCTACTAGTCCCGCTCATCTAATTAGAATCTGAGCTTCACTCAAAAACTCTGAGATATTATTGCTTCTCAACCTATTAGTCTTCTATTTTATTTGTCTAGTTGCTTGAGGACAAGCAACAGTTCAAGTTTGGTGTTGTGATGAGCGGATGTTTTATACGCTTTTTGGGGTTAATTTCATATAGATTTTAGTATGTTTTAGTTGGTTTTTAGTTTATTTTCATTAGTTTCTAGGCAAAATTCAAATTTCTGGACTTTACTATGAGTTTGTGTGTTTTTCTGTAATTTCAGGTATTTTCTGGCTGAAATTGAGGGAGCTGAGCAAAAATCTGATTCAGGCTGAAAAAGGACTGCTGATGCTGTTGGATTCTGACCTCCCTGCACTCAAAATGGATTTTCTGGAGCTACAGGACTCCAAATGGCGTGCTTCCAATTGCGTTGGAAAGTAGACATCCAGGGCTTTCCAGTAATATATAATAGTTCATACTTTACTCAAAAATAGAAGACATAAACTGGCGTTCAACGCCAGTTCTCTGCCCAATTCTGGCGTACAACGCCAGAAACAAGTTGCAAGTTGGAGTTCAACGCCAGAAAAGGATCCACAATCACCTCCGTTCTACATCAGATTGAATGAATATCTCTTAGATTCCTTAATCAGGATCTCCGTGGTATAAGCTAGATAGATAGCAGCATTCATGAGAATCCGGAAAGTCTAAACCTTGTCTGTGGTATTCCGAGTAGGATTCTGGGATTGAATGGCTGTGATGAGCTTCAAACTCATGAGTGCTGGGCGTAGTGACAGACGCAAAAGGATAGTAAATCCTATTCCGGTATAATTGAGAACCTGCAGATGATTAGCCGTGCGGTGACAGCGCACTTGGACCCTTTTCACTGGAAGGATGGATGGTAGCCATTGACAACGGTGATCCACCAACACACAGCTTGCCATAGGAGGAACGTGCGTGCGTGAACAAGAAGGCAGAGGAAAGCAGAGATTCAGAAGACAAAGCATCTCCAAAACTCCAACACATTCTCCTTTATTACAAACCAAGTATTTATTTTATGTTCCCTTGTTCATTTGCAAGTCAACTGATAATTATAATTGACCTCCTAACTGAGATTTACAAGATAACCATAGCTTGCTTCAAACCAACAATCTTTGTGGGATTCGACCCTTACTCACGTAAGGTATTACTTGGACGACCCAGTGCACTTGCTGGTTAGTTGTGCGAAATTACATTGTGAAGTAATTTTCATGCACCAATTGTCCATTGCTCCCACTTAGTTAACCTCTAACTATGAAGGAAAGTCAAGTGGATGAATCAATTTGATTCCTCAAGTCCTAGTCAACTCCTAAGGAAAGACTAGCTTTAGAGGGATCCAAATCAACTAGCAACTTTCAATTATTAATCAGCAAAGGAGTTTGATAACTCAAGAGTCTCCAATTACTCAACCATAGCTAAGAGGAGGAAAATCTACTCTAAAACTCAGCCAAGCATTTTGTCAAACACTTGGAAGGCATAACATAAAAACATAGAAATTAATAAGAGACAATAAAACCTAAGCAACCAATTGCAAGGAATCAATAACAACAAATGAGAAAAGAAGTAATAAACATGAAATACCTCAAATTGTATTAAATAGAAAATCAAATCTAACATAAGAATTCATAAACTAAAGTGGCAACATAAAATAATCAATAAGGAAAATAGATAAATTAGAATGCTAAGACAAATAAAAGTAGAAGAGAAACTAAATTAAACTAAGATAGAAATCTGAAATTGAGAATAATTAAAGCTAAAAATCCTAAAACCTAGAGAGAGGAGAGAGCCTCTCTCTCTAGAAAACTACATCTAAAACCTAAAATTATGTGAATGAAAGTTGTATGAATGAATGAATGTGATTCCCCCACTTTGCAGCCTCTAATATGTGTTTTTCGGGCTTGAAATTGGGCCAAAAATAACCCAGAAATTGTCCCCAGCGATTTCTGATACGTCCAGCACGTGGCTATGTCACGCGTATGCGTCACTCACGCGTACGCGTCGATGAACTTTTGTAAGGTCACGCGTACGCGTGCTCCACGCGCGCGCATCACCTAACTGCATGGAAACTATGGCAAATTGCATATCATTTTGAAGCCTCGGATGTTAGCTTTCCAACGCAACTAGAACTGCCTCATTGGACCTCTGTAGCTCAAGTTATGATCGGTTTAGTATGAAGAGGTCAGGCTTGACAACTTAGCAATTCCTTCAATTTCTTGTATTCCTTCCAATTTTGCATGCTTCCTTTCCATCTTCTAAGCGATTCCTGTCCTATAAACCCTGAAATCATTTAACACACATATCAAGGCATCGAATGGTAATAAGAAAGTTAGCAAATTTAAGGCCAAAGAAGCATGTTTTCAATCATAGCACAAAATTAGGAAGAAAAATGTAAAACATGCGAATTCAATGAATAAGTGTGAGAATAGTGGATAAAATCCACTCAATTTAGCACAAGATAAACCATAAAATATTGGTTTATCAAAGACAGAGAAAACTTTTGAAGGAAGCTTTCAATGTGAATTAAACTCAATTGAATTTGGAGTTGTAGTTACCAAGGAATGTAGTAACCGAAGCATGCTTTTAATGAAATTAAACTGAATTGAATTCTAAGTTCCAGTACCCAAGAAATGAAGTAACGTGTGTGACTTTTGCAAAGTGGGACCTTTTGATTTTCTTTCTCTTAATGATTAGTCACTAATTTTGAATTAATATGGTACAGGGCTGAATTTGTTTAGTAACCAAACTGGGCTTTCATCACTTGGGCTTTAGACATTTGTTCCTTGGGCCAACTTGTTTCTTTTTACTTCTTACACAAAACATGTGACTTGTTTTCTTTTCCTTAGTTCACCCGTTTCCCATTTTAAATCAAGACTTAGAGTAATATAGTGGGTTTGCTTAATGAATGATCAATGTGTGACACATATTGTGTGCATGCATGGACTATACGAGGTTTGGGCTGCATTTCAAGCTTCTTGGTCTATTTTTGTTTAACTTATTTTCCTGCATACTAAACCAAACAAATCACACAAACAAATAACCCAATAATATTTAGTCATCATCTTAATCATAATTTAGCTTTCTAAACTCAACATTGATGACTGCAAATTTAAAGGATAGAGTAAACTAAACAAATAGTTGCAATAAGTTTATACCCTGCCAAGGAATTATTTGCCTGTGCAGTTTTAAAAATTCTTGTTTTTTATCATTAGTTAGATTTGAATTCGAGTATAACATTAATTATGTTAATCTGACTAGGAGGATCAGTGCACCTGAGCAATTGTGTTTTGACTATAATTAAGAGTAATTCAGTTATGATCTCATTCATATAAAAAATCAGGAACATTAGGTATTATATATAGAACTTGAAGCATTAGATGAAATTGGTCTTGATATCCATATCTCGTACATTACATTATTCTCATCTTTTAACTGCTTAATTAGCTTTATTAGATTTTATCTTTTATGCATCTACACATTTTGTTATTATTCGATTATCCAAATAGTGATTGTTCATAAAGAATTGGTACTTGATTAACAATCTTCAAGGTCCCGTTTGATTAGCATATATTATGTGTGAAACATAAACGTAAAGATGTAGAAGTTAAAGATATTATGATTAAAACACAAATACATAAAACACATAAAAATATCTATAGTCTCTTCATCATCTATTCTCATCACCTACCATGCATCGTAAATTTAACTATTTGTCACCACCTACTTTTCTTTTCTACCATTATTCATAACTAAAAAACTAGTGATTCAGATAATAGAATATGACAATAATATCAACAACAAATTTAATGATATTTAAAAAATGTGGCGGTAGTGATATGAAGAAAGACAAAGATAAAGACAAAGAGGAAGAAAGCGAGCAAAGAGATGCTATGCAAAGGAGGAAGACGGTGACGGAAATAGAGACGAATGTGGCGACATTGAAGAAGATTGGAAGGTGATGTAATGTCAAACAAGAAGGAAATTTGGCAGTTGATCCGCTGCTGTCTCTGATGGCAAGAGCAAGTTAGTTGGTAGTGGATAGAGAAAGAGTAAAGACTGTGAGACTTCTTTTATTTAATGGCACTACAAGAAAATAAGATTTCTGCCACGTTTTTAAAGCGTGCCAAAAAGTGCAAAAAAGCATGCCGATATGTTTTTGCCACGCTTTTTGAGCTATCGGCACGTTTTTGAAAGGGTCACATCCGCCAGCATGCCGGTTGCTTTATCGCCACACTTTTGTAGATCTATTGGCACGCTTTACATTTTGCCATGCTTTTATCTATTGGCACGCTTAAAAGCGTGGCTATATGTATGTATAACCCTATAGCCACGCTTTTAAAGCATGCCAAAAAATTGACATACAGTCACGCTTTTAAAGCGTGCCAAAAATTGACATACAGCCACTCTTTTAAAACGTACCGAAAAGTGAAAACATGTCGTTACACTTCCAAAGCCTGGCTTAATCCTTTTCAAATAAAAAAAAGAAAAATAGAAAATAAAATAGAAATATTAATAAGTTAATCTTTAAAATAAAATAAAATAATAAAAAATTAATCTTCCATTGATTTATATGGATTTTACACATAATAAAATATGAATGTAACATTTAAAAAAAAATAAATTCAACTTCCAAAATAAGCATTTAAAAAAAATTATAATTTTATATTAGAAAAATTCTAATCTAATTTACTTCTTCTGGCAACACTAGGCAACATTTCTAATTCACTTCTTCTTGCATATGTGGCCTTAATGGCTGCATCATTCCACAACTCCTCAATCAATGGCGCATATTGGCGTGTAGCAGCGGGAAAGATGGCATCAAGTTTGCCCGATACCATAATTTTCAGCAACTAATCAGAGAATGCTTTTAGCCTTGTACCAATGGAATACGTTGTCTTCTCATCAGATTTTGGTCCAGACCCTGTTGTGAGCCATAAGCAAAATTTTTCAATACAAATGGCAAGCTAAATGTTAAATATGCATGCCTCTTATTATCTTATACAGTAATCACTATCCAAATAATAAGGGTGGTTTTGTGTTAATTTTGAAAGGAATTATCAATCATGTAACACCTTAAACAAACATCTAAGCATGCTGCTAACCATTTAGATTTTAGACTCACAAGTACTGTACTCAAAGGTATGAAAGGAATCAAAAGTTTTCTTCTTTGGAGTACTGTACTCAAAGTGGAACCTCTTTGCAACTTCAGCCTGCAATAGAATAAAAATCCACCATCAGTTACCAAATTAGAACCCTAAACTAAATTTAGAAACACAAAAAACAAAGAAATCACACTTAGAAATGGTACTTGATACTCACTGCTTCACTAATCGTTTTCGAGACATGCAAAAGCTGCTCCAAATCCTCATGGTTCACACCACACAGTACCCTAATCTGCAATTGACACAATTAGGGGTTACAAAAAATTCAGAATTCTGCATTTCATTCAAATTAGTGAACTTGAAAATAATAATTAAAAAATAAACACAATTTTTAGAATTACTATTACACCATCAGAATTGAAACTCACCAGAATATCAAGAGGAAGGGCTTCAAGGAGAGACCTTTCAGAGTTGAAGTTGAACCTCCCACTACACACTCTCTTTAATAGAGCCATATCAGTTTCTGAATCAAGAGGAGAACCTTTTACATTGCCAGAAACAACCTTCTTCCTTCCAAGCGATCGTGTTCTTGTAAAATTATAGCCCTCAAACCTTATCGCCATGTCTTCCAATGAACCCTAGTAATCCTCAAAATAATAAACTTAACAGCGCTAAAACTTCAAACTTTCTTTCTCTAACCTGCAAATACCCAAAACCTTAAGGATCAGAAATAGGCCATGAAGTCACAGCACCAAATGAGGTATTTAATTACAGAATTTTGAAACAAATTTTTGAAAAATCCAAAAAGCGGGAACACTACGTTCCACTTTCAACAAACTCACAAAAAAAATAGGGAAGAAATGAGACAGGAACATACCTAGATATACGAGGGTTTCCAATGAGGAAAGGAACCGAGAAAATTGGGGGAAAATGGTCTCATACCTATGTACCAGGAGTAGAAGACTGTCCTTTCTTTAAACGCCCCAAACATGTCTTCAAAATGCTCGCGACCCTCCAGGAGTATGCCAAGATAGGCATCTGACAAGGGGACACTGTTGTACAGAATCTTGGCCTGTCATAATTATTTAAAATTCTATGAATTTGTTGACTTGCTATGCATTCTTTGTCGCTACTGAATTAATTAATAAGGACTATATTAAAATTATGAAATAACAAATCACTTGCTTGAAAATGGTACGGGTTCAGATTAAATTATGAAATAATAAATCACTTGCTTGAAAATGGTACTGGTTCAGGAAAATAACTACAACCAACCTAATTAAATTTCGATCTAGCCTAATAAATGAAATAAAAGAGTAAGAAGCAAAAATTGACAGAGCAAAATGAAATAAGAGACAAATAACCATAATTCTCTTACTTTTACTGCATTTGCTTTTGGAAGAAGCAAGTCCTTACCTGCTTTTTCAAAATAAATAAACAGAAAAAATAACTTATTTTTGTTTCTGTCTTTATTTAAAAAAGCACAAGCAAAACAAGTCCAATATTTTTTATTTAGAAAAAGGGGGAAAGTACCTTGTTTGATAATGAAGTTAACTGCATATAAGTTTCTACTGTAATTAAGCACAGTCAGAAGAGAACTTACATGGAAACAACACGAGTTCTTGCATGTGATTCCTTGCCAAGAACCACTACAAGGATCTGAACCAACCCAACTGGGAATATTGATTTGCAAAGAATCCTTTAGAGAAGTTAAGGCCTCAACTGCAATGAAAAGTTAAATTTGTTTCATTGATTCATTCATTGAAATAAATACCTTAGATCTTAATATATAGGAAGTATATACAGAAAATACAAGTGGATAAAATGGCTAAAAAAATTTACATTAAACATGAACACAGAGAAAGCATAACTTAGTTATTACCATTGTGAGCTGGATAAGACAGTATTTTGATGTGGGTTCTTTCAGGATTTTTGCACAAGTTCCAGCAGCTCTAACCAGCTTGCCACCTTGCCCCGAGTTCAATTCAATATTGTGAATGATAGTTCCAATTCGCATAGAAGATAATGGCATACAACTCCCAATTCGAGAATTTATATCGGAATACATCATCTGATTCATCATGCTCTCTCGAGCATTATGAGCATTTGTGTCTACAACAACATGCATGAAGAGTGAGGAACAATGAAACATCACAGAAATATGCCAACAGCATAAAAACTAGAGTCTCCATTTCAGTAGGACAAGAGTAACAAAATATATACAACTCACTGCTGCCACAAGCAAAAATACTTGCAGGATTTTGGAAGATATTTAATATCTATTCCAGGAACACATAAATATTATGATTTATGAACATAAGAAAAGACAAAATCTTATATACTCGTTATCAAAATATCCGGTGCTTGATTTATATATTTTTATATAAATGAGAAATTCTTAGATGCTCCAAGAGAAGCAAATGTAATTCTTGTTCTATTCTATTGATCTTGTGACACACAGGTTATCTTTATTGTCAACATGAATAAAGGCATAAACCATAATCTTAAGTTAACATAGAGATCTTCCCCAGATCACCGGTTTTCTCTGAGTTATGCTTTCTCTGAGTTCATGACAAGAGATCTTAAGCATCACAAGAGAATGAAAACCCCATTTCACCAATTATTTCAAATAACAGTGACACAAATCACAGAAGGAAAAAATAAAATATTAGTTATTAGTTATTACCATACACAAATATATATCCAAATACAAAAATCAGCCTCCTCCATATATTTATATGTTTAATTTGTTTTTAATATATATTTTTTTATTCAAAATTTCTATGAATAATTTATCCAAATAACATTACTCAATAATTTTCAAAAGAAAATGAAAAGAAAAAATAACAAACCTCATCAAGCACGGTTAAGAGCCTTGTGTTGGGACTCTCAACCGCAACAGCAGCATGCTGATCTGCAAGCAATAAAGGATCTTCATGATGAGAATGATTCAAGCACTCCAATGAGAAATCAATGCTTCCACGAAGAATAGCATCAAATATACCCTGTTTATTTTCTTTATACAAAAGACAAGAATAACATGTGAGAAAGATTAGAAAGCATAATTAGTCTCCAATCAATACAAATTACAAAATATCTAATAATGAACAAGAAAACAAGCTTCCAGAACCAAGCACACACATCTGAAATGAAGGGAAGCCCAAGAATCAAAACCAGGGAACATCGAATAGATTTTTACGATAAAAATCACCTCCTAACATTTTCCTAAATTCAATGTGTCAATATTTAAACTTCCATTTTCACATCACTGCAACATAGGAACAACAAAACAGCCAGGGAAACAAATTAATGGCCCTTATCACAGGATCAGAGAAACAGAAGGAAGAAATACTTACCTTGTAGTGTTTATAGTGAGGGTTGAGCATCGATTGAGGGAGAGGAAGCGCCGATTGAGGGAGGAGCGAGAGAGAGGCAGCGTCTTTAGTGTTTAGGGTTTGAGAGAGAGAGATCGCTGAGGGAGGGCATGCCGATGTAGGGAGCATCGACGGAGCACCGCCGATAGAGGGTTGTGAGAGAGGGTGTGAGGGTTGCGAATCTGAGGAGGAGGCTTGCATTGAGGGTGCGAGGGTTGCGACAGAGCGAGTGCGAGAGAAAGTGCGATAGAGGGCTGTGAAAGAGGGCTCAGAGAGAGGGCTAGGTATGAGGGTTCTCAACAGTGATGAAGATGAAGGGCTAGGATAGAGGGTGGGCATGGGTTCTCATCAGCAGTGATGAATTGGGACATGGTAGTGATGAAGATGAAGGGGCTGGCAGTGAGTGTTCGGAGGCTTGAGTAGTGAAAGGATTGTCACTTTTTTAGTGTTGAAGTGTTTAATTGGGAAAAAATTTAAGTGCGAAAAAAATGGGTGAAAACTATGTCGCTACACTTTTTTTAGAGTGCCTATAGGAAGACAAATCAGCCACGCTTCAAAAGCGTACTAATTTCTCTCTATAGCCACGCTTTTAAAGCGTGACAAAAAAATGTAGCCAAATCAATAATCAGTTGCCACCCTCATAAAAGCGTGCCGATTTTTCTCTATGGCCACGTTTTTGACACGTGGCAAAAAAAGCGTGGCGAAATCACAAATCAGTGGCCACCCGCATAAAAGCGTGGCCATATACCACTTTTGGGCACGCTTTAAAAGCGTGGCAAGAAAAAAGTGTGCCGACAGGCCTTTTTTCTTGTAGTGTGGGAGGGGGGTACGATTAAATATTTATTAAATATAATTTGGAGGGTGATGAGTAGGATTCATGTCGGGTAAAATTTAACAATAAAAGAATCACTTCGTTGATAGCATAGTCCAAATCAAATATTAAATCCCAATATCAAAGTTTAAATATGAAGATTTATCACAATCTAAAACAAGTAAAAACCAGGAGTTTGAAATCCCGGGTCGTCTCCCTCGGACTATGCAAATTAATGTGCACACTTTTGGTTGTGAAGTAAGGGGGTTTTGAAGTATAGAATGGAAGATTAAAAGAACTAAGAAATAAAAGAACTAACAAATGATAAAAAAGGGAATTAATGCAATTAAAAAGGAAACAAGATCAAAACTAGTGAAAATGCGATAATTGCATAAAAGAGCCTTGACTTGGGAATGAGAATTAAGGCATCCTATTAATGAACCACTATTTTATGACTTATTTTGGATCGAATTGAGTGGATTTTATCAACTTTACTCACACTTATACATATAATTTGCATGTTTTTAAGTTTCCTTCTGAATTTTGTGCTATGATTGAAAACATGCTTCCTAGAACTTTAAATTACTAATTTTTAATCTTCTTATATTACCATTCGATGCTGTGATGCGTTTGTTGAGTGATCTCAGGGTTACCTATCATCGTCATAACCACAACTATGGCAATTATGATGAGTTAATCTCGCTTCATCAACCCCTAACATCGAGGAGGAAGTCAAACAAGCATAATTGACCGTAATCCATAAGTCCTAGCTAACTTACTAATTGACATTAGTAAAAAGCTAGCATCAATGGAAACAAGAGCCAACTAACAACCTAAGAACTACCACTAAATATTGAACATTATGACTCTAGTATTCTAGGAACTCATTTCCCAAGTCAAGGTGTGAAAATCTACTCAAAATTACCAAGTGGTATTTTCACAAACACTTGGTGGGCATAAAAGCAAAACATAGAAAATTGCAAAAGATAATGAAAACTATAACTAAAATATTCACAATATCAACAATAGAAACTGAATTAAGCATATAGAAATCATAAAATATCAAATTCATAAGCAAAAGATTCAAGAAATCAAAATTGCATATATTAACAAAGTAACTTCAACCATAAGACAAAGTAGTAAGAGTAATGAAATTAAGGAGGAAATTAAAGAGTACTTAGAATGAGATAAGCAAAATCCAAGACCAAAATTAAAACTATAAAATTCTACAATGAACTCTAAATAAAACCCTAAGAGATAATTTTCTAAACTATACTACTCCTACTCCTAATGTTGTAATCTATGTAAAAGTGAGCTCCCTTGATATGGAATGAAGTCCCCTTCATATAGCACTCCAAAATGGCTTCAGCACTTCCAGAATTGGGCCAAGAAAGCCCCAAATTTGCGAGCCACATGACATTTTAATGAAGTCACGTGCTGGGACTTGTGTATACGCATAAGAAGTTGTGCGTACGCACACTTGACTGTGTGCTTCTCCTTTGTTTTCTTCATGAAATCACCCATTTTGCATGCTTCCTTCCACTTTACCTGGCCATTCAAGCATAATTGACCTGAAATCACTTAACAAAACATATCACGGTATCGAATGGAATAAAAAGTGGAATTAAAATGATCAATTTAAGCACAAAACGCATGTTTTCACATTTAGGTTCAATTTAGAGAGAAATCACAAAAGTATGCTATTTTGGTGATTAAGTGTGAGTTTATGTGACGAAATCTCTCCAATTCAAGCAAAAAATTATCATCAAATATGGACTCATCAGTGAGACTCTTCTTTTATTTAATGGGGGGTGCGATCTTTCTAATTAAGATTCATGGATGCTGCACTTGTGTATGTGATGCAAGTGAACGTGTACAAAGAAGCTGTATCTAAGGTATAAACTCATTCATAAGGATTATTATTTAGAATGGGTTTAATATAGGCCCTACATTAGCCTATTATCTTCTATCGACGCATCGAGAAAGACTAACAGCTAGCTCTCTGGATGGGGCATTCACAGGTAACTATCAATGAAAGGTGAGATCCAAATACGTGCCTTCACCCCTAATGTTATGATGATTAAAAGTTAAAATCAAGATTCAATTGTTTAAAAAAATTGATTTTGAGTTAATTCTATAACTATCAATATAATTTTTTTACGCTAATATCTAATTATATTTTTATATACATAAAGAAAAAAATATTATTTTTAAATAGCAAGTATATAAATTAATTATTTCTATTTGTGCAACAGACTTAAAAACTAATAAAAAAGTATATAAGTTAAATCGTTTTAAATTTTAGATAAAGAATATTAAAATTAATTATTAGTAATAAATCAAACTCTTTTACATGAAAATAATAACTAAAAATCTTATTATTTAATGATACTCAAACACACAAAAAGACACTAAAGTCCATAAAAGACTGACTTTAACTCCCTGGACTCGTTTTTAGACTAAGTCTCCGACTTTTTCCTGATGTCTATGACAACCTAAGACTGGAGGGACGTGAGCTTCATCTAAAATACCACGATGTCTTCGGGTTAATCACGTGAGAGTTAACGCAACCTTTCATCTGTAGGACTCGAAAGGTCGTTATATATTATCAAGTAGGGACTACCTAATTACGTTAATGATGACAAAAGGTAAGTTAGTACGAACAAAGATAAGATTCTATAAGTAAGCGTGAAGTTGGACTACTTACACTACTAGGCACTGTGAGTAGTAGGAAGAGTGGATACCTGCGCACGGACTGTTGGTGGAGGCAAGATGTACGTTAGTTCGAACTTACACATAGAGAACCCAAAGATTAGATTCTAACCTTGGAAGCACCATATCCGATCTTAATAACCGCCGGTAAGGACTCTAGGCCTTTCAGATTTGGAACAGACACCATAAGGTTCATCCTAGACCCTTCCCTACTGACACTGCTCGAAGTTTGAATGCTCACGACCCGCATCACTGTCTGCGTTTTCCTAGTTACCTAGGATAAGGTTGTACTCACTCTTGGCTGTCTACTAATCAGCACGCCACTGTCGCGTAAACCTGGTAAAAGTGACTCTCCTGCCTACCATCGGTAACTGTTACCACTAGGTGGTTGTATATCGAACGGTACCTTCCTCGGGACGCACGTACTTCTTCTTCTGTCAACCTTTCGTCTCTAAGTCTTCTATCTCGTAGAGGTTTTGGAGTTGAACAAGAGGTAATGACGTTTTGTTCATAAATAAAGTACAAGAAAATGAAAAATGTTAATTTAAACTATTAATAACTATAGGACTGATTCTCAATGTTCTATTGGTATCGAACGAAGTTCGGCTGTTAGAGGCACCCTAGCTGGGAATGAGTGCATTCCATAATGAACCTACTGGGTCACGTGAACGACCAATCAACACGCCTTAACGTTTTCACACTAACACTAAAGCACGTGGTCACGAAACTATGCCTTTAACTATTTAGTTATAAGGTGGCCGTTCACGTGGCTCAACATTAATTCATTATTGAGTGATTTTCACTCCAGCTAGGGTGCTCCTAACTATCTAATTCGTTAAAATTAGTTAACCAGTAAGATCAGTTTGTTAATCTAATTACACTAAACTCACTAGTAATCTCTAGAACTATCATTTTATTTACTGACCTTACATTTACCGTTCTTTAATTTACAGATCTTTACATTCCACGCCTTTCATTTATCGATCTTTAGATTTCACGTATTTGAATTTAACGACTTTACATTTATGTCCTTATCATTTATTGTTCCTTTAATTTAATGCCCTTGCATTTTCTTAATTCTTGTTACTTGTAATTCTCTTATTCGTTAGTCCTTCCTTTAATTTTCCTTCATTCCTTTACGATTACTTAATTTTCAGTAATCCCTAACCTCTATGATCTAGAAGGACTTAGTTACTTGAAGAGAAAAGAGAACAAGTACGTTACAATCTAGAAACCACCTATTAATCATTAACCCAAGGTTAAGGAACCATTGAGTTAAAGAGATCTGTACTAGTTTATGGTTAAGGAACTAGGTTACGAGTAC
This sequence comes from Arachis ipaensis, assembly GCF_000816755.2. NCBI lineage: Eukaryota > Viridiplantae > Streptophyta > Magnoliopsida > Fabales > Fabaceae > Arachis > Arachis ipaensis. The sequence continues at coordinate 48,286,276 of NC_029785.2, read as the reverse complement.
TTGTCTCCACTTCGTATTAAAGATTAGGGTACGGTGTGTTGAGGATTCTAGGGTTAAAGTCTCACTAATGTACAGTGATATAATTCGAGACTTAGTTTTAGTTTAAGTAACACTCTTTTCTCAAAATTTGATTTAATGATACTAAGGAAAAGGTTCCAAGTGTATATTCAGATTATCTAGGTTAAGGAGAAGGTTAACTTAACCTAGAAACTTCTAGCCTTTGAGAGACAATCTATTTGTTTCTATCTTAGTTCTTCTCTTCTTCTACTTGTTTTTAAGTTAAGTTAGAAACGTCTCGAGAAGACGGGATTACTTACTCCCCAATCACTGAGTAACGAGATAATATTTTTAATCTTGATATTCTCATTCTTGATCTTTTATTTGATTATTACTTCATGTTCGTTTTTCACTTTTAACTACACACTAGAGGTTGGGGGATTACTCAAGTTTTGGGAGGGATAAATATGATCAAGAGATGAAGAATTCGCGGAAGTTTTAGACGAAGATCTCACCCGAAACAACCCGAGCCTAACCTCCGTAATTTTTCCTGAACCACAACAAATGATGATTGCGGAGGAAGAAAATCGATACGGTTATGGGACGACGGTAATCAACCTCTATTGCGGGGGACACAACCCGTAACGGTTGCGGGGAAAAATAAAAAGGGTTAAACACATGGACACGCATGCGTGTATACACACGTATACGTTTGAGGAACTTAGAAGTTAAGGGTTCACAACGTCCGTAATAGGACTTTACTGCGATCAAGTAGGACCGTAACGGTTGTGGTTGAGGAGGAAGGTCCCTACAGGGACTGAATACATGGACACGCATGCGTGTGAATACTTTAAAGGGAAGAAGTCATAACGTCCGCAACAAGATCTTATTACGGGGAACTTAACCCGTAACGGTTGCGGGATGACCGTAATGAACCTCTATTGCGGGGACAATACCCGCAACAATGAACACATGGACACGCATGCGTGTACTGTGAAGAGTTTTAAAGTTCGAGGTTCTAGTGTCCGCAATGAAATTTGATTGCGGTCAAGTAGGACCACAACGGTTACGGTCCCAGAAGGAAAGGTCCCTACGAACCGCAACAACCTCTTATTACGGGAAACTTAACCTGTAACGGTTACGAACTTAAATTCGAGATCTCCGACGTAACTATACGTACCCGTAACAAACTCCTATTGAAATCAATATCGACCGTAACGATTGCGGTCGATTGTTAGTGTAATAAAGTAGGTGCACACACATACGTGTGAACGATTTCGAACGTTGGAGTTCAGTAGCCACCTCAACGAACTTCATTGCGGTTATATTCACCCACAACGGTTACGGGTTCAACCGGACGAGACGAAGTCCCGAGACGAAGCCCCTACGAAACACGAGACGTACGAAAAGAGTAACGGATGGATAGTTCCTAATTTGTATCACGTAGTTTCATTATATGTTCTACTGAATTGTATGATTCACATTATCATTACGAATATTACTGTTGAAGTGAATCAAGAAAGATAACGTAGTTTAAGTGGAACATATAAGTACTTTATCGATGTTAAAATTGAGTACTAACTACTAGGTAATATACGTCTCTATAAAGTACTTTAGTGAACAAATAATTGATTTTAATATACTTTTATTTGATTTTCGATTGATTTTATCGATTGACTTGATCGATTCTACGTGTGCGTAGTACGAATCATCACTCGACACCAAGTAGACTCTCTACCGCTTCTAGTAACTTGAGACAAAAAGAAAACGAATGGTAGAGAGGAACCAATAAAACTTTTGGAATATACATAAAATGATCAGGAAAACCTTGTACGGATATCTCCAGAATTACATATAAAAATCCTCTTTATTCTTTTTTTATGACAACAGTTTGAATAAAATTAAGACATGGGATCGGCCGGATTTGAAGCGTCTAGCGCTGATCACCGATCAATGAATACAAATATATATATACAGGATATAAATAGAATAATAAAGAATTACAAAATAACGAATAGCGAAAGACTTGCGTTAAATGAAAAGTAAAAGTAACTATGCACAGGACTGTAATATCTAATACTGTGTTTTTTAAATATCTTAGCTTGATGAAAATGTTTTCTAGCATCCCCTGTTTTCAGGGGCAGTCGATTCTTCTGGTCCCAGAGGCATCTATTTTTTAA
>NC_029785.2:48236947-48254585 GCF_000816755.2 Arachis ipaensis | reverse complement strand
CAGTAATAAATTAAACTCTTTCATATGAAAATAATAACTAAAAATCTTATTATTTAATTTTTTATCTACGGAGACCCTGGTCTTCTTAGCTGACGGGGACTTTTGTCCCCTACGATCTTTTGTAAAAGTAGTTCGATTCTATAAATTTTTTGTGTCATAATCTATAATGTCAGGACACGTATCAATGAAAATGAAAAGTAAATTGCGTTCAGAAAGCGATAAGCAATAAAACATTAAGAAATAATAAGATAAATATAGGACATATATATATAAACATAAGTAACTAGCCACTAGTCGCGATCTGCGAAGTTTAGGCCGGCTAGGGTACAGAATTAAAATAAGTTTGACAACAGTATTTTTTTCTTATTTCTCCTAAAAATATACATTAAGACCTCTATAGGCATGTTCCAAAAGGACTAGTAAAATACATATAAGGTTTTCAAAATAACCAAGGAGAGATGGTAAGCAAAAGAAAAACAGAGTTCAATGATCTTCGCCATCTCTCAGATGAACCACAGCTCACTACTAAGCATGATGCGTGTGCATCTTAGCTAGTTCAGTTAGCTATTTTAGTTAGCTTTTAGTTTATTTTCATATAATTTTAGTTAATAAACAAGTGATTTCATGAAATATCTCTGCATATAATGGATCATCAATCATGAGTTAAAATTGTAGCTATTTCATGAATATACAAGGTGAATTTGATGCAATAGAAAGAACTAAGTGAAGTTGTCATTATAAGCATTACTATTACACTTAGTATGTTAAGTCATCTTGTATATTACTTTGATGCACTATGTTTAATCCTTGATAGGTAGGCAATGAGAAAAGCATGCAGAGCACAAAGCATCCCCGAAGCAGAGCCCTGAAGCAGAGCAGGCCAACTTGGGCATTGGCAACACCCACTTATATTGGCGTTACTTCAAGCAACTCCACCGATGACTTGAGGTTGCAAGCTTTAGCAAGTGTGCATACACACACGTGGATGAAATAATGTGATTGTTAGCTGGCGTTAGCAATGCCAGCTATAACTAAAGTTATCCTCAAACAATGCCCATGCATATCAATGCAGCCTCTAGAGCTTAAATTCAAGCATTGGCAATGTCCAATTCAAAGGGCATTATTCTCCAACAACGCCAAGCATCCCTGGAAAGGAAGACCCTGGCATTGGCAACACCAGGATGAACTGGCGTTAGTTTAAAGTAACGCCTGTGATCTTGGAGCTTGAAATTTTGAGAAGTGTCATGTGCGTACGCACAGGTACACAAGTAACAACGCCCATAACAGGGGCGTTATCTCCAAGTAATGCCAGTAGGGCGTTGGCAATGCCCAATTCAAGGGGCATTATTCTAGAACAACGCCTGCAATACTGAAGAAGGGAAATTTCATAAGTGTGCGTACGCACAGGTACATAAGTCAGGGACATCCCTGGAAGGAGGAGTTGGTGTTGGCAATGCCAGGATGAACTAGCGTCATTTCAGGATAATGCCTGCAACACTTGGGAATTGAAGATTCAAGGAGTTTGCATATGCACACATATGTGCGTACGCACAGGTACACAAATTGGGAAAAATAAAAAGGGGCGTTGGCAATGCCCAACACAGGGGGCGTTATCTCCAACTAATGGCAGCAGGGTATTGGCATAGCTAAAAGAAGGAGGCGTTAGTAGTAAACAACACCAAGTCCTTTTTAATGCCTCCAATCCGAGCCCAACAAAGCCCACTCTAGAAGCAGATTTTGAAGGCGCTTAAGAAGTAGAGAACTAGTATAAATAGGGAGGGTTTTGAACTCATTAGGGGGTTGGAGATCACACATCAATTTTCACTTTTTGCTTGTACTTCATTATTAGTTTATTTTCTAGTTCTTACTCTTATAGTTCTAATTTTTATAATAGAGCAATGAGTCACTAACCCCTCATTCATTAGGGCAGAAGAGCTCTGCAAAGATTGAATTGAATTTTTGTTCATCTTCTTCTCTTCTTGATTCTATCTTTGTTTATCTAACAGAGAGTTTCCGATCTTCAAAGATCCAATTCAATTGGAAGAGGAATTGGATCTATTAGACTTATATGTGAACCTTGGAAAAGGAATCATAGTAATTTAGTTTAAAACTCTTTTCTCACAATGAATTTGATTTTGATTCAGAGCTTAATATAGTGACATGTAATCACTCTGAAATTGGGATCTTAGGAGTTGTGTGGCATGGGATTAGAAATTATGCTTCACCTCTGTTCATGAGCATTGGATCAAGGAATTGGTATTTGATCATGTCTAGAGAAATTGAGTTACCAAGGAATTGGAACCCAATTACTAATTATCCACCAAAGATCTAACATTGCATGAACAAGAGAAAAGAGAAGTTCATTGATTCAGGAAGATCTAGTATCTCCAATCCCTAATGACTTTTAATTCATTAGCATTTCCTTACTTCCTTTTAATTTCCTTCCTGATTGCTTATTCTCTTAATGTTCATTGTTCTTAATTCTTTTACGTTCCCGTAATTTAATTTCCTTGTTATTTACTATTCCTGTATTTACATTTCAGCAATTTAAGTTTATGCACTTTAGATTTCTAGCTATTTACTTTCCGCACCTTACATTTCTAGACATTTAATTTCTTGCCATTTACATTCCAGTCATTTATTTTACTATCAAGATCTCTAATGATCACTCAAATCACATTAATCTAATTGTTTGACTAGAATGACCAATTGATTAAAATTGCTTAATCTATCAATCCTCGTGGGATCGACCTCACTTTTAGTGAGTTATTACTTAATTACAACTCGGTGCACTTGCCGGTGGAATATTGATTTATCAATTTCCGTATCAAAGCACTGGTGCACGAAATCACAATCACACTTTTGCAATTCCGCACAACTAACCAGCAAGTGCACTGGGTCATCCAAGTAATACCTTACGTGAGTAAGGGTCGATCCCACGGAGATTGTCGGCTTGAAGCAAGCTATGGTTATCTTGTAACTCTTAGTCAGGATATCAATAATTATCAAATTTAATTGTAAAAAGTAAAAGAACATGAAATAAATACTTGTTTTGCAGTAATGGAGAACAAGTTGAGGTTTTGGAGATGCTCTATCTTCTGAATCTCTGCTTTCCAACTGTCTTCTTCTTCATGCACGCAGGGCTCCTTCCATGGCAAGCTATATGTTGGTGGATCACCATTGTCAATGGCTACCATCCGTCCTCTCAGTGAAAATGGTCCAAATGCGCTGTCACCGCACGACTAATCATCTGTCGGTTCTCACTCATGTTGGAATAGGATCCATTGATCCTTTTGCGTCTGTCACTACGCCCAGCACTCGTAAGTTTGAAGCTCGTCACAGTCATCCCTTCCCAGATCCTACTTGGAATACCACAGACAAGGTTTAGACTTTCCGGATCTCAGGAATGGCCGCCAATAATTCTAGCCTATACCACGAAGGTTCCAATCTTAGATTAGAAACCCAAGAGATACACATTCAAGCTTGATTGCATGTAGAACGGAGGTGGTTGTCAGGCACGCGTCCATAGGTGAGAAGGATGATGAGTGTCACGGATCATCACATTCATCAGGTTGAAGTGCGAATGAATATCTTAGAATAGAAACAAGCATGATTGAATGGAAAACAGTAGTAATTGCATTAATCCATCAGGGATGAACTATTATATATTGCTGGAAAGCTCAGGATGTCTACTTTCCAACGCAATTGAGAGTGCACTAATTGGGCTTCTGTAGCACCATAAAATCTACTTCGAGTGCAGGGAGGTCAGAATCCAACAGTATCTGTAGTCCTTTTTCAGCCTCTGAATCAGATTTTTGCTCAGGTCCCTCAATTTCAGTCAGAAAATACCTGAAATCACAGAAAAACACACAAACTCATAGTAAAGTCCAGAAATGTGATTTTTGAATAAAAACTAATAAAAACATAATAAAAACTAACTAAAATATACTAAAAACATACTGAAAATAATGCCAAAAAGTGTATAAATTATCCGCTCATCACAACACCAAACTTAAATTATTGCTTGTCCTCAAGCAACTGAAAATCAAATAGGATAAAAGAAGAGAATATACAATGAATTCCAAAAACATCTATGAAGATTAATCTTAATTAGATGAGCAGGGCTCTTAGCTTTTTGCTTCTGAACAGTTTTGGCATCTCACTTTATCCTTTGAAGTTTAGAATGATTGGCATCTATAGGAACTCATAATTCAGATAGTGTTATTGATTCTCCTAGTTCAGTATGTTGATTCTTGAACACAGCTTTTTCTTTTTCTTTCTTTTTTTCGCATTTTTTTCTTTCGCATATATTTTTTTTCTGCAAGCCCTTTTTTATTCACTGCTTTTGCTTGCTTCAAGAATTATTTTTATGATTTTTCAGATCATCAATAACATTTCTCGTTTTTTTTCTTTCAAGAGCCAACATTTTTAACAATCATAAACAACAAATTCAAAAATATGCACTGTTCAAGCATTCATTCAGAAAAACAAAAAGTATTGTCACCACATCAAAATAATTAATCTGTTTTAAAATTTGAAATTTATGTACTTTTTTTTCTTTTGCAATTAAAAACACTTTTTATTTAAGAAAGGTGATGGATTCATAGGACATTCATAGCTTTAAGACATAAACTTTAAATTTTATTAATCATGGAATGAAAATAAGACTTAAAAATAAATATAAGAGCAAATCAATAATAATAGAAGACAGAAAATTAAAATAGAAAAATAAATGACTCTTAAAATAGATTCATAATGACAGAGGCTATCACAGAGTTAGGACTCAACAACCTTGGTTTTGAGCAGTGGATGCTCCTTCAGTCTATGGGGTGTTTGGTCCTTCAAGGGAAAGCTTCTGGCGCTTCAGCTCCTGTAGCTCACGCCCCTGCTTCTCCTGTTCCTTCAGCAGCTTGCAGAGCATGCAGTTTTGATTCTGTTGTTCTTCCTTAAGTTGATCCACAGCTTCTTACAGCTTAGTGACAGATGCTTTTAGGCGGGTCCAGTAGTCAATTTTAGGGATTTCTGGGAGGAACTCCTGCGCCCTCCTTTTGATGGAGTTGTCTTGCACTTGTTGTCCTTCCATTGACTTCTTGGTGATTGGGTGTTCGATTGGAATGAATTCATCTACTCCTATCCTCACCCCAGCATCTTTACATAGCAGAAAAATTAAGCTTGGGTATGCCAGTTTGGTTTCAGTGGAGTTCTTGTTTGCAATTGTGTAAATCTCACAAGAAATCAGATGATGAATCTCCACTTCGTTTCCCTGCATAATACAATGAATTATCACCGCTCTTTTGACAGTGACCTCAAAGCGGTTGCTAGTGGGTAGTATGGAACGCCCAATGAAGTCCAACCAGCCTCTTGCAACTGGTTTGAGATCTCCTCTCTTGAGTTGGTTTGGGACACCTTTTGAATTGGTTATCCACTTAGTTCTAGGGAGGCATATGTCCTCTAGAACTTGGTCCAACCCCTTATCTTCTCTCACCATTCTCCTATTAAAGGATTCTGGATCATCTTGTAGTTGAGGCAGTTTGAAGACCTCTCTTATTTTGTCCAGATGGAAGTAAATAATCCTCCCTCTGACCATGGTTTGGTAGGTATGGAAGGCGGTTCTAGTTATTCTCTGCTTATCTGTCAGCCACATATTTGAATAGAATTCCTGAACCATGTTTCTTCCAACCCTTGTTTTAGGATTAGCTAGAATTTTCCATCCCCTGTTTCAAATTTGCTCTTGGATCTCCGGATATTCGTCTTCTTTCATATCGAATTTAACTTCTGGGATCACTGATCTTAGACCCATTATTTTATGGTAATGGTCTGCATGTTCTTTGGTGAAGAACCTTTCTTGATTCCAAAGACTCTTAATTTGGAGTATTCTCTTTCTTGCCTCTTGAATTGGTTTGTTTTCTCTTAGGAGCCATGATCTTGATGAGTCTTAGCTCAGTGATCACGGAAAAACACACTAAACTTAGACGTTTGCTTGCCCTCAAGCAAAAGAAAGGAAAGGGGAGAGAGAGGAGGAGATGCAAATTCGAATGGTGGAGAGGAGGGGATGGCCGAATGTGTATTTATAAGTAGAGGGGAGGGATTTCGAAAATTTTGAAAGAGATATGACATAAAGATATGATTGGTGGAAGAAAATAAAATCATGATATGAAAAAGATGAGATTTTTTTAATTGAAAAAGATATAAAGATGTTAAATCTGAAAATTTGTTTATGCATCTAAGAAATAAGAGATGATATGATGAGTTTGAAAAGATTTGGAAAGAAATTGAAAAGATACTTGAGTTTTTGAAGAAGATTTGGGAAGGATTTGAAAGAATTTTGAAAAGAGATTTAGAAAATTGTTGAATTTTTGAAAATTGAGGGTGAATGATGAAAGTTTGAAACATGTTTATGCAGAAAATTATGAGTCAAAACATAAAAATTTGAAAAATTTTAAAGTGAACAACAAAATCCTCTCCCCTTGTCTTTCTGGCGTTAAACGCCCAGAATGGATACCAGGGTTTAGGGTTTAGGGTTTAATGCCCATAAGTTGGCCATTGTGGGCGTTTAACGCCCAGCCAGGTACCCTGGCTGGCGTTAAACGCCAGAAATCCTTTGTTACTGGACGTTTTTCTGAACGCCCAGGATGCTGCAATTCTGGCATTAAACGCCCATAATGGTATCTATTCTGGCGTTTAACACCCAAAATGGTACCTTTACTGGCGTTAAACACCCAGAATGGTATCCATTCTGGCGTTTAACGCCCAAAATGCTCCTTACTGGCGTTTTCTTGCCAGTGAGCTCCTTTTCTCTGCTTTTTGTGCTGAATCCTTCTGTAACTTTGTGAATTCCTTCAATTTTGATGATTAATCTTGAAGAAAATTTATATTAAAATTCTCTAAGTATTAAGTAAAACAAATAACCTGCTAATGGCTGGGTTGCCTCCCAACAAGCGTTTCTTTATTGTCTTTAGCTGGACCTTGACTGAGCTTTATTCAAGCCTCAGTTTTGAGCATTCTTGCTCAAAATTGCTTTCAAGATAATGTTTAATTCTCTGTCCATTAACAATGAACTTTTTATCAGAGTCAACATCCTGAAGCTCAACATATCCAGGTGATACACTTGTGATCACATATGGTCCCCTCCACCGGGATTTCAATTTCTCGGGGAATAGTCTGAGCCTAGAGTTAAATAGCAGAACCTTCTGTCCTGATTCAAAGACTCTAGATGAAAGTTTCTTGTCATGCCACTTTTTTTCTTTCTCCTTGTAAATTTTAGCATTTTCAAAAGCATTGAGTTTGAATTCCTCTAGCTCATTCAGCTGGAGCAATCTTTTCTCTCCAGCTAACTTGGCGTCCAGGTTTAGGAATCTGGTTGCCCAGTAAGCCTTATGTTCCAGTTCCATGGGCAGATGACAAGCCTTGCCATACACAAGCTGGTATGGAGAGGTTCCTAAAGGAGTCTTGAATGCTGTTCTGTATGCCCACAGAGCATCATCCAAGCTTTTTGCCCAATCCTTTCTACAGGCAATTACAGTCCATTCCAGGATTCTTTTTAGTTCACTATTAGAGACTTTAGCCTGCCCATTTGTCTGTGGATGATATGGAGTTGCTACTTTGTGGCTAATTCCATATCGGACCATAGCAGAGTAAAGCTGTTTATTGCAGAAATGAGTGCCTCCGTCACTGATTAGTACTCTGGGGATGTCAAATCTGCTAAAAATATGTTTCTGAAGGAATTTTAGTACGGTCTTAGTATCATTAGTGGGTGTGGCAATTGCTTCTACCCATTTAGATACATAGTCTACTACCACCAAAATGTAAGTGTTTGAATATGATGGTGGGAAGGGACCTATGAAGTCTATACCCCATACATCAAACAACTCAATCTCTAAGATCCCTTGTTGAGGCATGGCATAACCATGAGGCAAGTTACTAGCTCTTTGGCAACTGTCACAGTTACGCACAAACTCTCGGGCATCTCTATAGAAAGTAGGCCAGTAGAAGCCACATTGGAGGACCTTAGTGGCTGTTCGCTCACCTCCGAAATGTCCTCCATACTGTGATCCATGGCAGTGCCATAGGATCTTCGGTGCCTCTTCTCTGGGTACGCATCTGCAGATCATTCCATCTGCACATCTCTTAAAGAGATATGGTTCATCCCATAAGTAGTACTTAGCATCCGAAATTAGTTTTTTCGTCTGCACCCTGCTGTACTCTTTGGGTATGAACCGCACAACTTTATAATTCGCAATGTCTGTAAACCATGGTACTTCCTGAATGGCGAAGAGTTGCTCATCCGGAAAGGTTTCAGAGATCTCAGTAGGAGGGAGGGACGCCCCTGCTACTGGTTCTATCTGGGACAAGTAATCGGTTACCTGGTTCTCTGTCTCTTTTCTGTCTCTTATTTCTATATCAAACTCTTGCAGAAGCAACACCCATCTAATGGGCCTGGGTTTTGAATCCTGCTTTGTGAGTAGGTAATTAAGAGCAGCATGGTCAGTGTACACAATCACTTTTGGACCTACTAAATAGGATCTAAACTTGTCAATGGCATAAACCACTGCAAGTAACTCTTTTTCTGTAGTTGTGTAATTCTTCTGTGCATCATTTAAAACACGGCTAGCATAGTAAATGACGTGCAAAAGCTTGTTATGCCTCTGTCCCAACACTGCACCAATGGCATGGTCACTGGCATCACACATTAGTTTGAATGGTAATGTCCAGTTTGGTGCAGAGATGACTGGTGCTGTGACCAGCTTGGCTTTCAGGATCTCAAACACCTGTAGACACTCTGTGTCAAACACAAATGGTGTGTCAGCAGCTAGCAGATTGCTCAGAGATTTTGCAATTTTCGAAAAATCCTTTATAAACCTCCTGTAGAATCTTGCATGTCCCATAAAGCTTCTGATTGCCTTTACATTGGCAGGTGGTGGTAATTTTTCAATTACCTCTACCTTGGCTTGATCCACCTCTATCCCCTTGTTTGAAATTTTATGTCCAAGGACAATTCCTTCAGTCACCATAAAGTGACATTTTTTCCAGTTTAAAACCAGGTTAGTCTCTTGGCACCTTTTCAGAACAAGTGCTAGATGATCAAGACAGGAGCTGAATGAGTCTCCAAATACTGAGAAGTCATCCATGAAGACTTCCAGAAATTTCTCTACCATATCAGAGAAGATAGAGAGCATGCACCTCTGAAAGGTTGCAGGTGCATTGCATAGACCAAAGGGCATCCTTCTGTAGGCAAATACTCCAGAAGGACATGTAAATGCTGTTTTCTCTTGGTCCTGAGGATCTACTGCAATTTGGTTGTAACCTGAATAGCCATCCAAAAAGCAGTAATAATCATGACCTGCTAGTCTCTCTAGCATCTGGTCTATGAAGGGTAAAGGAAAATGATCCTTTCTGGTGGCTGTATTGAGCCTTCTGTATTCAATACACATATGCCACCCTGTAACTGTTCTTGTGGGAACCAGTTCATTTTTTTCATTGTGAACCACTGTCATGCCTCCCTTTTTGGGTACAACTTGGACAGGGCTTACCCAGGGGCTATCAGAAATAGGATAAATAATCCCAGCCTCTAGTAACTTAGTGACCTCTTTCTGCACCACCTCCTTCATGGCTGGATTTAGCCGCCTCTGTGGTTGAACCACTGGCTTAGCATCATCCTCCAATAGGATCTTGTGCATGCATCTTACTGGGCTAATGCCCTTAAGATCACTTATGGACCACCCAAGAGCTGTCTTGTGTGTCCTTAGCACTTGAATTAGTGCTTTCTCTTCCTGTGGATTTAAAGCAGAGCTTATGATCACTGGAAAAGTGTTATTTTCTCCCAGAAATGCATATTTCAGGGATGGTGGGAGTGGTTTGAGCTCGGGTTTAGGAGGCTTATCCTCTTCCTGAGGAATTTTCAGAGGTTCTTTTATTTCCTTTGATTCCTCCGGATCAGGCTGAACATCTTTAAAGATGTCCTCTAGCTCTAATTCGAGACTTTCAGTCATATTGATCTCTTCCACCAAAGAGTCAATAATATCAGTGCTCATGCAGTTATTTGATGTGTCTGGATACTGCCTAGCTTTGACAGCATTTAATTTGAACTCATCTTCATTGACTCTCAAGGTCGCTTCCCCTTTTTGTACATCAATAAGAGTTTGTCCAGTTGCTAGGAAAGGTCTTCCTAGAATGAGAGTTGCACTCTTGTGCTCCTCCATTTCCATCACTACAAAGTCAGTGGAAAAGGCAAATGGCCCAACCTTGACAATCATGTCCTCAATTATGCCTGATAGATATTTAATGGAGCCATTAGCAAGTTGAAGACATATCCAGGTTGGTTTGACTTCTTTAGTCAAGCCAAGCTTTCTGATAGTGGATGCAGGTATTAGGTTGATACTTGCTCCAAGGTCACATAGAGCTGTCTTGGTGCAAGCACCCTCTAATGTGCATGGTATCATAAAGCTTCCTGGATCTTGAAGCTTCTCTGGTAAGCTTTTCAGAATGACTGCACTGCATTCTTCAGTGAGAAACACCTTTTCAGTTTCTCTCCAATCCTTCTTATGACTTAAGATCTCTTTCATGAACTTAGCATAAGAGGGTATTTGCTCAAGTGCCTCTGCAAATGGGATCTTTATCTCAAGAGTCCTGAGATAGTCTGCAAAGTGGGCAAATTGTTTATCCTGCTCTGCTTGGCGGAGTTTCTGAGGATAAGGCATCTTGGCTTTATATTCTTCAACCTTAGTTGCTGCAGGTTTATTCCCTACAGAGGTGGTTGGAGAAGCCTTCTTAGAGGGGTTACTATCAGCACTTGCAGGTGTCTGATCCCTCATTGGCGTTCATTGGCGTTTGAACGCTAGGATTGGGTGCTGGATGGGCGTTTAACGCCAACTTCCCACCCTTTTCTAGCGTTTGAACGCCAGAACTGGGCAAGGAATGGATGTTCAACGCCAACTTTTCTCCCTTTTCTGGCGTTTGAACACCAGAAGTGGGCATCCACTGGGCATTTGACGCCAATCTTTCACCTTTTTCTGGCGTTTGAACACCAGAATTATTCCTCTCTGGGCTCTTGCTGTCCTCAGAGGGATTTTGGGCAGTGGTTTGGTCATCCTCTATCAGTTGTTCCTTTCTTGGCTTTCTGCTATTTTGAGCTGATTTATTCAATGTCTTCCCACTCCTTAATTGGACAGCTTGGCATTCTTCTGTTATCTGTTTAGATAGTTGCTGTCTTGTCTGATTCAATTATGCTTCTATATTCTTGTTAGCATTTTTAGTGTCTTGGAGCATCTCTTTAAATTCTGCTAATTGTTTTGTCACAAGGAGTAATTGCTGATTAAGTTCAACAATCTGTTCTTGAGGATTAGGATCAGTAGTTACTGTCCTAGCCTCTTCTTTTATAAAGAACTCACTGCTTGAGTACAGATGTTGATTTCTAGCAACCGTGTCAATGAGTTCTTGAGCTTCTTCAATCGTCTTTCTCATGTGTATGGATCCACCAGCTGAGTAGTCTAGAGACATTTGAGCTCTTTCTGTAAACCCATAATAGAAGATGTCTAACTGTACCTACTCTGAAAACATTTCAGAGGGGCATTTCCTTAGCATCCCTCTGTACCACTCCCAGGCATTATAAAGGGATTCATGATCCTCTTGTTTAAAGCCTTGGATGTCCAGCCTCAGCTGTGTCATCCTTTTTGGAGGGTAAAATTGATTCAGGAATTTGTCTGATAGCTGTCTCCATGTTTTTATGCTTGTTGTGGGTTGGTTATTTAACCACCTCTTAGCTTGATCTTTTACAGTAAATGGAAACAATAATAATCTGTAGACATCCTGATCCACTTCTTTATCACGTACTGTGTCAGCAATTTGTAAGAACTGTGCCAGAAACTCAGTAGGTTCTTCCTGTGGAAGACTAGAATACTGGCAATTTTGCTGCACCATGATAATGAGTTGAGGATTTAGCTCAAAACTGCTTACTTTGATGGGAGGTATATAGATGCTACTCCCATATGCAGCTGTAATGAGGTTAGCATATGACCCCAGAGTCCTTCTGGACTGCTCATTTCCACTTAGGTCCATGATGGAGAAAGAGAGATGATGTGGATTGCAAATAAAATATATTTTTAAATTTTTATTTTATTTAATTAAAAGTAACCGAATAAAATAAAACGAAATAAATGAAAAATAAAATAAAAGTTTCGAAAATTAAGAGAAAAAGTAAAAAGATAAATAAATAATTCGAATGCTAAAATGGCTAATTAATTAAAAAGATTTGAAAAATTCTGGATATGATTTTCGAAAATTAGAAGAAAATGAAATAAAAGCAAATTGAAAACTAAATTAATTAATTAATTAAAAAGATTTTGGAAAAAGAATGCTTAGTTAATTTCGAAATATGAAAGAGAAAAGTAGTTAGGTGATTTTTTTGAAAATTATTTTGAAAAAGATATGATTGAGAAGATATGATTGCAATTTATATATAAAAAAAGATATGATTGAAGAAATTAAAAAGATTTGATTTTTATAAAAGATTTGAAAAGATCAATTTTTGAAATTAGAATTTTGACTTGACTAAAAAAAAGATATGATGTTGAAAATCTTTGACTAATTGAATGCAAACTTTCAAAATTTATGAGTAAAATAAGGAAAAGATATTTTTTTTTATTTTTGAATTTTAATGAGGAAAGAGAAAAACAACAAAATGACACTAAACTTAGAAATTTTAGATGAAAACAAAGAGAACAAACAAGAAAACTTTGAATGTCAAGATGAACACCAAGAACACTTTGAAGATCAAGATGAACACCAAGAACAAATTTTTGAAAAATTTTTAAGTAAATAAAATCACAAAAATACCAAACTTAAAATTTTTAGAAAATCAAACACAAATTGTCGAAAATTTAAAGGAAAACACAAAGAAGACACTAAACTTAGAATTTTTAAAGATCCAGAAGAAACTAGGAACATGCAAATTCGAAAAATCAAAAGAAAATAAAAGCATGCAATTGACACCAAACTTAAAATATGAAACTAAACTCAAATAAAATATTCAAATTTAGTGACTTTAAACCAACAAAAATAAATTATTCCTAATCTAAGCAACAAGATAAACCGTCAGTTGTCCAAACTCGAACAATCCCCAGCAACAGCGCCAAAAACTTGGTGCACGAAATCACAATCACACTTTTGCAATTCCGCACAACTAACCAGCAAGTGCACTGGGTCGTCCAAGTAATACCTTACGAGAGTAAGGGTCGATCCCACAGAGATTGTCGGCTTGAAGCAAGCTATGGTTATCTTGTAACTCTTAGTCAGGATATCAATAATTCTTAGATTTAATTGTAAAAAGTAAAAGAACATGAAATAAATACTTGTTTTGTAGTAATGGAGAACATGTTGAGGTTTTGGAGATGCTCTATCTTCTGAATCTCTGCTTTTCAACTGTCTTCTTCTTCATGCACGCAGGGCTCCTTCCATGGCAAGCTATATGTTGGTGGATCACTGTTGTCAATGGCTACCATCCGTCCTCTCAGTGAAAATGGTCTAAATGCGCTGTCACCGCACGGCTAATCATCTGTCGGTTCTCACTCATGTTTGAATAGGATCCATTGATCCTTTTGCATCTGTCACTACGCCCAGCACTCGTGAGTTTGAAGCTCGTCACAGTCATCCCTTCCCAGATCCTACTCGGAATACCACAGACAAGGTTTAGACTTTCCGGATCTCAGGAATGGCCGCCAATAATTCTAGCCTATACCACGAAGGTTCCAATCTTAGATTAGAAACCCAAGAGATACACATTCAAGCTTGATTGCATGTAGAATGAAGGTGGTTGTCAGGCACATGTTCATAGGTGAGAAGGATGATGAGTGTCACGGATCATCACGTTCATCAGGTTGAAGTGCGAATGAATATCTTAGAATAGAAACAAGCGTGATTGAATGGAAAACAGTAGTAATTGCATTAATCCATCAAAACACAGCAGATCTCCTCACCCCCAACCATGGGGTTTAGAGACTCATGCCGTCAGAAATACAATATGAAACGTGTAAAGTGTCATGAGGTACAAGATGAATCACTAAAAGTAGTTTTTATAGTAAACTAGTGACCTAGGGTTACAGAAAATGAGTAAGCTAGAATAGTTAGTGTAAAAATCCACTTCCGGAGCGCACTTGGTGTGTGCTTGGGCTGAGCATTGAAGCTTTCATGTGTAGAGACCTTTCTTGGAGTTAAATGCCAGCTTTTGTGCCAGTTTGGGCGTTTAACTCCAGTTTTCATGCCAGTTCTGTCGTTTTGACGCCAGAATTTCTATGCTGACTTGGAACACCGGTTTGGGCCATCAAATCTCGAGCAAAGTATGGACTATTATATATTTCTGGAAAGCCCAGGATGTCTACGTTCCAATGCAATTGAGAGCACGCCAATTGGGCTTCTGTAGCTCTATAAAATCTACTTCAAGTGCAAGGAGGTCAGAATCCAACAGCATCTGTAGTCATTTTTCAGCCTCTGAATCAGATTTTTGCTCAGGTCCCTCAATTTCAGCCAGAAAATACCTGAAATCACAGAAAACTACACAAACTCATAGTAAAGTCCAGAAATGTGATTTTTGAATAAAAACTAATAAAAACATAATAAAAACTAACTAAAATATACTAAAAATAATGCCAAAAAGCGTATAAATTATCCACTCATCAAGCACCAAGACCTGCATCTGAAAAATAGAGATATATGGAATGAAAATCTCCAACCCTTGGGTTTCTAGTTCTGTAAAAGTGCCAAATAAATATAATACACTATAATAAGAGCTCACGAAGCATCCTAATCTTCCTTTCATCAATTGTTCACCCTAGGTTCTCACTAATCCATAACTTAGGCAACTATCCTAGGAGATACTAAGTCTATTTTAATTTCTCATCTTTTCCAACTTTCCAAACTTTCCAACTTCCAATTTAGAACAAAACCAACACTAACTAAACTGACTTAGTGATTCCATATCAATCATCTCATATCTCCACCCGGAGCAAGTGAAATCACTTCACTACGTTTACCCAGAGAACTCAATTTATCTCATTCAATACTCATCATTGTTAATTAATCATTTCATCATTTCATTTCCAACAAGGACAACCCTCAATGTCAACCAACACTAGCATGAGGGACTGACGTTAGGATTTTTGCCAGTAAAGAATTTCATAAAAACAGTCGCGTTGTAGATATAGTCTCTAAACCGACAAAAATCCCTTCGTACAAACGTTTTGGTTGTCACAAGTAACAAACCCCTTTGAAATTGATAACCGAGTATTCAAACCTCAGATCGTCTTCTCAAGGAATTGCAGGGAGGTATGTTCTTATTATTGGTTATGAGTTTGTAAATTGGGGTTCTGGAGTTTGGGCAATGCGCACAGGTATATTTTCAAGCAATAAAAATAAATAAATAACTGTAAAATAAACTCTTGGCAAGTTATGAGAACCGAAAGTCCTATCCTGGTTATCCTTATCAATTGTGATGAGAATTGGATTTTTCTCCCACTTTGTTAACCTCTAACTATGAAGGTAAGTTAAGTGGATGAATTAATTCTGATTCCTCAAGTCCTGGTCTTTCCTTAGGAAAAGTTAGAGTTAGTGGAACTCGAATTAATTCTTGAAGAATTCCAATTTTCAATCAACAATGAGTTTGATAACTCAAGAGTCTCCAATTATTTAACCAAAGCCAAAAGGGAAGAAAGTCTACTTGAATGAAAATAACTTGGATAAACATAGAGCATTAATAAATTAAAGAGAGCAATCATAAGTCTGAAATACCTCAAATTATATTAAATAAATTATTCAAATCATAACATGGAAAAGTTCATAAATTCAATTGGAAAAATAAATAAAAATAAAGAACCTGGGATTGAGAGTCACTCCTAAAACTAAGAGAAGTCCTAAATCCTAATCCTAAGAGAGAGGAGAGAACCTCTCTCTCTAAAAACTACATATACTCCTAAAGTTGTGAATATGAGAGCTTCTTTTTGAATGGATGTATTTCCCCACTTTATAGCCTCTAATCTGTGTTTTCTGGGCCGCAAACTGGGTCAGAAACAGCCCAGGAATCGCTGGAGAAGAATTCAAACACGCTGATTTCCGTCACTACGACGCGGCCGCATAGATCACGCGGTCGCGTCGCCTAGAGTCAAGGAAACTATAGCATATTATATATCAAATCGAAGCCCCGGACGTTAGCTTTCCAACGCAACTAGAAGCGCGTCATTTGGACTTCTGTAGCTAAAGTTATAGCTGTTTGAATGCGAAGAGGTCAGGCTGGACAGCTTAGTAATTTCTCCAACTTCTTGTATTCCTTCCACTTTTGCATGCTTCTTTTCCATCGTCCAAGCCATTCCTGCCTTATAATATCTGAAAACACTTAACACACATATCAAGGCATATAATGGTAATAAGAGAGGATTAATAATAAGCAAATATAAGATCAAAGAAGCATATTTTCAATCAAAGCACATAATCAGGAAGGCAAATGTAAAACCATGCAAATCATATGAATAAGTGGGTGAAAGGCTGATAAAAACCACCCAAATGAGCACAAGATAAACCATGAAATAGTGGTTTATCAACCTCCCCACACTTAAACATTAGCATGTCCTCATGCTAAGCTCAAGAGAAGCTATAAAGATGGAGAGAAATGATAGAATGTATGAAATGCAACCTAAGAATGTAACTACATGCAAAAAATGTTTCTACCTACTTGGTTAGAAGTAAATAAGCTCTTCAAGACAAACATAAACCAGATTTCACTAATTCAAATCATACAATAAAAAGCAAGTAAACTTGTAAGAAGATAGCTCATGAAAGCAGGAAACATAGAATCAAGCATTGAACCCTCACTGGTAGTGTGTATCACTCTAATCTCTCAAGTGTATAGGGTTATTCACTCTACTCTTCTCTAGTCATGCTTTCTAAACCTTGTTCTTCCTCTAACCAATCAACAATATTTAATATACTAATGCAAACATCATGAGGTTTTTTTCAAGGTTGTAATGGGGCTAAGGTAAGGGTAAACGTATATATATGGCTAAGTGAGCTTTATAAATTGAATCTTTAATTAACCTAAGCTCTCACCTAATATACATATACTCTATATACTTTTAAATTCATGCCTAGCTACCCATAATTCCCACTTTTGTATAATTCCCATATTCATGTACCAAATTTTCTTTAATTTTTTTTATCACATGTGCATTGATCTTTTATTAAACTTAATATTGGGGTAATTTTGTCCCATTATTTACTTATTTATTAAGTATTTTTGGATTTTTCTCTTTTTTCTCTTTTTTTTCTTTTTTTCTTTTTTTTTTGTAGAGAAACAAGCATAACTTATTAATGCACATGGATTTTCTATTATTTTTCTATTTTGGTTTTTCATGAGTAGGTTCCCAAATTCCTGATTTTTAAATAAATTAGAAACATTATACTTTTCCTTTATTAACCCATGTTCCCACAGTTTCCCCACACTTAATTAACACACTATCTTAAGCTAACCAAAGATTCAATTGGGATATTTAATTATTTTTCTGCTTAAGGCTAGTGATGTAGTTATAGAACAGAATAAATGGGGATAAAAAGGCTCAAGGTGGCTAACAAGGGTGATGTAAAAGGTAGGCTTATTTGG
>NC_029785.2:48228010-48230051 GCF_000816755.2 Arachis ipaensis | reverse complement strand
TTTTGCTGATGGACTTGTTTGTCTCCCCATGTAAACGTCTTCCGGTTCTCTTCCTGGTGGCCATCCTGAAAGAAAAAGGGAAGAAAGGTAACCCAATAATAGAGATAAGAAAATAAATGAAGTATGGTTGTGTTAATGCCAAATGATAAGGGTCTCATTTACATGGAAGCATCAACATATACGTGAGAAAACAATATAAGCACATGGCATACCAGTGGTGCAAAATTTGCAACAATGGAGAAGAGAGTGGGAAATGAGAGATAATATAAATTCATGTCAATGCAAGAGTAATACAAATATAAAAGATTGGCATTGATTTAAATAATATTACTCAATAAGAATGAAACAAGTCACTAAGCACTAAGAAAATACCAGAAAAGATGTAACAGTTGAATAAGAACATTTGAACACCAATGGTAAAATAATAAATTTAGAAAAATAAAAATATGCAATGAATGAAAGTATGAAAATAAATAAAATAAAATAAAATGAGAGGGAAAAAGGATGAGAAGAAGAAAAAGAAAGTGAGAAAGAAAGAAGAAAAGATAGAAGAAATTAGGATTAGAAAAGAAAAATAAGATAATTGGCACTAATTTGGATAGGTTGTGCGACGCTGGCGACGTGGTCGCGTGGGTGACGCGGTCGCGTGGTGCGCGATAAGGTTGGGTGACGCAGACGCGTGAGGCACGCGATCGCGTGACTTGATTTGTGCTAGTGGCGCGAGTGCAGCCTCGCGGTCGCACAACTCTCTGTTCAAAACTTAGTATTGCCAAAATCCAGGGTGACGCGGTCGCATGGTCGATGCGATCGCGCGGGTGGCCTTTTTCTTAAAATGACGCGGCCACGTGGGAAACGCGGTTGTGTGGTAGGGCTTGGGCTTCCAGCACGAGTCCAGCCCAATTCCAGCTCAACTTTCGGCCATACACCTTGTTACGTCGAAATCCAGGGCCACACGGTCGCGTGGGTGACACGGATGCGTAGGGAAGCCATTTTGCAAATGACGCGACCGCATCAGCGACGCGGTCGCGTGGGACGATTTGTGCCCTTGGCACGCCTCCAGCCCTGCTCCTGCGTAACTCTCTGTTCAATTTCTTTTCCTCCTAACGCACTGGTGACGCAGATGCGTCAGCGACGCTGCCACGTCACGTGCATGCTTTTTTTTTATGCAGTATGCAGAATGCAATGATTAATATAAATGTGATGCAAAACTCCAGGTTCAATATAATAAAATAAAATAAAACTCGAAAATAAATAAAACTAAATAAAAATGAAAAAGGAACGATCATACCATGGTGGGTTGTCTCCCACCTAGCACTTTTAGTTAAAGTCCTTAAGTTGGACATTTGGTGAGCTTCCTGTTATGGTGGCTTGTGTTTGAACTCATCTAGGAATCTCCACCAATGTTTGTAATTCCAATAGCCTCCGTGATCCCAAACTAGGCATGTAAAGCCTTTGAGCAGCTTCAAACAGATTCTTAGGCTCCCGGGGTGTTGGATGTCAGAACAGATTCCAGGATCCCAAACCTTGCTATTGCACCCGTCTTCTTGTTGATCATCATGATTCCATCCGGGTGGCAAGCAGTCTGAATTCTCACTAAAGCGGCCAACCAACTTCCTAGACCCATTCAGTTAAGCTCTACACCAACCTTTGCGTTTAAACTTAAAGCTTCCAACCATGATGAACCTTGCAGGATAATTCTTACCACTGGCCATCTTCCTCTTACTCTTAATGCCACAAAGAGCTCTAAGTTGACCATCCGTCTCCAGTAGCCCATATTCAAGTGGAATTAGAAAGCTAAGGGATATGAATTTTACCCACTTGAATGTTGTGAAGGATGATGGCAACTTAGGGGGAGGTATTTTTAATGACTTCGGCAAGGTGATTTCAAGCTGCTCTTCTCTGATAATTACCACCTCTTTGCAAGCTTCTTCAATTTCAACCTCTTCCTCTTGGAAGCTTTCTTCCAATTCAATCTCCTCTTCATTACTTTTCAAGGGCATGGGAGGTTGTGCTTCTTCTTCTTGAATCTCCATCTCTTGAT
>NC_029785.2:48217114-48224967 GCF_000816755.2 Arachis ipaensis | reverse complement strand
ATCCGTCTCCAGTAGCCCATATTCAAGTGGAATTAGAAAGCTAAGGGATATGAATTTTACCCACTTGAATGTTGTGAAGGATGATGGCAACTTAGGGGGAGGTATTTTTAATGAAATTGCAAGCTCCACTCCCTTGTGCTCTTTTCTGATAACTACTACCTCTTTGCAAGCTTCTTCAATTTCAACCTCTTCCTCTTGGTAGCTTTCTTCCAATTCAATCTCCTCTTCATTGCTCACCAAGGGCATGGAAGGTTGTGCTTCTTCTTCTTGAATCTCCATCTCTTGATCAACCTCTTCCAAGTCTTCAATTGTGATATGCCTTGGAGGTTGTACACCCTCCTCAGCATCAATTTCAAACGTCTTGGAAGGGGGTTCTATGACTGGACTTTCCCATGGAGGTTCTGCATCTCCTAAGTCTTCAACCACTTCTTCTTCTTTAATAATTCCGGCTTCCTCCACTTGTTCCAGTACAAAGTCATGCTACGTACTGTTCACTGGAGTTTCTAGTATCTCCTTCATGCTACGTTCTTCATTAGATTGTCCACATGAAGCCATGGGGGTTCCTTGAGTGTCTGAACGTCGGGAAGCTAATTGAATTATCGCCTGCTCAAATTGACGAATGGTTGCATGAAATCGATCCACTGTTTCCTTGAAACGATCCTTTGTCTCTTGATGCACTCAGCTTTCATAAATAGGATCATAGTGCTCTTGGATTGATGGACATGGAGATGGTGAATATTGAAGTGGTGGTTCTTGTGAGTAATTATGTTGGAATTGGGGTGGTTCTATATATGGTTCATATGGCTCATAAGGTTGTTGGTATGGTGGTTGAGGGTTAGGGTCATATGGAGGTGAATGGCGGAAAGGGGCTTGTGAGTTTGGTGGTTCAAAGGTATGTTGAGGAAAGGGTTCATAGGCGTATGGTGGTGGTTGTTGATAATCAAAAGAGCGCTCACCATAGCCATTGCCTTGATATGCATTACAGAATGGTTGTTGACAGTCCATTGAGGTGGTTGTTGCCATGAGGGTTGATCAAATCCTTGTGGCTCCTCCCATCTTTGATTGTTCCAACCTTGATGCCTATTCTCATTGTAGTTTCCATTCCTAACAACAACATTGAAATCAAACTTGAAGCGAGAGGGGTGAGAATTCATAGTAGCTAATAAAAATTAAAAACAAAAATAAAAATAAATTTAAATTAAAAGGTTATTTAAATTTTTGAATTTGAAAATTAAATTTTGAAATTTTGAATTTTAAATTTTTGAATTTGAAAATTAAATTTTGAAATTTTGAATTTTAAATTTTTGAATTTTGAATTTTTTTGAAAATTGAAATTTGAAATTTTTTAAATTTGAATTTTGAAATTTGATTTTTGAAATAAGATAAGAAAAAATAAAAAATTTTAAAATAAAAACCAATAACCTCTTAACTTAAGAAAAAGCAAAAATAAAAATAAAAATAAAAATAAAAATAAAAACAAATAAACAAGCAAAAATAAAATATTTAGAATAACCAATAATAAGGCACACATTTGCAATTCCCCGACAACGGCGCCATTTTGACGTTAGGATTTTTGCCAGTAAAGAATTTCATAAAAACAGTCGCGTTGTAGATATAGTCTCTAAACCGACAGAAATCCCTTCGTACAAACGTTTTGGTTGTCACAAGTAACAAACCCCTTTGAAATTGATAACCGAGTATTCAAACCTCGGGTCGTCTTCTCAAGGAATTACAGGGAGGTATGTTCTTATTATTGGTTATGAGTTTGTAAATTGGGATTCTGGAGTTTGGGCAATGCGCACAGGTATATTTTCAAGCAATAAAAATAAATAAATAACTGTAAAATAAAATCTTGGCAAGGTATGAGAACCGGAAGTCCTATCCTGGTTATCCTTATCAATTGTGATGAGAATTGGATTTTTCTCCCACTTTGTTAACCTCTAACTATGAAGGTAAGTTAAGTGGATGAATTAATTCTGATTCCTCAAGTCCTGGTCTTTCCTTAGGAAAAGTTAGAGTTAGTGGAACTCGAATTAATTCTTGAAGAATTCCAATTTTTAATCAATAATGAGTTTGATAACTCAAGAGTCTCCAATTATTTAACCAAAGCCAAAAGGGAAGAAAGTCTACTTGAATGAAAATAACTTGGATAAACACAGAGCATTAATAAATTAAAGAGAGCAATCATAAGTCTGAAATACCTCAAATTATATTAAATAAAATATTTAAATCATAACATGGAAAAGTTCATAAATTAAATTGGAAAAATAAATAAAAATAAAGAACATGGGATTGAGAGTCACTCCTAAAACTAAGAAAAGTCCTAAATCCTAATCCTAAGAGAGAGGAGAGAACCTCTCTCTCTAAAAACTACATCTACTCCTAAAGTTGTGAATATGAGAGCTTCTTTTTGAATGGATGTATTTTCTCACTTTATAGCCTCTAATCTGTGTTTTCTAGACCGCAAACTAGGTCAGAAACAGCCCAGAAATCGCTGTTGAAGAATTCAAACACGCTGATTTTCGTCACTGCGACGCGGCCGCATGGATCACGCGGTCGCATCACCTAGCGTCAGGGAAACTATAGCATATTATATATCAAATCGAAGCCCCAGACGTTAGCTTTCAAATGCAACTAGAACTGCGTCATTTGAACCTCTGTAGCTAAAGTTATAGCCGTTTGAGTGCGTAGAGGTCAGGCTGGACAGCTTAGCAATTTCTCCAACTTCTTGTATTCCTTCCACTTTTGCATGCTTCCTTTCCATCCTCCAAGCCATTCCTGCCTTATAATATCTGAAAACACTTAACACACATATCAAGGCATCTAATGGTAATAAGAGAGGATTAATAATAAGTAAATATAAGATCAAAGAAGCATGTTTTTAATCAAAGCACATAATCAGGAAGGCAAATGTAAAACCATGCAAATCATATGAATAAGTGGGTGAAAGGCTGATAAAAACCACCCAAATGAGCACAAGATAAACCATGAAATAGTGGTTTATCAGGGACCTCTTAGTTGTGCAAATACAAACAAAGCAAAAAAGGAATACGTAAGTAGATTCAAGGAAGACAAGTAGAAATTAATCATGTAAGATATACAAGTAGACAAACGATACAATTAAGCAAACCCGAAAAAATCAAACATATGCAAATGATGTATGCCTGCCCCATGGCTAATAAGCTCATCTGTTGGTTATATAGCCAAACCCGACACACCTGGTAGCTATCCCGGATATCATCTCTTTACACGAAGAGAATCCTCAACCTTCCAGGAGGGAATCCTCAACCTACCATTCAGAGAGAGACTATGATGTGATGATAGAATCCTCAACCAAACTCATTCACACCACAGCTAGGAATCGAATCAAAGGGAATTATCAACCTTTTCTATTCAATTTCCTGATGTAGCAAGAAAGGGAATCCTCAACCCCGCTTGCCCACCGTAACAAGAGAGGAAATCTTCAACCTCTTCTTGTTCATCACAGCAAGAGAGAGAATTCTCAATCTCAGCTTGCCTATTCATGAGCAGTGTTCATACCCTGGGTCGAGCTATCTGACCTGGGCTGATTGAAGATAAAGCGACCGACCTCTTTAGGTTAGTTCCCTCGACCTCTTCAGGTCAGTTCTGCCGACCTCTTCTTTAAAGAGTTCGGCCAAATCACTACAAGAAGCCCAAGCAGGCCCAAACAAAGGGACATAGCCCAAATCTAAAAGCAGTTAAAGCCTAGAAAGATAAAGGTAGTCCCCCTTAGAGATAAGATGACTTCACTTAAAAGATAAGATAAGATAACTAACTTATCTTATCTAGAAAGGTCAGCCCACACTACTATAAATACACTGGAGCACCCAAGTATAACTCATACTCTGATTCTACACAAAATACCTGCTTAAGCATCGGAGTCTCTTGCAGGTACCACCACCCTCCGGTGACGAAGGATCAGCAGCACCACCAAGCCCAGCAACTCGGACACGATAGCTCCAACCACCATCGCAGATCTCATCCGAGATCGACCTTCAGTTTCAGGTAACCCTCGGAACAAGCGGGATCCAACCATCGTCTTTACCATTTCATTTCGAAACTGATTTCAATTCAACACAAACAAAAATACCCAAAATCCGAATTAATAATTATAGAATTTAAGTTGAAGGGAATCCTCAACCTTCGATCTAACCCTCAGTGAATCCATCTATTTCCTCAATCAATTTCATATTCAATTAGTTCACCACTCATAAATCCTCATCATTAACTCGATTTCTCACTCAATCTCATTCTCATCATGCTCATTAAAAATCAATTCATCACCATCTCTCCTTATCAAAATCATCCTCATTATCCGCAATCAAATCAATCATCATCACTATCTCTCATTATCATACACCAATCAAATCGGTTATTACTCGTAATCATATTCATCCTCATTATACATCGTTTCACACTTAGTTCATTTTCATTCAATTCACTAACTAAACTTTTTTGGTCTCGTTCCTAACTCCTTTATCCTTAATTACACTGATTCTAGACTCTTATCGGTATAAAAGTTTAAAAAACTAGAAGAATGGTTAGGTAAAACCCAAGAAATTAGTGAATAATTAGTCAATAAAATAATTATTAATCTAAGAAATTAGAAAATAAAATTTTAGAGTTTAATGTGGTAGAATTAATTAAAATATAAATTTTGACACCAATTATAAAGAAATTGGCCCAAGATTGGGTCGAACATACCGAACCGAACAAACCGTGCCTGTATTGGGCCCAAGGCCCAACCCAAGCCTCATTAAATAAAACAACTCAGCCATCTTTCTTCCTCATTACATGAGGAACACTGAACAATAAGGGAGGGGCTGAATATGAAGCTCAAACCCTAACACCAATTTCAAACCAAGATATCTTCCTACTCCGAGCTCCGATCACCACACCGTTTGCGGCTACGCGACCAGCGCGATGAGCTCTACAAAAATCAATAACTAATTTGGTAAGAAAACCATATTTAAGTTTCAGTTATATCCTCCCCAAATTTCGAAATTCAATCTGTAACTATGTTGAATTTTGCTTGATTTCGGTGTTTAGGTTCGAATTAACTTGCGGGTATTGTCGGGTTTAGCTCATTGGAGCTGTGGGTCAGGTAAACACCCTCAAACCCTTTTAAAATGTAGAGTTAGTGATCTTTACATTGATTTTGGTGATAATTGTGTTGTTAGATTAAAATTGGTTGTTGATTGGAGTCGATTTGAGAATTTGGAAGCTTGTGATCAAGACCTAGAGGCTGCGTTTTTCTTGGAGAAGAGCTGGGATTTCAAAGCTTGGGGTGTGGTATATGAGAGAGGTGTTTCAGGTTTATCGGGAAAATAACCAAGGTATGGTTTTGGTTTCTCGTAATTAAAATATAATATGTCGTGAAAATGTGGGTTAGTTGACCGTAAGATAAAAATTGAATTATTGATGTGGTTGGTGATTGAGATTTAGTTAATATGTATGTTCGTTAGTAATTTTGAGATTATGGTTGAGGTTGTGATATTGTGATGTGTAATATTGTATGTGAAGGTTGCTAAATGATAATGATTATGTTTATTGTTATGTTGTTTTGAACTTGAATTATTGGATTAAAAACTTGGTGAAGATGGAAAGTAAGTATGTTGAGAAGTGTTGTGGTGTTGGTATTGTGTTTGGTAGAGGTAATTAATGATTGATGAGATATTTTGGTGAGAAACGAATCTCTCCCAAAACACCCAAAACTAACCGGCAAGTGTACCGGGTCGTATCAAGTAAACTAGAAAACCAAGTCTAGATCTCAATGCCTTCCTAGATCCAACAAGAACAATAGCAAGGAAATTGTAAATTGCAAAGAAAAGAGATGAAGAACAATAAACCGGAAATGAAATTCAGTAAATAAAGCAGAGAGATCCAAGATTGAGATTGAAACAGAATTTCTTCAATTCTCCAATCCAAGATCCAAGACAAAATGTAAAATGAAATTGCAAGTAAAAGGAAACAAAGAAATTCAAGTTCACAAGCTTCCCAAAAACTATATTGAAAATTCTAAAAGGAAAACTCTTAAAGGAAAACTCTCCAAAAAAGCTCCCCTCAATAACTTGAATTCTATCCTATTTATACACTTTCCAAAATGATCTTCAAGCCTTGAGTTGGGCCTTTGTTCTTGGTGGAATTGGGTTGAAAGAGGCCTTGGTTGATTGCTCTTTGAAGATTGAAGAAGAACCGAAGTGAACCAATTGAACCGGTTTTTGAAGTTAGCCAATGTGCGTGTGTGTGTGTGTGTGTGTGTGTGTGTGTGTGTGTGTGTGTGTGTGTGTGTGTGTGGCTTTTGTTGTTGTTAGAAATGAATTATTGTGTGGGAGTGATTATATATGTGAAGTTAGTGTGATGTGGATTAAAAATGTGGTGTGTTGAGGAGTATTTGGAATTGGTTTGATATAGTTTGCTAAGTTTTAAAAGGGTTGAACTTGGTTTGTTGTAAAAATTGAGGTTTAGCAATCTTTGAGAATTTCTATGAAAACTTGCTTTTGGTTGAACCTCGGCGAGCCATAACTCGGCTTCCGAGCTCCCAAATTGTTTCAAACATTATTTCATATGAAAATTGAGTCCGCAAAGTTTACACCATTCATAAAATGGATGAAAAATGTTTTAAAACGAGAAAGTTATGCGCGTCAGAAGTTCAGTGTATAAAACTGAAATTCTGCAGCACTTATCATTTTTACCCATTCTGCAGAACTTGCGTACGCGACACTGCATGCGACACGACCAACCTTTTCGGTTTCGGAATCTCGTGTACGCGAGCAGGGTGCTGGCGCAGGGAAAAACCCTCCCACGCGTACGCATGACCCCTATTTTCAGCAAAGTGAAATTTTATGTTTTAAAACCTAATTTTGAACCTCTAAACCTCTATTTTACTCTTTTAGCCCCTAAACATTAGGTGTATGCTTAGTAATGGGGTAAAGTGAATGATGAGGGTGGCGGAAGTACTGTTTTTGTAATGAGGTCTAGGGCTATGTTAAATTATGATTTATGACTGATAATGATTATGTTTGAGATAGAGGTGACCGGGTAAGAGGCAGTGGCTATGACCACTCACTCCGGGTATATGTTAAGTGTAGAGGTGTTGAGAATGTATGGAAGATGAACTAATAAATTGGAATAATAAAATAAATGAACTTGAATTTGATTGTAATATGCCTCTGGGTAAGATGCAGTAGTGTTATCCACTTGCTCCATGTAAGAGGTGAGATTTACCGCGTAAGATGCAGTGGTGTTATCCAATTGCTCCGGTTGAGGGTTTGAATCTCCGGGGAAAGAAATGAGAAAGAAGAATGATGAGAGTTGATGACAAGTCATCTTAGCCTAGTTTCACTAGCCTTTTTCTTTTGTTTTCATTTAGTTTTATGCACTTTCTTGTATTATAAATTAGCCATTTGAATTGGAATTGCATGGTTTCCTTAAATCAATCAACCACCTTTTAATTGATACAAAATCATGAGGTTCAAGCCAACTTTAGTTGATAATTAATTGATTTATAAACCTTGTGAATTGTGTGATACTTTGATTGGTTGTTTTGATTACTTGTAGGTGAAGAAAGGAAACAAAAGGTGTGCCAACATTATGGAAGAAGGTTGCAAGAATGGGTTTGAGAAAATGGAATTCACGTTTGAGCTAACGTTTGCCTCAAACGTCAATTCAAACGTGAGTAGAAGTTGAAGAACACCCTGGGGAAAAGCCAATGTTTGTGCCAACGTTTGCCTCAAACGTTGAAGTCAAACGTTGGCTGAAGAATGAAGCTCCTGGAAAGCAACGTTTGAGCCAACGTTTGCCTCAAACGTGAGGTCAAACGTTGGCACCAA
>NC_029785.2:48213960-48217015 GCF_000816755.2 Arachis ipaensis | reverse complement strand
GCTGACATTCAGAGCTTTCCAACCATATATAATAGTCTCTATTGGGCACAAAAATTGGCAACACAACAAGAGGACAAAGTATCCCCCAAGAAGCATACAAAAGGGAAGAACCACGTTTGAGCTCACGTTTGACCTCAAACGTTAGCTCAAACGTGGATGACAGCAAATGGGCTATGCTGCATAATTTTACTCAAGTAACGTTTGAGTCAACGTTTAACTCAAACGTTGGCTCAAACGTGAATAGTTCATGGCCCGGTTCACTAATGGATTTCTTTCCAACACCAAGAGCAATCAACGGAGGCTACTATCCACCCAATTCCAATTGTTCTTGTTGGATCTAGGAAGGCATTGAGATCTAGACTTGGTTTTCTAGTCTCTTGGGTCCTGAGGTCCGAATTCCTCATGTCCCATTCCCTGTTTTTCTCAATTACAATTCTGTTTCTAGATCTGATTAAATCCAAGTGTTCTTCTATTCCTCTGCTTGTTGCAATTTTACATTTCCTTGTTTAATTTCTGCAAATCCAACTCCCCATTCCCTTTACAATTCAAGTCATTTACATTTCTTGCACTTTAAGATTTTGGAATTTACATTTCTTGCGTTCTAAGTTTCTGCCATTTAATTTCTTGTTCTTTAAGATTCAGCACTTTAATTCCTGTCCTCTTTAATTTCATGCCAATTACCCATTCCCTTACTTTCTATGCAATTTAAATTCTGCAAATCATAAATCTCTCAACCAAATCCTAATTCGCTTGACTAAATCAATCACTAATCTAAAATTGCTCAATCCTTCAATCCCTGTGGGATCGACCTCACTCACGTGAGTTTTGATGCGTTGATGCGACCCGGTGCACTTGCCGGTGAGTTTTGTGTCGGATCGTTTTCCGCACATCAAGTTTTTGGCGCCGTTGCCGGGGATTGATTAGATTGACAATGATTAAGTGAGGTGGTGATCTAGATCTAGCATTTTTATTTTTCTATTCCTTTAATTTTCAATTAACCTACTAACTGTTTGAAATTTTGCCTGAAATAACTGAAACTTCGCTCTAGCAACAAAGTGAAGTTTTCCTGGAAATTTCTGGCTCTATGCAATGCTCTTGCTTACACAAGAGAAGCAATTTCTGCCACTAATCTCCCAAGTCCATCAACTGTTTGATACTTTGTGCCAGCCAACCTTCTAAATCACATTCTGAGTTTGAAAATATTCAATCATCACTTGAATTGTTTGTGACTGTGCAGATCATGGAGGGGAACTCAACAAATTCTAGCAATCATGAGAGTAATATCCCCACCTTGGAGGATAATATAACCCATAGTTCGAAGCAACTATCCATAGCCATGAATGATGTTGCCCACTGGTTTGAAGCTTTTCCACAAGGAAGCATTATCGGATGGGAAGAACTAATGAGTGGACTCCTAGTCAAGTTGAACCCATCACAGAGAGTTGTTAAACCAAAGGCAGAAGTGCATCCATTCACACAAGAGAAAGAAATTGAAGGTGCTCGTGCAGTCATAAGCCAAAACAAGCAAATGCATCAGCAGACTCTACAACAACTAGACATGATGGCTAGAAAAATCACTGAGTTGAGACATGCTGTAGTACATACATACAACCTGACTCAAAGCTCACATGGGTGTAAGCAAGCTGAACACAGTTTTGGGGCCATCAACCATGAGCAACAAAGTTATGAGCAACTACAATCTCCAAGCAATCACTCTAGCTTACTCCAACACAGGCCTCAGAAAGATGTGTACAATCCACCTTGGAGAACTCATTCTAATGGGAGGGGGATTGAGAACCAAAACCAAAGACCAAGGGACTTCAACTGCAACAATCTCAGCTTCAAAAATCAACTTAAAACACACCCCCACAACAACAATCACACACACTTCCAACCCCATCCTACCTCACCATTCGCCCAAAATAACCTTCATCGACCACCACAATTGACACAGCCACAACCACTTCCAACCTTTCAAAGAATCTATATTCTAGAAATGTTGATGGAGAGGTCCGTAAAAATTCAAGAAATGATGGCAATAGAGCAGGAAGAAATAAAGAAACATCAAGAGATGATAAACAAGAACCAAGAGGCTTCACTTAGAAGACTTGAAAGGCAGATGGAACAACTGGTTCAAAACCTTGCTGAAGTGGGTGAGAAGAAGGGGACTCTGAACCCAAAGAGCCATGAAAAGGATGCTGGATTGAAAGAGAAGGGAGTCATGGAGGAAAGTAAGAGGGCTATGGAAAGAGAAACAGAGAGAAGGAAGCCCATAGCAAGAGAAGGAAACCTAAGGCAACAGAAGCCTCAACTTTCATGAGCACAGAATGAAGGATGTCAAGCTAGTGACAATAAAAGAGCGCTTGTTGGGAGGCAACCCAACCTGAGGTAGTTTTCTGTTCATAACTATTTTAATAGAATGGTTAATTAGTTTTATCTATATTGCAAGAAGCTAAGTTTGGTGTTGCACACCAAAACAGTCTAAGGGAGAATGAAAGATTCTAAGTTTGGTGTTCCACCAAAATCCCATCATAAAACACATTCTCATTTTCTGCATAATGCTAGCTTCAAGCGGGTTAGATAAACTAGTTAACCATTCTGCTGTTTTCAGTTTAATTGCCTTTGAAAAAGAAAAAGAGTTTCACATCTGGTTAGTTTGATGAACAAGAACCATTGGCAAGGTACTAAGTTTGGTGTTCCCACACCAAAGTAAGTATAAAAGCCCATAAATAAATCAGCCAGACTAACCATTGTTTCCAAGTGCTTGGGGAACAAGCAACTTTCAATATCATTGCAGAGGTCCATACAAGCTTTTGGAAGGATTAAACATCATCAACCAAAGAAACAAGAAATGAACCTGAAGGCCAGCAATGATGATGATGATGAGAAGAAGGAAAGCAAGTGAACTCCAAAAGGTTGTATTGTTAAGTGATTATCTTACATCAAACACTGCTATGATTGAGAGTGGTTTAGTTGTCCTGATTATCTGTCTATTTAGCATGGTTTCTTTTCTGCAATTCAATAAGCAAGATGCTTGATCATTCACAACATTTTT
>NC_029785.2:48206942-48213879 GCF_000816755.2 Arachis ipaensis | reverse complement strand
TATAAGCTGCTTCAAGGTGACTACATATAAAGAGATCTCCATGATACCATTTGGATGAAAATCCTAAGATCTAAGACTCCCAATATGTGAGGACTAGTAAGCACTGAAGCCCTTGTATGGGCAAATAATTTAGAGTTCACCCCACTGTTACTTAATCACTTCACTCACAGGACTTTACAGGTTGTTCTTCAATCCGTCTTAATTGAAAGAACCTTGAGCATAATTCATTCCTTGCTTGGGGACAAGCAAGCTTTAAGTTTGGTGTTGTGATGACAAGTCATCTTAGCCTAGTTTCACTAGCCTTTTTCTTTTGTTTTCATTTAGTTTTATGCACTTTCTTGTATTATAAATTAGCCATTTGAATTGGAATTGCATGGTTTCCTTAAATCAATCAACCACCTTTTAATTGATACAAAATCATGAGGTTCAAGCTAACTTTAGTTGATAATTAATTGATTTATAAACCTTGTGAATTGTGTGATACTTTGATTGGTTGTTTTGATTACTTGTAGGTGAAGAAAGGAAACAAAAGGTGTGCCAACATTATGGAAGAAGGTTGCAAGAATGGGTTTGAGAAAATGGAATTCACGTTTGAGCTCACGTTTGCCTCAAACGTCAACTCAAACGTGAGTAGCAGATGAAGAACACCCTGGGGAAAAGCCAACGTTTGCGCCAACGTTTGCCTCAAACGTTGAGGTCAAACGTTGGATGAAGAATGAAGCTCCTGGAAAGCAACGTTTGAGCCAACGTTTGCCTCAAACGTGAGGTCAAACATTGGCTCCAAAAGAGAAGAGAATTGAAGCTCCTGGGAAGGCAACGTTTGCGCCAACGTTTGCCTCAAACGTGAGGTCAAACGTTGGCGCCAAAGAGAAGAGAAATGGCATTCCTGGAGGCAGCAACGTTTGAGCCAACGTTTGACTCAAACGTGAGGTCAAACGTTGGCACCAAACAGCATGAAGGGGGCACACTTCAAACAAGAATAACTTGAGTTGTAGATGTCCAATTGAGGTGATTCCAAGTGGGTTAGAAAGCTGACATTCAGAGCTTTCCAACCATATATAATAGTCTCTATTGGGCACAAAAATTGGCAACACAACAAGAGGACAAAGTATCCCCCAAGAAGCATACAAAAGGGAAGAACCACATTTGAGCTCACGTTTGACCTCAAACGTTAGCTCAAACGTGGATGACAGCAAATGGGCTATGCTGCATAATTTTACTCAAGTAACGTTTGAGTCAACGTTTGACTCAAACGTTGGCTCAAACGTGAATAGTTCATGGCCCGGTTCACTAATGGATTTCTTTCCAACACCAAGAGCAATCAACGGAGGCTACTATCAACCCAATTCCATCAAGACTAAAGGCCCAATTCAATGCTTAATGATCATTTGAAGAAAGTGTATAAATAGCTTAGGATTTGAAGTTTTTGGGGAGCTTTTCTTTTGGAGTTTTCATAAGAGTTATCGGAGAGCTTTTCCTTTGAGAGTTTTCTTTAAACATTTTCATAAGCAGAGAGCTTATGGTTTTTGAGCATTTTGAGATTCTGAGTTTTGGGTGGAGAATTGAAGAAATTCTGTTTCAATCTCACCTTGGGATTTTGTTTAATTTTCTGCTTAATTGAATTTCAGTTTCGGTTCATTGCTTTTCATCTACTTTCTTTGCAATTTACAATTTTCTTTGCAATTGTTCTTGTTGGATCTAGGAAGGCATTGAGATCTAGACTTGGTTTTCTAGTCTCTTGGGTCCTGAGGTCCGAATTTCCCATGTCCCATTCCCTGTTTTACTCAATTACAATTCTGTTTCTAGATCTGATTAAATCCAAGTGTTCTTCTATTCCTCTGCTTGTTGCAATTTTACATTTCCTTGTTTAATTTCTGCAAATCCAACTCCCCATTCCCTTTACAATTCAAGTCATTTACATTTCTTACACTTTAAGATTTTGCAATTTACATTTCTTGCATTCTAAGTTTCTGCCATTTAATTTCTTGTTCTTTAAGATTCAGCACTTTTATTTTCCGTTCTCTTTAATTTTCTGCAATTTACCCCTCTCCCTTTACTTTTCATGCAATTTAATTTCTGTTAATCACAAATCACTCAACCAACACTTGATTTGCTTGACTAAATCAACCACTAAACTAAAATTGCTCAATCCTTCAATCCCTGTGGGATCGACCTCACTCACGTGAGTTATTATTACTTGATGCGACCCGGTGCACTTGCCGGTGAGTTTTGTGTCGGATCGTTTTCCGCACATCAAGAGTTGAATGAATAAAAGTGAATTATAATAATAATGAGAATGAAATTCTGAATGTGACTCCAAGTAAGATGCAGTGGTGTTATCCACTTGCTCCAGGTAAGAGTCAATAAGCCGGGTAAGGTGCAGTGGAGTTATCCACTTGCTCCGGAAGAGTTCGAGACTTTGGGTAAGATGCAAGGGCAGGAATTCTATCGCCACTTGCTCCAGGTTGAAAACTACATCACCGCCTGGGTAAGAGGCAGTGGTGAGGTTGTCCCCTACTCTGGGTACGCGGGTAACACGCAAGGGTTGCGGTGTTGTCCCACTTGCTCCGTGTTTGGTGTTCTGTCCAATGGTTAGCTACCAGGACATGTCGGGCTAGCTTTATAACTGACAGATGAGACTCATCAGCCATAGGGTAGGCATTCATCATATGCATTTGTCTGTTTTGTTTGAGTTTGTGTTTCTTGAGATTGCCTAATTGATAATCTATGTTTAACTTCTATATGTTCTGTGTGTAGTAATTGTAAACTACTTATGTTTCCTTTGTATGTATTGTTTGTCTGTGTATCGGTGTTTTGGAGGATTGGAGAAAAGGTGATGAGCTTAGGGTTTAAGTTAGAAATTGAGATAGAACCAAGAATCCTTAGATACCTCACCCTTTTATGGTTTACAGTGTTAGTTTTAAGTTTGAATCTATTGTCAGAAGTTCTAGAATCGCCTTAGGCTTTCCCGGGACCTTATATGTTAGTTATGTGGGCACCGTTACCATGTTGAGAACCGGTTCTCATCCCATACATATTTTGTGGTTTTCAAATGTAGGACGTGAGGCACCTCGCTGAGACATGCTGGAAGCTTCTGATAGCAGAGATCTTTGTCTTTGGGGCTTTATTTTGGATATATATGTATATATGTAGATACTTTCATCTCCACTTCTTATGTATTTGATGTATTAACTTCCTCTTAGAAGTCATTTTGGAGAAATAGGTTCTGTAACTCTATATTTTGGGCTCATTTTGGGTTCTCTTATATATATGTATATATACTTATGTGCTCAGGCAGGTTTATCTTTGCGAGCCGAATCTTGAGCTTTGATATTTGTACCTTGGAACTCTCTTTCGGTTATATCCATGTTAGGTTCTCTTATCTTATTTCGTTTATTGTTTACGAGCCGTGAGTGATGCACTTTTCTATTTAACGCTTTGCTTTAAAACTTTCTTTCAATGGCTCCTAGATAAACCTTCTTTCCAACTATATTATATATATTTATATTTTATTTTTAGAGGTCATAGCGCCTCGCCATCTCTGTTTTACATCCTAGGTGTAAAGCTATGTGTGGTAAGGTGTTACATTATGGTATTAGAGCAGTTTATTCCTGTAGAGCCTGAGGGTCATACTCTGAGTCCTGTTTATGTGCTATTTAGGATATCTGACTGATATACATAGCATAAAGTTCGTGAGCATGCATTTAGGGCTCTAAGGCACTAATCTTGAGATATTGAGACTGATTACCTTAATATCAATTGTTTGGTGTGAACAGAGACCAAATGGCATCTCACGGATCCAGGCGAGGTACTCAAAGAGAAAATCCGGTGGTTGAACCGGCACAAGGACGTTGAGATGGAAACTCTAGTGCTGGTAAAAGTAACGTGGGTCAACACCATAGGTCTATGACCCTTACGGACTTCCTTAAGAGTGGTTCACCTCGGGTTAACAGAAACGTCAACGCTTTGGAAGCTGATCAGTGGTTTCGAGACTTGGAGAGGTTCTTGTACACTCAGCGTGTTCTAGAGTACAGTCGGTGGAAATAGTAACTTATATGTTAGAGAGAAATGCTTAGAATTTGTGGCAGGAGTTGTGTCATACTTTGCAGGTGGAGTTAACAGATATTCCTTAAAATAGGTTCAAGACAGAATTTTATAGAAAATATTTCTTGCACGCAATCCGCACTTCAAAGGAGTTGGAGCTAACGCAACTGAAGCAGAAGGATATGTCTGTTGCTGAGTATACCCGAGAATTCAATAACTTGTGCCATTTCTCAAAAGCTTGTCAAGGAAATCCAGCCGATTATGAAGAGTGGACGTGTACTTAGTAAGAAAAAGGACTTAAGAGAGACATCTTTGACTACGTATATTGGTGCACAAAATTATGATCTCAGGCAACGGTGCCAAAAACTCTGTACGCGCGTCTTAATAAATCATTTTTCATTCACAACTTCGATACAACTAACCAGCAAGTGCACTGGGTCGTCCAAGTAATAAACCTTACGTGAGTAAGGGTCGATCCCACGGAGATTGTTGGCATGAAGCAAGCTATGGTTATCTTGTAGATCTCAGTCAGGCGGATATCAAATGGTTATGGAGTTTTCGAAAATAATAATAAATAAACAGAAAATAAAGATAGAAATACTTATGTATATCATTGGTGAGAATTTCAGATAAGCGTATAGAGATGCTTTCGTCCCTCTGAACTTCTGCTTTCCTGCTGTCTTCATCCAATCAGTCCTCTCCTTTCCATGGCTGGCTTTATGTAAGGACATCACCATTGTCAATGGCTACTTTTCATCCTCTCTGTGAAAATGGTCCGATGCGCTGTCACTGCATGGCTAATCATCTGGAGGCATCACCGTGGTCAATGGCTGCATCCCATCCTCTTTTGAAAATGGTCCAAATGCTCTGTCACAGTACGGCTAATCATCTGAGGTTCTCGATCATACTGGAATAGGATTCACCCTCCTTTTGCGTCTGTCACTACGCCCAGCACTTGCGAGTTTAAAGTTCGTCACAGTCATTCAATCCCAGAGTCCTACTCGGAATACCACAGACAAGGTTTAGACTTTCCGGACTCTCATGAATGTCGCCATCAATCTAGCTTATACCACGAAGATTCTGACTGAGAGATCCAAGAGATACTCATTCAATCTAAGGTGGAATGGAAGTGGTTGTCAGGCATGCGTTCGTGGGGGAATGATGATGATTGTCACATTTATCACATTCATATTGAAGTGCGAATGAATATCTTAGAAGTGGAATAAGTTGAATTGAATAGAGAAATAGTAGTACCTTGCATTAATTCATGAGGAACAGCAGAGCTCCACACCTTAATCTATGGAGTGTAGAAACTCTACCGTTTGAAAATACATAAGTGAAAGGTTCAGGCATGGCCGAGAGGCCAGCCCCCAAAACGTGATCACAGGATCAAAAATACAATCCAAGATGTCTAATACAATAGTAAAAAGTCCTATTTATACTAAACTAGCTACTAGGGTTTACAGAAGTAAGTAATTGATGCATAAATCCACTTCTGGGGCCCACTTGGTGTGTGCTTGGGCTGAGCTTTAGCTTTCCACGTGTAGAGGCTTCTTTTGGAGTTGAACGCCAAGTTGTAACGTGTTTTTGGCGTTCAACTCTGGTTTGTGACGTGTTTCTGGCGTTTAACTCCAGACTGTAGCGTAGAACTGGCGTTTAACGCCCTTTTGCGTTGTCTAAACCTAGCCAAAGTATGGACTATTATATATTGCCGAAAAGCCCTGGATGACTACTTTCCAAAGCAATTGGAAGCGTGCCATTTTAAGTTCTGTAGCTCTAGAAAATCCACTTTGAGTGCAGGGATGTCAGAATCCAACAGCATCAGCAGTCCTTCTTCAACCTCTGAATCTGATTTTTGCTCAAGTCCCTCAATTTCAACCAGAAAATACCTGAAATCACAGAAAAACACACAAACTCATAGTAAAGTCCAGAAATGTGAATTTAACATAAAAACTAATAAAGACATCCCTAAAAGTAACTAGATCCTACTAAAAATATACTAAAAATAATGCCAAAAAGCGTATAAATTATCCGCTCATCACAACACCAAACTTAAATTGTTGCTTCTCACACCAAACTTAGAATGTTGCTCGCCCTCGAGCAAAAGAAGAAAGAATAGATGAAGAAGAAGATGTTGGAAAAAAACTAGGATTATGAGGAGGGAAGGTGGGGATCCTGTGGGGTCCACAGATCCTGAGATGATCCTGTGAGGTCCACAGATCTTGAGGTTTTCCCTTTCTTTTTTTTTTTTTTTTTTTGAGGTTTCTCTGGCCTTAGGTTCCATCAATGGTTATGGAAAAACAAAAAAAGAATTATGCTTTTACCACACCAAACTTAGAATGTTGCTCGCCCTCGAGCAAAAGAAGAAAGAATAGATGAAGAAGAAGATGTTGGAAAAAAACTAGGATTATGAGGAGGGAAGGTGGGGATCCTGTGGGGTCCACAGATCCTGAGATGATCCTGTGAGGTCCACAGATCTTGAGGTGTCAAGGATTTACATCTCTGCACTAATTAGGCATGTAAAATGCCTTTGCATGCAATTCTGGCATTTAAATGCCGAACTGATGCTTGTTCTGGGCGTTCAACGCCCAGATGCAGCATATTTCTGGCTTTGAACGCCAGCTTCATGCTTGTTTCTAGCGTTCAGTGCCAGCTTTCCTTAGTGTGCATTCCTGGCGTCTGAACGCCAGGATGCTGCTTGTTTTGGGCATTCAACGCTAGATCCATGCTCTGTTCTGGCGTTGAACGCCAGCCAGATGCTCCTTACTGGCATTTAAACGCCAGTAATCCCTTCCTCCAGGGTGTGATTTTTTTAATGCTATTTTTGATTTTTCTTCAATTTTTTTCAGTTGTTTTTGTGACTCCACATGATCATGAACCTATGAAGACATAT
>NC_029785.2:48202419-48204766 GCF_000816755.2 Arachis ipaensis | reverse complement strand
TGCCCATTTTGGGCGTTCAGCGCCAGCACCATGCTCTGTTCTGGCGTTGAACGCCAGCCAGATGCTCCTTACTGGCATTTAAACGCCAGTAATCCCTTCCTCCAGGGTGTGATTTTTTTAATGCTATTTTTGATTTTTCTTCAATTTTTTTCAGTTGTTTTTGTGACTCCACATGATCATGAACCTATGAAGACATATAACTAATAAAAATATAATTAAATAAAAATTGGATTGCCTCCCAACAAGCGCTTCTTTAATGTCAATAGCTTGACAGTGGGCTCTCATGGAGCCTCACAGATGTTCAGATCATTGTTGAGACTTTCCAACACCAAACTTAGAGTTTGGATATGGGAGTTCAACACCAAACTTATAGTTTGGTTGTGGCCTCCCAACACCAAACTTAGAGTTTGACTGTGGGGGCTCTGGTTGACTCTATTTTGAGAGAA
Source organism: Arachis ipaensis (assembly GCF_000816755.2). Lineage (NCBI taxonomy): Eukaryota > Viridiplantae > Streptophyta > Magnoliopsida > Fabales > Fabaceae > Arachis > Arachis ipaensis. The sequence continues at coordinate 48,204,320 of NC_029785.2, read as the reverse complement.
GATTACTGTGCCTCTTTTCCATGTTTACAGAAGGATGTCCTTGAGTTTTAAACACAAGGGGGTCCTTATTCAATTGAAGGACTAGTTCACCTCTGTCAACATCAATCACAGCTCTTGCTAACATGTCCTCTACTTGTCCATAAGCCTGTTTTCTGGAATTGTCTGCCATCTCCAATGAGATTCTAGCAGCTTGCACCTCAAAGATTCCCAGTTTCTCCATTACAGAGAGTGGCATGAGGTTTATTCCTGACCCAAGGTCACATAGAGCCTTCTCAAAGGTCATGGTACCTATGGTACAAGGTATTAGAAACTTTCCAGGATCCTGTTTCTTCTGAGGCAATCTCAGTTGATCCAATGCATTTAGTTCATTGGTGAACAGGGGAGGTTCATCTCCCCAAGTCTCATTACCAAATAAATTGGCATTTAGCTTCATGATTGCACCAAGGAACTTGGTAACTTGCTCTTCAGTAACATCTTCATTCTCTTCAGAAGAAGGATACTCATCAGAACTCATGAATGGCATAAGGAGGTTCAATGGAATCTCTATGGTCTCTAAATGAGCCTCAGAGTCCTTTGGTACCTCAAAGGAAAACTCCTTATTGATCACTGGACGTCCCAGGAGGTCTTCCTCTTTGGGATTCACGTCCTCCCCTTCCTTCTTGGATTCGGCCATGATGGTTATATCAATGGCCTTGCACTCTCCTTTTGGATTCTCTTCTGTATTGCTTGGGAGAGTGCTAGGAGGGGTTTCAGTGATCTTCTTACTCAGCTGGCCCACTTGTGCCTCCAAATTTCTAATGGAGGACCTTGTTTCATTCATGAAACTCACAGTGGCCTTAGATAGATCAGGAGACTAAGTTTGCTAAATTAGAGATATTTTGTTCAGAGTTCTCTATCTGTTGCTGAGTGGATGATGGAAAAGGTTTACTATTGTTAAACCTATTTCTTCCACCATTATTAAAGCCTTGTTGAGGCTTTTGTTGATCCTTCCATGAGAGATTTGGGTGATTTCTCCATAAGGGGTTATAGGTGTTTCCATAAGGTTCACCCAGATAATTTACCTCTGCTATTGCAGGGTTCTCAGGATCATAAGCTTCTTCTTCAGAAGATGCCTCTTGAGTACTGTTGGATGCAGCTTGCATTCCATTCAGACTCTGAGAATCATATTGACTTGCTGAGTCAATCTTTTATTCTGAGCCAATATGGCATTCAGAGTATCAATTTCAAGAACTCCCTTCTTCTGAGGCGTCCCATTACTCACAGGATTCCTCTCAGAAGTGTACATGAACTGGTTATTAGCAACTATGTCAATAAGTTCTTGAGCTTCTGCAGGCATTTTCTTTAGGTGAATGGATCCACCTGCAGAAGTATCCAATGACATCTTAGCTAATTCAGAGAGATCATCATAGAATATATCCAGGATGGTCCATTCTGAAAGCATGTCAGAAGGACATTTTTTTGTCAGTTGCTTGTATCTCTCCTAAGTTTCATAGAGGGATTCACCTTCCTTCTGTCTGAAGGTTTGAACATCTACTCTAAGCTTACTAAGCTTTTGAGGAGGAAAGAACTTGGCTAAGAAAGCCGTGAGCAGCTTATCCCAAGAGTTCAGGCTATCCTTAGGTTGAGAGTCCAACCATATTCTAGCTCTGTCTCTTACAGCAAACGGGAAAAGCATGAGTTTGTAGACTTCAGGATCTACTCCATTAGTCTTAACAGTGTCACATATCTGCAAGAATTCAGTTAAGAACTGAAAAGGATCTTCAGATGGAAGTCCATGAAACTTGCAGTTCTGCTGCATCAGAGAAACTAATTGAGTTTTAAGCTCAAAATTGTTTGCTCCAATGGCAGGAATGGAGATGCTTCTTCCATGTAAATTGGAATTAGGTGCAGTAAAGTCACCA
>NC_029785.2:48148648-48191992 GCF_000816755.2 Arachis ipaensis | reverse complement strand
GAAGTATCCAATGACATCTTTGATAACTCAGATAAACCATTATAGAATATATCCAGGATGGTCCATTTTGAAAGCATGTCAGAAGGACACTTTTTGGTCAGTTCTTTGTATCTCTCCCAAGCTTCATAGAGGGATTCACCTTCTTTCTGTCTGAAGGTTTGAACATCAGCTCTAAGCTTGCTCAGCTTTTGAGGGGGAAAGAACTTGGCTAAGAAAGCCGTGAGCAGCTTATCCCAAGAGTTCAGGCTATCCTTAGGTTGAGAGTCCAACCATATTCTAGCTCTGTCTCTTACAGCAAACGGGAAAAGCATGAGTTTGTAGACTTCAGGATCTACTCCATTAGTCTTAACAGTGTCACATATCTGCAAGAATTCAGTTAAGAACTGAAAAGGATCTTCAGATGGAAGTCCATGAAACTTGCAGTTCTGCTGCATCAGAGAAACTAATTGAGTTTTAAGCTCAAAATTGTTTGCTCCAATGGCAGGAATGGAGATGCTTCTTCCATGTAAATTGGAATTAGGTGCAGTAAAGTCACCAAGCATCCTCCTTGCATTATTATTATTTTCGGCTGCCATCTCCTCTTCTTGTTCGAAAATTTCTATAAGGTTATCTCTGGATTGTTGTATTTTAGCTTCTCTTAGTTTCCTCTTCAGAGTCCTTTCAGGTTCAGGGTCTGCTTCAACAAGAATGTTCTTGTCCTTGCTCCTGCTCATATGAAAAAGAGGGAACAGAAAAATAATAATAATAATAGGGATCCTTTTTGCCCAGTATAGAGGTTCCCTGTGTGAGTAGAAGAAAAGAAGAAGAGAAAATCTGAACTCAAAGAGAGAGAGGGGGTTCGGATTTTTGGTGAGTGAGGGAGAGATGTTAGTAGATGAATAAATAAATAAAAGGAGATGAGAGAGAGAGAGAGGATTTTCGAAAATAAAATTTTGAAAAGGGGTTAGTGATTTTCGAAAATTAGGAATGAAATCAAATTAAAATTGAAAATTGAAATAATTATTTAATTAAAAAGAATTTTTGAAAAAGAGGGAAGAGATTTTCGAAAATTAGAGAGAGAGAGTTAGTTAGGTAGTTTTGAAAAAGATAAGAAACAAACAAAAAGTCAATTAGTTAGTTGAAACAAATTTTGAAAATCAAATTTTAAAAGATAAGAAGATAAGAAGTTAGAAAAGATATTTGAAAAATCAAATTTTTGAAAAAGATATGATATGAAGAGATATGATTAAAAAGATATGATTTTGAAAAAGATAAGATAAAAAGATATTTATAAAAAGGAGAAGATATTTTTTTTATTTTTGAATTTTTAATGATGAGAGAGAAAAACATGAAAATGATGCAATGCATGAAAGTTATGGATCAAAACAATGAATGCATGCAAGAATGCTATGAATGTCAAGATGAACACCAAGAACACTTTGAAGATCATGATGAACATCAAGAACATATTTTTGAAAAATTTTCAATGCAAAGAAAACATGCAAGACACCAAACTTAGAAAATTTTCATGTATCTATGAATGCAAGAATGCATATAAAAAACAAGAAAAGACACAAAACAAGAAAATATGAGGATCAAACAAGAAGACTTACCAAGAACAACTTGAAGATCATGAAGAACACTATGAATGCATGAATTTTCGAAAAATGCATAAAATTTTTAGAAAAAAATGCAATTGACACCAAACTTGAAAGTGACTCAAGACTCAAACAAGAAACACAAAATATTTTTGATTTTTATGATTTTATAATTTTTTTATATTTTTCGAAAATTATTTGTGAAAAAGAAAAATAAGGATTCCAAAATTTTTAATATGAATTCCAGGAATCTTGCACTCTTAGTCTAAAGCTCCAATCTGAGGTTAGACATGGCTTAATAGCCAGTCAAGCTTTAGCATGTAAATCAGGTGGATCAGGAACAGCAGCAGGTGGATTAGCAACAACTGGCTTGCTCTTGATAATGTTGGGTTGGAAGCCCCAGTCCAAATAAATTTAGACATGGCTTTACAGCCAGCCAGGCACATGCTTCAAGAAACTCTAGAATTCATTTTTAAAAATTCTGAAGAACATAATAAAAATTTTTTGAAAAGAAAAATTTTTTTTTATTTTTTTCGAAAATAAAGGAGAAATTTTTTTTTTGAAGATTTTTGAAAAATTTTTGAAAATAAAGCAAAAAGAAAATTACCTAATCTGAGCAACAAGATGAACCGTCAGTTATTCAAACTCGAACAATCGCCGGCAACAGCGCCAAAAACTTGGTGCACGAAATTGTGATCTCAGGCAACGACGCCAAAAACTCTGTACGCGCGTCTTAATAAATCGTTTTTCATTCACAACTTCGATACAACTAACCAGCAAGTGCACTGGGTCGTCCAAGTAATAAACCTTACGTGAGTAAGGGTTGATCCCACGGAGATTGTTGGTATGAAGCAAGCTATGGTTATCTTGTAGATCTCAGTCAGGCGGATATCAAATGGTTATGGAGTTTTCGAAAATAATAATAAATAAACAGAAAATAAAGATAGAAATACTTATGTATATCATTGGTGAGAATTTCAGATAAGCGTATAGAGATGCTTTCGTCCCTCTGAACTTCTGCTTTCCTGCTGTCTTCATCCAATCAGTCCTACTCCTTTCCATGGCTGGCTTTATGTAAGGACATCACCATTGTCAATGGCTACTTTTCATCCTCTCTATGAAAATGGTCTGATGTGCTGTCATTGCATGGCTAATCATCTGGAGGCATCACCGTGGTCAATGGCTGCATCCCATCCTCTTGTGAAAATGGTCCAAATACTCTGTCACAGCACGGCTAATCATCTGAGGTTCTCAATCATACTGGAATAAGATTCACCCTACTTTTGCGTCTGTCACTACGCCCAGCACTCGCGAGTTTGAAGTTCGTCACAGTCATTCAATCCCAGAGTCCTACTCGGAATACCACAGACAAGGTTTAGACTTTCCGGACTCTCATGAATGTCGCCATCAATCTAGCTTATACCACGAAGATTCTGACTAAGAGATCCAAGAGATACTCATTCAATCTAAGGTGGAACGGAAGTGGTTGTCAGGCACGCGTTCGTGGGGGAATGATGATGATTGTCACGTTTATCACATTCATATTGAAGTGCGAATGAATATCTTAGAAGCAGAATAAGTTGAATTGAATAGAGAAACAGTAGGACTTTGCATTAATTCATGAGGAACAACAGAGCTCCACACCTTAATCTATGGAGTGTAGAAACTCTACCGTTTGAAAATACATAAGTGAAAGGTTCAGGTATGGCCAAGAGGTCAGCCCCCAAAACGTGATCACAGGATCAAAAATACAATCCAGGATGTCTAATATAATAGTAAAAAGTCCTATTTATACTAAACTAGCTACTAGGGTTTACAGAAGTAAGTAATTGATGCATAAATCCACTTCCGGGGCCCACTTGGTGTGTGCTTGGGATGAGCTTTAGCTTTCCACATGCAGAGGCTTCTTTTGGAGTTGAACGCCAAGTTGTAACGTGTTTTGGCGTACAACTCTGGTTTGTGACGTGTTTCTGGCGTTTAACTCCAGACTGCAGCGTAGAACTGGCGTTCAACGCCCTTTTGCGTCGTCTAAACCTGGCCAAAATATGGACTATTATATATTGCTGGAAAGCCCTGGATGTCTACCTTCCAACGCAATTGGAAGCGCGCCATTTTGAGTTCTGTAGCTCCAGAAAATCCACTTTGAGTGCAGGGAGGTCAGAATCCAACAGCATCAGCAGCAGTCCTTCTTCAACCTCTGAATCTAATTTTTGTTCAAGTCCCTCAATTTCAGCCAGAAAATACCTAAAATCACATAAAAACACACAAACTCATAGTAAAGTCCAGAAATGTGAATTTAACATAAAAACTAATAAAAATATCCCTAAAAGTAACTAGATCCTACTAAAAACATACTAAAAACAATGCTAAAAAGCGTATAAATTATCCGCTCATCATATATCCACAAAGGCTAAGGAGTTTCACTGAGTTGGTTAACAAGAGCCAATTTGCGGAAGATTGCTCCATGAAGTGGAAGCTGCTACAGGAAGGCTGTGGTGAGACTGCTCCAAATGAGTCGCCCAGGGCCGGATTGGGAATGTGTTTTCGATGTGGGGCATCGTGGCACATGTCTAGGGATTGTCCGCGTGGGAGAGCCACAGGTGCAAGATGGCTACAACAAAATCGAGGTAAATGTGATACCAAACACGTAAGTTGAATTTGTTCTGCTTGGAGCTGGAACCTCGCATTCGATTTGAAAGTTTAGGACTGGTAATGTCAAACATAGTGTTAAACTTGGGATCAAACTAGGAGTTGAGGCCAATGAGAGTATTTCCAACCGTTTTCTTCAGTAACTGGAATTTTTGAGGGCAAAAATTTTTGTTAGGGGGGTAGGACGTAAAACCAGAGAAATTAGTAAATAATTAGCCAATAAAATATTATTAATATAAGATATTGGCCCAAGATTGGGCCGAACAGCCCGAACCGGGCAAACTGGGCCCGTATTGGGCCCAAGGCCCAACCCAAGCCCCATTAAATAAAAGGACTCAGCCATCTTTATTTCTCATTACCTGAGGAACGCTGAATCAAGAAGGAAGGGGCTGAATATAAAGCTCAAACCCTAACACCAATTTCAAACCAAGATATCTTCTTACTCCGAGCTCTGATCGCCGTACCATTTGTAGCCATGCAACCAGCGTGATGAGCTTTACAAGACCCGGTAACTAATTTGGTAAGAAATTCATATTTCAATTTCAGTTCTCTCCTCCCCAAATTTCGAAATTCAATGTGTAATTATGTTGAATTTTGCTTGATTTCGGTGTTTAGGTTCAAATTAACTTGCCGGTATTATCGAATTTAGCTCATTGGAGCTGTGGGTCAGGTAAACACCCTCAAACCCTCTTGAAATGTTGAGTTAGTGAACTTTACATTGATTTTGGTGATAATTATGTTGTTAAATTAAAATTGGTTGTTGATTGGAGTTGATTTGAAAATTTGGAAGTTTGTGATCAAGCCTTAGAAGCTGGGTTTTGCTTGGAGAAGAGCTGGGATTTCAAAACTTGGGGTGTGGTATATGAGAGAGGTGTTCCTGATTTATCGGGGAATCAGCTAAGGTATGGTTTGTTTTCTCGTAATTAAAATATAATGTGTCGTGAAAACGTAGGTTAGTTGACTGTAAGATAAGAATTGAATTATTGATATGGTTGGTGATTCAGATTTAGTTAATATGCATGTTGGTTAGTGATGAGTGACTTCTTTGGTGGTCTAGATTTTCTTCTTATAGAAAAGAATTACTTCGTTGTAAGCATAGCTCCAAATCAACAAAGAATCCTCTCATGCAAAAATTTGGTTTTGTCACAAGTACAAACCCCAATGAAAATTAACCGAAGTATTTAGACTCCGGGTCGTCTCACAAGAAATTGCAATGAAGTGGTCAATTGTTGGCTATGAAGGTGCAAGGGGGTTTGATTTGATAAAGGGGCAACAAAATAAACGACAAGAAAAGTGAATCAAGCAAGCAATTAAAGGAAGCAATTAATAAAGAGAGACATTCATGGAAAGGATTGAGAATATAGGCTTTTCATCTTAGTCACTAACAACAATAATTAGCAAGAATTTATCTTATTTCGTCATCTCCAATGTTGGAAGAAGGTATAAGTTATCCTCCATGAGAGAAGGTCAAACAAGACTAGTTAATCTCAATCCAAAATTCCTAATCAACTTACTAATGGAATTAGCAAGAGATTAGAGTCAATGGAAATCATATTAACTAACAACTCTAGATCACCAACATAAGTTGGATTTTCATGACTCAAGATTGCCTAATTTCTCTTTCCAAGCCAAGAATGCTCAAAATCTACTCTAACATCCTTCCAAGCATTTTGTCAAACACTTGGAAGGCATACAAGGAAAGCATAACAAAAGTGCAAGGAATACTAAATCTACCAACTACAAATTGCAAGAAAAGTAAATCAACAACTCAAATTAACAATAAAACAGCATCAAATATTAAACTACGTTAAAGACATCCAAATCCAACATGAGTACATGAGCATAAAAGAGACATAAAAGTAAAATTAACATAACAAACTAAGAGAATAAAAGTGTAGAAGCAAGAAATTGTAAAGAAAACAAGATGAAGACATGAAATTGAACCTAGATCTAAGAGAAATTTACCTAACCTAACCTCATTCTAGAGAGAAGAGGGAGCTTCTCTCTCTAAAAAACTAACTAAAGGATCATGTTGACTAACTAAGTGCTCCCCCTTTGCTCAATCTTCAATTCTACATCAAATACCCTCAGAAACAAGTTGGATTTGGGCCTGGGCAGCTCAAAAATCGCCCCCAGCGATTTCACTTTAAGTGAGTCATGTGCGAGTATCGACGCGTACGCGTGAGTCACGTGTGCGCGTCGCTTGGCAAAATTCCTATCCACGCGTACGCGTCATGTGCGCGTACGCGTCACCATGCGACTTCACTTCCACGCGTGCGCGTCTGCTGCACGTGCGCGTGGTTTGGTTTACTCCAAATCCTTGTTTCCTCATGCATTCTCCACTTTGTATGCTTTTCTCTTCATTTCTTCCATCCAATACTTGCCTTATGAACCTGAAATCACTCAACAAACACATCAAGGAATCGAATGGAATTAAAGTGAATTTAAATCACCAATTTAAGGGCCTAAAAAGCATATTTTTACACTTAAGCACAATTTAAGGGAGAATTACAAAACCATGCTATTTCATTGAATAAATGTTGGAAAAGGTGATAAAATCCCCGAAAATAAGCACAAGATAAACCACAAAATTGGGGTTTATCAAACCTCCCCACACTTAAACTAAGCATGTCCTCATGCTAAAATCAAGAAAGAAGCAAAGGGTTATCAACATTTATTCAATGCAAACTAATTATATACAATCTATCTATATGCAATCTATCTACATGAATGCAATTGCTTGGTCAAAATAAATCAATCTCCAAGAATACATGTACAAGTACAAGGGCTAAAGAAATAGTAATCAAAGCAAATCCACAATTGAATTGAATCATTGAAAGACTTTACAAACTTGCAAGAAAAGATGATCATGGGTGGAAACATGTAAATGAGCAATCGAACCCTCACCGGATGTGTATCCGCTCTAGTCACTCAAGTGTATGGGGTTGATTCACTCAATTTTCCCCTAATCATGCTTTCCAAGATTTGTTTTTTATTTAACAATCAATAATTATTTCATGCATACATACAAATATCATGAGGTCTTTCCCATAGGTTGTAATGGGGTTAGGGTCAAGGTAAGGATGCATATGGTCAAGTGAGTTTGAAATTTGAATCTTTACTTAACATAAGCTTCCCACCTAACCTATGACAACCTATACAATTCAGAGCTAACCTAACTACCCATTCTTCACTTTTTCACACACTCATGCATTCTATTTCTGATCACCACACATATGCATTGATTTTTATTGAACTTTAAACTTTGGAGCATTTTATCCCCTTTTTATTGCTTTTCTTTTTCTTTATTTTCTATATACATATATATTTTTTTTTCTTTTTATTTTTCTCATTTTTTTTCAAACTAAAATATATACAAGAACATCCATGCATATGGTTTACACATGATTAATACATGAGTATGTACCCAATTCCCATGATTTTTCAACAAAAAATACAAAATACACTTTTATCTCTACCTAATGTCCCAAACTCTCCCAAAATCAAATGATAAATATTTTCACTAGCCTAAGATAATCAAAGATCCAAACAAGGGACATTTATTATTTTTCACTTAGGCTTGTAATGTACTACAATTAAGAACAAATGGGTTAAGCATAGGCTCAAATTGGCTAACAATAGAAGATAAAAGGTAGGCCATTTGGGTAAGTGAGCTGTTTGAATAATGGCCTCAATCATATAAATGCATATATACATGGAATAATGGACATAAAGAATCAAACAAATCAAAGATTACAATCATAGGAAGAGAATAATGCACACAAGAATGAAAATAAGTGGTCATATGATGTGACCACACAGTTAGGCTCAAATCTCACATGCTTGTGTTCTTAGCTCAAAAATCATGCTCCACAATATATGTGATTCAAGCAAGTTCTAAATTTTTTTTATCAATCAATTGGGGTGCCCTATAGGTAAAATTCTTGAAAAATTTCATTATTTTGACTAAGCTTAATATATACATATGCAATGCAAGAAAATGCAACTAAAAATCCTAAAATGAAATGCAAAAGTGTTGGGATTAGAAACTTGTCACCCAAAGACACCGAATGGTCGGACAACCTCCCCACACTTAAAAGTTTGCACCGTCCTCGGTGCACTAATGAACATCTTAGATAGGAACAAGCGTGTTTGAATGGAAAACAGAAATACTTGCATTAATTCATCGAGACACAGCAGAGCTCCTCACCCCCAACAATGGGGTTTAGAGACTCATGCCGTCAGAGAATACAAAGTTTAGATCTGAAATGTCATGAGATACAAAATAAGTCTCTAAAAGTTGTTTTTATACTAAACTAGTAGCCTAGGGTTACAAAATATGAGTGGACTATGATGGATGATGCAGAGATCCACTTCTGGGGCCCACTTGGTGTGTGCTGGGCTGAAACTTAAGCAATTCACGTGCAAAGGCCATTTGTGGAGTTGAACTCCAGTTTTTATGCCAGTTTGGGCGTTCAACTCCAGCTTTTGATCCTTTTCTGGCGCTGGACGCCAGAATTGGGCAGAGAACTGGCGTTGAACGCCAGTTTACGTCGTTTATCCTTGTGTAAAGTATAGACTATTATCTATTGCTGGAAAGCTCAAGAATCATTTTTATGATTTTTCAGATTATCAATAACATGTCTCATGTTCATCATTCTTTCAAGAGCCAACATATTTAACAGTCTTAAACAACAAATTCAAAAGACATATGCACTGTTCAAGCATTCATTCAGAAGACAGAAAGCGTTGCCACCACATGTTACTAATTAGAATTTTTCTTATTAAAAACTCGAAATTTTATTGCCTCTTATTCAAAAGATATACTATTTTATTCATGTTTGCTGATGATGAGAAAAATAGACTTATAACTTAATTGGGGATAAAATCAAACTAGACACTAATTACTACTAATGATCATGTAATGAAGACACAAACATAGATAAGCACTTAACATAGAGAAAACGAAAAAAAAAACAGAGAAGGTAAGAACAAGGAACGAGTCCACCTTAGTGATGATGGCATTTCCTTCTTGAGGCACCAATGATGTTATTGAGCTTCTTTTATGTCTCTTCCTTGCCTTTGTGGCTTGATTCCTAGTGATTTTTGGTATTTCTATCCTCAGTTGCTTCCAATAATTATGTGGAGGGAAGTGTATCCCCTGAGGTATCTCTTGATTTACAGCCACATGTTCTACCACTGAGCTATAGATCTTTCACATAATTGTTTTACCACACCAAACTTAGAATGTTGCTCGCCCTCGAGCAAAAGAAGAGGGAATAGATGAAGAAGAAGATGTGGAAAGAAAAAAAACTAGGATTATGAGGAGGGAAGGTGGGGATCCTGTTGGGTCCACAGATCTTGAATTGATCCTGTGAGGTCCACAGATCTTGAGGTGTCAAGGCATTTACATCCCTGCACCAATTTAGGCATGCAAAATGCCCTTGCACACAACTCTGGGCGTTCAGCGCCAGGTTGGTGCCCATTTTGGGCGTTCAACGCCCATTTACTAGCCATTTCTGGCGTTGAACGCCAGAACCATGCTTGTTCTGGGCGTTCAGCACCAGGATGTTGCCCATTTTGGGCGTTCAGCGCCAGAACCATGCTCTGTTCTGGCGTTGAACGCCAGACAACTGCTTCCTCCAGGGTGTGATTTTTCTTCTGCTGTTTTTGAATCCATTTTCAATTTTTGATATTTATTTTGTGACTCCACTTGATCATGAACCTAATAAAACATGAAAAACCATGAAAATAAAAGTTGGGTTGCCTCCCATCACGTGCAGAGGCCGTTTGTGGAGTTGAACGCCAGTTTTTGTGCCAGTTTGGGCGTTCAACTCCAGCTTTTGATCCTTTTCTGGCGCTGGACGCCAGAATTGGACAGAGAACTGGCGTTGAACGCCAGTTTACGTCGTCTATCCTTGTGTAAAGTATAGACTATTATATATTTTTGGAAAGCCCTGGATGTCTACTTTCCAATGCAATTAAAAGCATGCCATTTCGAGTTCTGTAGCTCCAGAAAATCCACTTTGAGTGCAGGGAGGTCAGAATCCAACAGCATCAGCAGTCCTTTTTCAGCCTGAATCAGATTTTTGCTCAGCTCCTTCAATTTCAGCCAGAAAAATACCTGAAATTACAGAAAAACACACAACTCATAGTAAAGTCCAGAAATATGAATTTTTCCTAAAAACTAATAAAACTAGACTAAAAACTAACTAAAACATACTCAAAACTATATGAAATTAACCCCAAAAAGCGTATAAAATATCCGCTCATCAATTAGGTACCCTTTAGAACACACACGCTATCACAGAGAGCTATGTCATAATTACACAAGGAAAGTATACACTTCACTTATTTTAGTGTGCTTGAGATGCTTTAAACTTGTAGGCTAAGATGATGAGCGGATATTTTATACGCTTTTTGGGGTTAATTTCATGTAGTTTTTAGGATGTTTTAGTTAAGTTTTTAGTATATTTTCATTAGTTTCAAGGAAAAATTCATATTTCTGGAATTTACTATGATTTTGTGTGCTTTTCTATAATTTCAGGTATTTTCTGGCTGAAATTGAGGGAGCTGAGCAAAAATCTGATTCGGGCTGAAAAAGGATTGCTGATGCTGTTGGATTCTGACCTCTTTGCACTCAGAATGGATTTTCTGGAGCTACAAAAGTCCAATTGGCGCGCTTCCAATTGCGTTCGAAAGTAGACATCCAGGGCTTTCCAGCAATATATAATAGTCCATACTTTGCTCAAGGATAGACGACGTAAACTGGCGTTCAACGCCAGTTCCATGTTGCAATCTGGCGTCCAGTGCCAGAAACAGGTTACAAGTTGGAGTTCAACGCCAGAAACAGGTTACAACCTGGCGTTGAATGCCCAAAACAGCCCAGGCACGTGAGAATCTTTAGTCTCAGCCCCAGAAGTGGATTTCTGCACTATCTATCATAGTTTACTCATTTTCTGTAAACCTAGGTTACTAGTTTAGTATTTAAACAACGTTTAGAGATTTATTTTGTATCTCATGACATTTTAGATCTAAAATTTGTATCTTTTGGCAGCATGAGTCTCTAAACCCCATTGTTGGGGGTGAGGAGCTCTGCAGCGTCTCGATGAATTAATGCAGGTACTTCTATTTTCTATTCAAACATGCGTGTTCCTATCTAAGATATTCATTCGCGCTTAATTATGGAGAAGGTGATGATCCGTGACACTCATCACCTTCCTCAACCCATGAACGTGTGCATGACAACCATCTCTGTTCTATATTAGATTGAATGAGTATCTCTTAGATTCTATAATCAAAATCTTCGTGGTATAAGCTAGAATTGATGGCGTCATTCAGGAGAATCCGGAAAGTCTAAACCTTGTTTGTGGTATTCCGAGTAGGATTCTGGGATTGGATGACTGTGACGGGCTTCAAACTCGCGAGTGCTGGGCGTAATGACAGATGCAAAAGGATAGTAAATCCTATTCCAGTATGATCGAGAACCTCTAGATGATTAGCCGTGCTGTGACAGAGCATTTGGACCATTTTCACTGAGGAGATGGGAAGTAGCCATTGACAACAGTGACACCTTACATAGAGCTTGCCATGGAAGGAACTTTGCACTTTTGCATGCATGAGGGAAGAGGAATACAAGAGAAAAGCTGAAATTCAGAAGACAAAGCATCTCCAAAACCCCAACATATTCTCTATTACTTCATACTAAGTATTTATTTCATACTCTCTTATTATTCGTAATTCAATTTGATAAGTGAATTGTTTTCCTGACTAAGAGTTACAAGATCACCATAGATTGCTTCAAGCCAACAATCTCTGTGGGATTCGACCCTTACTCACGTAAGGTATTACTTGGACGACCCAGTGCACTTGCTGGTTAGTTGTGCGGAATTACATAGTGTGAAGTAATTTTCGTGCACCATAAGACAACCAAACAACCAATAAAGAAGCATGAAAGCATTCAAGCCAAAAGTCAAGCAATTGTGAAACTGGATAATTAATGGACATTGATTGATGTGTAAGTAACTTGGTGAACAAAATGGTATGGAGAGCTCACACATCAAACAATGACACATATTAAAGTTGTTACAACACCTAAGTGACATAGAGATGGAAGACATGGATGCTATGGAACTTAGAAAAAGAGATATAAGAGTTAAAATCAATCACATAGCAAGCATGGTCCACAAAGCTTGGAAAGCTCAAAAATATGTCACTAGGTAAGCTTTCGATCCAATTACACAATTCCAAAAATCTCAATGCATGAAATAGATGATGCTCAATTAGAACAAGCATCCTTAAAAAAAATGCATTGGTAATGTACAATTGCCTAACAATGGATGATGAATGCATGGTGGCCAAAATATGCAATTCAAAGAGTTAAGATGCATGAAGGCAAAGTAACATGTACTTGGTATTCAAAAATATTAAGCATAAAAAGTTCCAAACCAAGTAATCAAAATATAACCTCAACAAGAATCCAATAAGGAATATAAACAAAATTGATGTTAAGATAAAATCCTATTAGTAATAAGCAGCAGTAAACAGTAAACAAGATTAGTAATCCAACACTTATAATGGAAAATCAAAATTAGACAAAAATTAAACTAACTAGCTACTAAAAGAAATGGTGTTATATGGTGTTTGGTAGTGTTGGATGATGTTTGAAGGGTGAAAAGAAAGGAAGAGAAGAGAGAAGAACGAAAGAAATGGAAAGAAGAGAAGAAAAGAAGATTGTTGATGCAGGGCAGGCCACGCGTGCGCGTCAGTGACGCGTGCGCGTGGAATGGTGAAATGGGCGCGACGCGTACGCATGACGCACATGTGCGCGTCGATGGGTTATTTCGAGAGCGACGCGTACGCGTGAGTTGCTTTGCGCGAAAGGCACAGTGTACGCACGCTATACGCGTGGAGCATGAGTGTGCGTGGTTTGGTACTCTGTTTTTCAAAATTTTTCCATGTTTTTGCACCAAACCAAGCATTCCAAACCTCCAAACAGCTACCGAAACATCATAAAACCTTATTTAACCTACTAAAGTCCCAATTAAACTCAACTAACTAGACAAAACATGAAATTAAACCTAAATTACCAATATTTACAAAGAGGAAAAAGGAAAGATGTTACCATGGTGGGGTGTCTCCTACCTAGCACTTTTATTTATTGTCCTTAAGTTGGACTTATGGGGAGCTCCTTATCAAGGTGGCTTGTGCTTGAATCCATTCTTGAACATCCACCAATGCTTGGACTTCCATTGTGCTTCATCATTCAATGTTAATAACTCCAATCTTTGATGGAGTTCTTCACAAACCATGGACTCCCAAAGTTGATCTTCCTTGTGCGATCCGGGATCCCACACTTTGTTTTCACACTCGTCCTTGAGTTGATCATGGTGATTTCCTCTGGGTGGCAAGAGAGATGAATTCTCATAAATACACCAAACTACCCTCCTAGACCCATCCAATTGAGCACTACACCAATCCATGCTACTCAATTTTGAGCTTCCCACCATAATGAGCCTAGACTTACAATGCCAACCACTAAACATTCTCCTCTTATGCTTGATTCCACAAAGCGCCCTAAGTTAGCTATCCGTTTCAAGAAAACCAAATTCAAGTGGGATAATAAAGCTTAAGAGTTAGAAGTTTTACCCACTCAAATAGAGGATTAGATGACAATCTAGGTAGAGGAGTTCCCAACGGTCTTGACAAAGCACGCTCCACTCCCATCCATCCTTTTCTAGAGGCGTTCACCACTTGGCAAGGTTCTTCAAGCTCTACCTCTTGCCAAGATTCCTCAAGTTCACATTCTTCTTCCCCATCACTCAAATCATAAATGGGAGGTTTAGTGAAGTCTACCTTATCATCAATCCCAAGCATGGTGGGGAAGGACTCATCAAACTCAAAAGGATCATATGTTGATGCGGAATCATCATAGATAAGAGGGCTTGTTGCTTGGAACACTTCTTCTAATTTTTCACTCACAATATTCCTTGGAGGTTGCACATCCTTCTCAACATTGCTTTCTAGCCCAATGGAAGAAAGCTCTTCAATTTGTGATCCCTCTATGTACTCAACATATCCTAAGATGCCAACCACTACTTCCTCTTGTTCAATAATATCGACTTCCTCCTCTTGTTGCACTTCTTTCTTTAACTCCTCTTCTTCACCTTGGAGCTTCAAGTTCACTCCCTCACTAAGCTCTTTGGTTGCTTCTCCACATTCAACAATGGGAGTGCCTTGATCGCATAAGCTTAGGCAGGATGAGTATATGTTGCTAACGGCTTCTACCATGGTAGCCATCTTAGCTCTTAACTCCTCAAACTTCTTTTCATCCTCCTCTTGTCGCCTTAAGATATGAGATTCAAGATCTCTTAGTTCTAGCATGAGGGCTTCATCGGGAGGTGGTGGTGGAAGAGAGAATTCATTGTTTGAGGGTAGGGTATTATAGTTGGAAGGTGGTTCATATTGGTGAAATTTTTGAGGTGGTGTGTATGGACTTTGTGGTTCATGGAAGTATTGGTGTTGGAATGGTGGTGGCTCTAGGTATGGTTCATATGGTGGTTGGTATAGTGTGTATGAGTTAGGGTCATATGGAAGTGAATGGTGGTATGAGGCTTGTGAGTATGGTTGTTGAGGACTATATTGAGGGAAAGGATCATGTGCATATGATGATTGTGGTTGACAACCACAATGAGGGTCATCACACACATTAGGTTGGTATGCATCAAGAGTTAGATTGTACCCATAAGAAGCCAGAGGAGGTTGTTGCCAAGGAGGTTGTCCATAAGCTTAGGGCTCCTCCCACCTTTGATCTCCAAATCCTTGATGCAAATCCTCATTAAAGCTTCCATTTCCTACAACATAGTTTAAACCACACTCATAGCCAAAGTGATGAGAATTCATGGTGACAAGAGAAAATAAAAACAAAAACTAACAAGAAACAAAGAAAGCAAAGTCCTACAACTAGCAACAACTAACAAAGAGGCAAAAGGAAAACATATTCACAATATTCACATATATACAATAGCCAATAACATAGCACCATTGCAATTCCCCAGCAACGGTGGCATAAATTTGATAGTGAAGGTTTTGTACCGGTTCGGAAATTAGTTAAATAATTTCGTTGTGAGCATAGCCCAAACCAATAGTCAATCCTCAAATCAAATTTAAAAGATTGGTTGTCACAAGTACAAACCCCAATAAAAATTAACCGAAGTATTTAAACATCAGTCGTCTTACAAGGAATTGTAACGAAGTATTCAATTATTGGCTATAAAGAAACATGGGGGGTTTTGATTTGGTGAAATGACAAGAAAATAAATGACAAGAAAAGTAAAGGGAACAACTAAAGAAAACAATTAATAAAGAGAGACATTCATAGCAAAGATTGAGAATATAGGGTTTCTATCCTAGTCACTAATATCAATAATTAACAAGAATTTATCTTATTTTGTCATCTCCAACAATGAAAGAAGGTATAATATTATTTTCACATAGGGAGAAAGTCAAATAAGACTATCTAATCTCAATCCAAAAGTTCTAATCAACCTACTAATTGAATTAGCAAGAGATTAGAGTCAATGGAAACAATACTAGCTAACAACTCTAGATCACCAACATCAGTTGGATCTTAATGACTCAAGATTGCCTAATTACTCTTTTTAAGCCAAGAATGCTCAAAGATCTACTCTAACATCCTTCTAAGCATTTTGTCAAACACTTGGAAGGCATAAAAGGAAAGCAAGATAAAATGACAATAAGGATGAAATCTAACAACTACCAATTACAAGAAAATAATAACAACAACTCAATTAACAATAAAAGAACATCAATCAAACTAAATTCAACAAAGTGCTCATTAATGAAATCTACCACTACCCAATACAAGAAATTAACAACAACAACTAAGGAAATCACATTAAGAATGAAATACCTCAAAATTGCATTAAAGAAAATGGAAATTAACAAGAGTTCATGACATAAAAATAACCAAAATGAGAAATTAACAAGAAAAAGAGAAGAATTAAGACAATATGATAATGAATTGTAAAGAAAACAAGATGAAAACAAGAAATTCAACCTAGATCTAGGAGAATTTCACCTAATCCTAACCTAATTCTAGAGAGAAGAGGGAGCTTCTCTCTCTAGAAACTAACCTACATGATGCTAATCCTACAACTAAGTGCTCTCCTTTTGTCCAAGCTTGAAATCTGCATGAAATACTCTCAGAAACGAGTTGGATTTGGACTTGGGAAGCTCAGAAATTGCCCCCAGCGAATTCAGTTTAATGAGGTCACGTGATCAGCGTCACGCGTGGGCGTGGGTGACGTGTGCACGTCACTGGCCAAAATTCCTCCTCACACGTATGCATGGGTGACACGTGCGCATGGCTTGCAAATCTTCAACTCACGCGTACGCATGGATGATGTGTGCGCATGGCTTTCAATTCTCCAAATGCTCATTTCTTCATGAATTCTCCACTTTGCATGCTTTTCTCTTCACTTCTTCCATCCAATACTTGCCTTATGAACCTGAAATCACTCAAAAAACACATCAAGGCATCGAATAGAATTAAAGTGAATTAAAATCACCAATTTTAAGGCCTAAAAAGCATGTTTTTATACTTAAGTACAAATTAAAGAAAAATTACAAAACCATGCTATTTCATTGAATAAATGTGAGAAAAGGTGATAAAATCTCCTAAATCAAGTACAAGACAAACCACAAAATTGGAGTTTATCAGTATTGTGTTTGGTAGAGGTAATTGATGATATATGTGATAATGATAATGATGATGAGGTATGTGTGTGTGTGTGTGTGTGTGTGTGTGTGTCTGTGTGTGTGTGTGTGTGTGTGTGTGTGTGTGAGTTGTTAATATGGCTTTTGTTGTTGTTAGAAATAAATTATTGTGTGGGAGTGATTATATAGGTGAAGTTGGTGTGATGTGGATTAAAAATGTGGTGTGTTGAGGAGTGTTTGGAATTGGTTTGATATTGTTTGGTAAGTTTTAAAAAGGGTTGAACTTGGTTTGTTGTAAAAATTGAGGTTTAGCAATCTTTGAGAATTTCTATGAAAACTTGATTTTTAGTCAAACTTTGGCGAGGCATAACTTGGTTTCCAGACTCTCAAATTGTTTCAAACATTGTTTCATACGAAAATTGGGTCCGTAAAGTTAACGTCGTTCATAAAACGGATGAAAAATATTTTAAAACGAGAGAGTTATGTGCGTCGGAAGTTCGGTGTGTAAAACTAAAATTCTGCAGCACTTATCATTTTTACCCATTCTGCATAACTTGCGTACGCGATACTGCACGCGACGCGACCAACCTTTTCGGTTTCAAAATCTCGCATACGCGAGCAGGAAAAACCCATCCACGTGTACGCGTGGTCCACGCGTACGCATGACCTTTGTTTTCAGCAAAGTGAAATTTTATGTTTTAAAACCTAATTTCGAGCCTCTAAAATTCTATTTTCACTCTTTTAACCCCTAAAACTTAGTTGTATGCTTAGTAATAGGGTAAAGTAAATGATGAGGGTGGCAGAAGTACTGTGATTGAGTAGTTGACCCAGCCCCATATTGTTGGAAGAAAACCTCCACTTCAATAGGTATTTTTTTCACGAATGAGCTTTAGGGCTATGTTAAATTAGATTTATGACTTGTAATGATTATGTTTGAGATAGAGGTGACCGGATAAGAGGCAGTGGCACTGACCACTTACTCCGGATATATGTTAAGGAAGTGTAGAGATGTTGAGAATGTATGGAAGATGAACTAATGAATTGGAATAATAATAAAAATGAACTTGAATTTGATTGTAATATGCCTCCGGGTAAGACGTAGTAGTGTTATCCACTTGCTCCGGGTAAGAGGCGAGATTTTCCAGGTAAGTGGTGCTATCCACTTACTCCGGTTGAGGGTTCAAATCTCCAGGGAAAGAAATGAGAAAGAAGAATGATGAGAGTTGAGATTGATTATAAAGCTGAATGAATAACAGTGAATTATAATAATAATGAGAATGCATTTCTGAATGTAACTCCGGATAAGATGCAGTGGTGTTATCCACTTGATCCGGGTAAGAGTCAAAAAGCCGGGTAATATCCAGCGGAGTTATCCACTTGCTCCGGAAGAGTTCGAGGCTTCGGGTAAGATGCAAGGGCTAGAATTCTATCGCCACTTGCTCTGGGATGAAAATTATAACACCTCCTGGGCAAGAGGCAGTGGTGAGGTTGTCCCCTGCTCCGAGTACGCGGGTAAGATGCAAGGGTTACAGCATTGTCCCACTTGCTCTGTATTTGGTGTTCTGTCCAATGCTTAGCTACCAGGACATGTCGCATTGGCTTTATAACCCACATATGAGACTCATCAGCCATAGGGCAGGCATTCATCATATGCATTTGTCTATTTTGTTTGAGTTTGCGATTTTGGGATTGCCTAATTAATAATCTATGTTTAACTGCTATATGTTCTGTATGTAGTAACTATAAACTACTTGTGTTTTCCTTGTATATATTGTTTGTCTGTGCATCAGTGTTTCAGAGGATTGGAGAAAAGGTGATGAGCTTAGGGGTTAAGTTAGAAATTGAGATAGAACCAAGAATCCTTTGATACCTCAGCCTGTTTATGGTTTACAGTGTTAGTTTTAAGTTTGAATCTATTGTCGGAAGTTCTAGGATCACCTTCGGCTTTCCCGGGACCTTATATGTTAGTTATGTGGGCACCGTTACTATGTTGAGAACCTCTAGTTCTCATCCCATACATATTTTATGATTTTCAAATGCAGGACGTGAGGCACCTCGTTGAGGCATGCTGGATGCTTCTGATAGCGGATATCTTTGTCTTTGGGGCTTTATTTTGGATATATATGTATATATGTAGATACTTTCATCTCCACTGCTTATGTATTTGATGTATTAACTTCCTCTTAGAGGTTATTTTGGAAAAATAGGTTATGTAACTTTGTATTTTGGGCTCATTTTGGGTTCTCTTATATATATGTATATATACTTATGTGCTCAGGTCGGTTTATCTTCGCGAGCTTAATCTTGTGCTTTGATATTTGTACCTTGGAACTCTCTTTTGGTTATATCCATGTTAGCTTCTCTTATCTTATTCCGTTTATCGTTTACGAGCCGCGAGTGATGCACTTTTCTATTGAACGCTTTGCTTTAAAACTTTCTTTCAAAGTCTCCTAGATAAACCTTCTTTTCAACTATATTATGTATATTTATATTTTATTTTTAAAGGTTGTAGCACCTCCCCACCTCTGTTTTACATCCTAGGAGTAAAGCTCTGTGTGGTAGGGTGTTATAGCATGCATGGTCTGCGTACACATGATGTGAAAATTTGGCATGTCGTGTACGCAACACTCCATCTGCATACGCGAGAGTTGAAAACAGCAGCTTATGCTCGCGTCGCGTACCATGTCCGTGTACGCAAGTGGTGCACGAAATTGTGATTCACACTTTTTACAACTCCGCACAACTAACCAGCAAGTGCACTGGGTCGTCCAAGTAATACCTTACATGAGTAAAGGTCGATCCCACAGAGATTGTCGGCTCGAAGCAAGCTATGGTTATTTTGTAAATCTTAGTTAGGAGATTAATGATAAGAGTGATTGTATTTATGAAAAATAAATAATTGTGAAATAAATAGTTCTTGTGATTCAGTAATGAGGAACAGGCTGAGGTTCTGGAAATGCTCTGTCGTCTGAATCTCTGCTTTCCTACTGTCTTCTTCTCCAAACACGCATGGCTTCCTTCAATGGCAAGCTTTATGATCCTCTCGGATGAAAAATACCAGGTACGATCTCTGCACGGCTAATCAACTGTCGGATTTCTCGTCTCGGATGAAAAATACCATGTACAGCTACTACACGGCTAATCATCTGTCGGTTCCCACTAACGTCGGAATAGGACCCTTGTCCTGTTGCACACTGTCATTGCGCCCAACATTCGCAGGTTTGAAGCTCGTCACAGTCATCCCTTCCCGGATCCTACTCGGAATACCATAGACAAGGTTTAGACTTTCCGGATCCCAGAAATGATGCCAATGATTCTAGCTTATACCACGAAGGTTCTAACCTCCGGACTCGGTCCGTAGATTAGAAACCCAAGAGATACGCACTGAAGCTGTCGCCCAATGACTACGTTGAGCTCAGATAGAACGGGAGTGGTTGTCAAGCACGCGGTCATAGGTTGAGGATAATGATGAGTGTCACGGATCATCATATTCTCTATATTGAAGTATGAGTGAGTATCTTAGAATAGAATCAAGCGTGATTGAATAGAAAACAGTAGTAATTTCATTAATCCATTGAAACACAGCAGAGCTCCTCACCCCCACCTATGCGGTTTATAGACTCATGCCGTAGAAGATACAATATGAAGTGTAAAATGTCATCAGGTACCAAAATGAATCTCTAAAAGTAGTTTTTATACTAGACTAGTAACTTAGGTTTACAGAAAATGAGTAACTAAGTGCAGATAGTGCAGAAATCTATTTCTGGGACCCACTTGGTGAGTGTTTAGGCTGAACTTTAAAGCTTTCACGTGCATATGCCTCAAGTTGGAGTTAAACGCCACCCTGGGTGCCAGAATGGGCGTAAAACGCCAAGAAATGTGCCAGTTTTGGCGTTTTACGCCAGAAAGTTTTTGGCTGGCTTTTAACGCCAGTTTGGGCCATCAAATCAAGAGCAAAGTATGGACTATTATATATTGCTGGAAAGTCCAAGATGTCTAGTTTCCAATGCAATTAAGAGCGCACCAATTGGGCTTCTGTAGCTCCAGAAAATCCACTTCGAGTGCAAAAGAGTCAAAATCCAATAGCATCTGCAGTCCTTTTTCAGCCTCTAAATCAGATTTTTGCTCAGGTCACTCAATTTCAGCCAAAAAATACCTGAAATTACAGAAAAATACACAAACTCATAGTAAAGTCCAGAAATGTGATTTTTGTATAAAAATATAATAAAAAGTAACTAAAACATACTAAAAACTATGTAAAAACAATGCCAAAAAGGGTATAAATTATCCGCTCATCAGCGAGCTTTGCAATTGTGTCATGTCCGCATACACGTGCCTCCATCTGCGTATGCGAGATCACTGGTCAGTGCCCAATGTCTACGTCGCGTGCACTTCCGCGTACTCATGATGTTGCAGGATTACAAAAAGCTGATAAGTGGAAAAAATCAATTTTTGAACCCAATTTTCAAACCTCCATATTTTTTGGTACAAAATTCATTTTTCAACTATTTTTAAAATTTTGGAAAGATCGATAAATGAATTTTTATAAAAATTTATTTTTGAAAGTGTTTCAACTCCGAGGACTGAGTTATAGCCCACTGAAGTTGGCCAAAAATCTGTTTTACCAAAAAGAAGAATTTATCAATTTTCCAAAAATTTACAAACCAAATAAGTTTTAATATATCAAAAGGACCTTAACCCAACTCAAATCACATACTCACACTCAACCAAATTCAAATCTACTTCATTTACTTATTTCAACCTGACTTTCATCCATTTCACATCTCAAACCTCAATTCCCAATATCCTATCAAATCATTCCAATTTTTCAACAATCATTATCAAATTCCATTCATTTTAAATATCATTTACACAATACATTCATCTACTTACCGTTCCTATTTTTTTCAGCATCCGACCCAATATTCATCAATTCAGTACTTATATAATTCATAATTACGTAATTCACTACCCAACACCAATTCCAACGACACATCAACTATGCATAATCACACTATTCTCATCTAAATCATCAATTATCACAACATATCATCTACACATATCAAATCCATCCAAAAACACAATTCAAACTTAATCCTAGGGGTATCTAGCCTATGAATTCTCATTACACCACATATTACTTAACTGAAACTTAAACCGTACCTTCAGTGATGGCGATTTGATAAACCCCATTTTTAGGATTTATCCTGTGCTTAATCTAGTGGATTTTATCCATTATCCTCACACTTATTCATACAATTCACATGTTTTACGTTTTCCTTCCTGATTTTGTGCTATGATTGAAAACATGTTTTTTTGGTCTTAATTTAGCTAATTTTAATCTTCCCTTTATACCATTCAATGCCGTGATATGTGCGTTAAGTGATTTCAGAGATTACAGGGCAGGAATGGCTTAGAGGATGGAAAGGAAGCATGCAAAAGTGGAAGGAATACAAGAAGTTGGAGAAATTACTAAGTTGTCCAGCCTGACCTCTTCGCACTCAAACGGTCATAACTTGAGCTACAGAGGTCCAAATGATGCAGCTTCAGTTGCGTTGGAAAACTAACGTCCGGGGCTCCAAAATGATATATAATTTTCCATAGTGGCCGTACAGATAGACGACGCGAACTTGTGCTCCACGCGGACGCGTCACAGTGACGAAAATCAACGTGACAGAATTCACAATCAGCGATTTCTTGGCTGTTTCTGACCCAGTTTTCGGCCCAGAACACACAGATTAGAGGCTATAAAGTGGGGGAATCCATCCATTCATTCAAGCATACTTTCATATTCATAATTTTAGTATTTAGATGTAGTTTCTAGGGAGAGAGGCTATTTCCTCTCTCTTAGGATTTAGGATTAGGATTAGGATTTAGGATTTCTATTATGATTAGGTTACTTCTCTTCATTCCAGGTTCAATGTTCCTTTAATTTATGTTTCTCTTCTACTTTTATTTATTCTAATGCTTTTACTTGTATCTGACTTATGTTGACAATTTGGCTTATGAAATTTTCATGTTAAGATTTGAATATTCTATCTAATATAATTTGAGGTATTTCAGATTAATGATTATTTTATTCTATTTATGATGCTTTCAATTTAATTTAGGTTTATTTTTCCTTTTGGCTTTGATTAAGTAATTGGTAACGCTTAAGTTATCAAACTCATCAATTGATTGGAAATTAGGATTGCTGATTGATTTGGATCCCTCTAAAGCTAGTCTTTCCATAGGAGTTGACTAGGACCGAGGAATCAAGTAAATTAGTCCACTTGACTTACCTTTGTTTAGTAAGGGATAACTAAGTGGGAGCAAAATCCAATTCTCATCACACTTGATAAGGATAACAAGGATAGGATTCCCAGTTCTCATACCTTGCCAAGAGATTTTCTAATTATTAATTTATTCTTCTTACTATTTAAATTACTTGTTCCCTATTTTAAAAACCCAAAAACATACCTTTTTCCATAACCAATAATAAATCATACCTCCCTGCAATTCCTTGAGAGACAACCCGAGATTTGAATACTTCGATTATAAATTTTATTGGGTTTGCTTAAGTGACAACCAAAACTTTTGTACGAAAGGGATTCTCTGTTGGTTTAGAAACTATACTTACAACATGATTAATTTTGTGAATTTCTTTACCGGCAGAAATCTGATCGTCAAAATGGCGCCGTTGCCAGGGAATTGCAAACGTGTGCCTTATTATTGGTTATTGTAAATATTTTTCTTTGTTTTCTTTGCTTTGATCTAAAAATTCTGAGTTTGGTGTCATTTTATTGTTTTTCTCTTTCCTCATTAAATTCAAAATATCTTTTCTCTTTATTTTAATTAGATTTTCAAATTTTCCTTTTTAAAAATTCAGATTTTTATTTTAAAATTTTTTATTTTATCTTATCTTAGCTTTAAAATTTCAAAATTCAAATCTTTTTCAAAAAATCATATCTTTTTCAAAATCTTATCTTATCTTCTTTCAAATTCAAATTTCAAATTTCAATTAAATTCCAAAATTCAAAATTCAAAATTTAAATTTTAAATTTAAAATTTTAAAACTCAAACCTTTTCAAAATTTAAATCTTTTTCAAATCTTTATCTTATATTGTTGCGTTTTTCAAAATTCAAATTTCAAATTTCAAAATTCAAATTTCAAATTCAAAATTTAATTTTCAAATTCAAAATTTAAATTTCAAAACTATTTAATTTAAAAACTTATCTTCTCTTACCTAACTTATCTTATCTTTTCTAATCTTAACATCAAATCTTTTTCAAATCTTTTCTCTTATTTATTTTCTTACAAGTATCTTTAATTTTAAGACATATCTTTGGCCTTATTTTTTTTCGTTTATTTTTTTAGTGTTTCTAGTTTTAAGAGTTTATTTTCATTAATTTTTATTAATTTTTGTCTTTAATTGCTACTATGAATTCTCACCCCTCTGGTTTCAAGGTTGGTTCCAATGTTGTTGTAAGGAATGGAAACTATAATGAAAATAGGCATCAAGGTTGGAAGAATCAAAGATGGAAGGAGCCACAAGGATTTGATCAACCCTCTTGGCAACAACCCCTTCCAATGCACTATAACCAACAACCATTCTGTGATGCATACCAAGACAATAGTTATGGTGGACCCTTCCGTGACAACCAACCTCCACCAAATTACTATGGTCAAGAGCCATTCCAGGGAGCGTACCAAGATGATGAATATGGTGGACCCCTTGTAGTTACCAACAAGCCCCACCATATGCTTATGAACCACCTCCTCAACATACCTTTGAACCACCAAACTCACAAGCCTCTTACCACCAAACACCCCCATATGACCCTAACCCACATCTACCACACCAACCACCACATGAACCACACCCAGAACCACCACCTCAATATTCACCACCTCCGTATTATGAGCCCTTTCTCCCAACAAATGAACCCTCCTATCCACCCCAACCTCCATTGGATAACAACACACTCATCTTTAAAATCATTGGTCTCACATCTACACTCCAAAATCTTATATCCCGCATGGACCAACCCTCTACCTCCAATATTCAACCCTCAAGCTTCAGTGCACTTCCTTTTCAACCACATAATAATCTTCCCATCCCATCACCACCCTCCATAGAAGAGCACCCACATCCATCAATCCAAGAGCAAGATGATCCCAGTTATGCTACTGATATGGAACAAGAAAGAAGAAATCATCTTCGCGAATCCATACTTCATAAGAAGCTAGAGGAAGCCCTATAGATGAAGGTAGTGGAGACCCTTGAAGTCGAAGGAATGGTTGAAGAATTAGTAAAGGAAGACATCAAGGAGGAGTTTGATTTTGTCTTAGAGCAAGAGGAGGCCCAAAATGTGGAGATAGGAGAAACCCTTGAAGATGCAGAAATAGTTGAAAGGAGTTGTCATGGAAGGGAAATCATCAAGGATGAGTACGATTTTATACTGAAACAACTGGACAAAGCAGTAATTATTGAAGAGAAAGAAGTGGTTACAAACTTAGGAGATGCTGAACCTCCATGGGAAAGTCCAGTCATAGAGCCTCCTTCCAAGATGTTTGATGTTGAGAAAGGTGTACAACCTCCAAGGCATATCATGGTTGAAGACTTTGCAGAGGTTGATCAAGAGATGGAGATTAAAGAAGAGGAAGCACAACCTCCTATGCCCTTGGTAAGCCATAAAGAAGAGTTTAATTTGGAAGAAAGCTACCAAGAGGAAGAGATTGGAATTGAAGAAGCTTGCAAAGAGGTGGAAGTTGTCAAAGAAGAGCACAAGGGAGTGGAGCTTGAAATCACCTTGCCAAATTTGTTGGAGACCTCTCCGCCTAAGTCACCATCATCCTTCACAACATTCAAGTGGGTAAAATTCATATCCCTTAGCTTTCTCATCCCACTTGAATATGGTTTACTTGAGACAGATAGTCAACTTAGAGCTCTTTGTGGCATTAAGAGTAAGAGGAAAATGGTTAGTGGTAGGAGTTGCCCTGCAAGGTTCAATACGGTTGCACGCTCCAAGTTGAAGTGCAAGGATTGGTGTAGAGCTCGATTGAATGGGTCTAGGAAGTTGTTTGGGTACTTCATTGAGAATTCAGATTGCTTGCCACCCGGTTGGAATAATGATGATCAACACAAAGATGGGTGCAAAAGCAAGGTTTGGGACCCCGGAATTCATCCCAACAATCAACACTCTTGGGGCCTTGTCACTTGCTTTAACTCGCTTGAAGGCTTTATGCAACTAGTTTGGGATCCCAGAGGATATTGGAATTGCAAATATTGGTGGAGATTCCTGGATGAGTTCAAGCACAAGCCACCATGACAAAGAGCTCACCAAATGTCCAACTTAAGGACTATAACTAAAAGTGCTAGGTGGGAGACAACCCACCATGGTATATTCTTTCCTTTTTGTTCTTAGTTTTATTTTATTTTATTTTCATTCGTGTTCATTTATAATTTCTGCATAGTCATCTACATTTTGCATTCTGCATTCTGTATACTACATTAAAAAAAATGCACGCAACGCACAAGCGTCGCTGACGCGTCCGCGTCATAGGTGCGTTCTGAAGAAAAGAGAATTGAACAAAAAGTCACGCGAAAGCATGGCTGGAGGCGTGCCTTAGGCACAAATACGCTCACGCGTCCGCGTCACCCACGCGAACGCGTGACCCTGCGAATTCGACGTAAAAGGTGTATTGGCTGAAAGTTAGGCTGGCTTGGTGCTGGCACTGTGCCCGAGGCACAATTGCATCACGCATACGCGTTGTGGACGCGTGCGTGTCACTTTCAAAATATGCACTTCCACGCGTGCGCGTGCCTGACGCGCACGCGTCATATGACATTTTGGCACATACCCCAAGACAAACAGAGAGTTGTGCGAGTGCCACGTTGCCCTCGCACTAGTAGCACAAACACGGTCACGCGTACGCGTGACTGACGCTTACGCGTCGCCTTCCCAATTACGCAATTCACGCATACGCGTGGAGCACGCGTGCGCGTCGACAGCGCTTCATCACCAGATTCTTGCGCCACCCACTTTTCTTATCTTTTCTTTTCTAATCCTAATTTCTTTCTTAATTTCTTCTTCTTCATTACTTCTCATCATTATTCTCTTTCATTCTATTTTTCCTATTACATTTGCATACTTTCATTCACTGTATTTTAATTTTATACATATTTTTATCTGCTTTTCTAAATCTCTTATTTTACCATTGGTGTTAAACGTTCTTATTCAACTGTTGCATCTTTTCTTACATTACTCTGGTGCTTCATGACTTGTTTTATTCTAATTGGGTAATATTATTTATCTGTCAATGCCAATCTTTTATGATACATGTATCCCTTTTTGCATTGACATGAACTTACGCTGTCTCTCATTACCCACACTCTTCCCCTTTGTTGTAATTTTTGCACTATTGATATGCCGTTTGCTCCTACTGTCTTCTCTTTTGCATGTTGTAGCTACCTTGTAATTGAGACCCTTATTATTTAGCATTACCCACTCATATTTTATTTGTTTTCTATCATTATTTCTGGGTTCCTGTTCCTCTTTTTCTTTCTCTTCTTTTAGGCTGGTCACTGAAGAAGGAAAAAAGGGAGAAACTTCTATATGGAGCAACAGTTGTAGCAGCCCGCCCACTTGCAACATCTCAGCATGCACCGAGGACGGTGCAATCTTTAAATGTGGGGAGGTCGATACCGATCTCCGTGGGTTAGTACCTTCCTGTCCCAACACCAATGGTTTATTTTCGTTGTTAGTTGTTGCATTTGCATGTTTGATTGCATGATTATTTGATTTTGTGCATATTCTACCACTGCTTGGTTGAAGTAACGAATTTCTTTTTCAAGAAAATTTTTATAGCATTTCACTAATTTGAATTAAAATTTTTGACAAACCTGTTTGAAGAAATATTATACTGGAACATGGTTTAGAGCTCGAACATACAAAACCTGTAAGATTTTTTAGCTTATTTAAATTGGTTGCATTTTATCAACCAATATTTTATTTTTGGTGTGTGTTGTTCTCTCTAAAATTGTGATATTTGTCTTGCTTAATTCTATATTTCCATGGTTTGATGTATGCATGCACTTATATGATTGAGACTTTCGTTTCACTGAGCTTACATACTCATATGGCCTTACCTTTCATTATCCCTTGCAAACCAATTTGAGCCTATTATACCCCTTTGTTCTTTACTTTAGCACATCATTAACTCTAAGTGGAAAACAATAATGTCCTTAATTTGAATCCTTGGTTAGCTTAGACTAGTGAGAGTGCTCATAAATTAAGTGTGGAGAAAGTGGATTTGGAAACGTTTGGTTTAAGAATTGGGTATTATATATCTTTATAAAAATATGAAAGAAATATTTAGAATATGTTCATGCATTCAATAATTTAATCATATGAATTGAGAAAAAAAAAATATATATATATATATATATATATATATAAAATTAAAAATAAAAAAATAAAAAAAATAGAAAAAAATAAAAAAAAGAGAAAAAAAAAGAAAAAGAGCAAATAATAAAAGGGGATAAAATGCCCCAAAGTAAATGGTGATAGCAATGCATATGTACTGCACTCGAAATTAGGATGCATGAATATGTGGAAAACATGGTTAATGGATAGTTAGATGTGGTATTTTGATTACATGGATTGTCTTAAGTTAGGTGGGAAAAGTTTAAGTTAATTAAGGATTCAAATTTTAGTCCACTTGACTAAATACAATCCTACCTTGACCCTAACCCCATTACAACCCTTAAAAGACCTCTTGATATGTGTATCTATTCATTAAATTTTTGTTGATTGTTAGATGAAGAGCAAGCCTTAAAAAGCAAGGTTAGTAGAGAATTGAGAGAATCGAACCTTAAACACTTGAGTGATTAGAGTGTATACACTTCCGGTGAAGGTTCGAAGCTCGATTCTTTGTTCCCGGCTTTCATGAGCTATTTTCTTCTGCAAGTCCACTTGTACTTTATTTTATGATTTGAATTAGTGAAATCCAATTCATATTTGTTCTTGAAGGATTTGTTTACTTTTAACCAAGTAGGAAAAAGCATTCTGCATTTAGTTGCATTCATATAGATAGGTTGCATTTCATACTTTCTACCATTCCTCTTCACTCTTATAGTTACTCTTGAGCTTAGCATGAGGACATGCTAATGTTTAAGTGTGGGGAGGTTGATAAACCCTATTTTTAGGGTTTATCCTGTGCCTAATCTAGTGGATTTTATCCATTATCCTCACACTTATTCATACAATTCGCATGTTTTACGTTTTCCTTCCTGATTTTGTGCTATGATTGAAAACATGTTTCTTTGGTCTTAATTTAGCTAATTTTAATCCTCTCTTTATACCATTCGATGTCGTGATATGTGCGTTAAGTGATTTCAGAGATTACAGGGCAGGAATGGCTTAGAGGATGGAAAGGAAGCATGCAAAAGTAGAAGGAATACAAGAAGTTGGAGAAATTTCTAAGCTGTCCAACCTGACCTCTTCGCACTCAAACGATCATAACTTGAGTTACAGAAATCCAAATGATGCGGTTCTAGTTGTGTTAGAAAGCTAACGTCCGAGGCTTCGAAATGATATATAATTTGTCATAGTGGCCATACAGCTAGGTAACGCGAACGCGTACTTAACGCGGACATGTCGCAGTGACAAAAATCAGCGTGACATAATTTGCAATCAGCAATTTCTGGGCTGTTTCTGACCTAGTTTTCAGCTCAGAACACACAGATTAGAGGCTATAAAGTGGGAAAATCCATCCATTCATTCAAGCATACTTTCATATTCATAATTTTAGTATTTAGATGTAGTTTCTAGGGAGAAAGGCTCTCTCCTTTCTCTTAGGATTTAGGATTAGGATTAGGATTTAGGATTTCTATTATGATTAGGTTACTTCTCTTCATTTCAGGTTCAATGTTCCTTTAATTTATGTTTCTCTTCTACTTTTATTTATTCTAATGCTTTTACTTGTATCTGACTTATGTTGACAATTTAGCTTATGAAATTTTCATGTTAAGATTTGAATATTATATTTAATATAATTTGAGGTATTTCAGATTAATTATTGTTTTATTCTATTTATGATGCTTTCAATTTAATTTAGGTTTATTTTTCCTTTTGGCTTTGATTAAGTAATTGGTAACGCTTGAGTTATCAAACTCAGCAATTGATTGGAAATTAGGATTGCTGATTGATTTGGATCCCTCTAAAGCTAGTCTTTCCATAGGAGTTGACTAGGACCGAGGAATCAAGTAAATTAGTCCACTTGACTTACCTTTGTTTAGTAAGGGTTAACTAAGTGGGAGCAAAAATCCAATTCTCATCACACCTGATAAGGATAACTAGGATAGGATTCTCAGTTCTCATACCTTGCCAAGAAATTTTCTAATTATTAATTTATTCTTCTTGCTATTTAAATTACTTGTTCCCTATTTCAAAAACCCAAAAACATACCTTTTTCCATAACCAATAATAAATCATACCTTCCTGCAATTCCTTGAGAGACGACCCGAGGTTTGAATACTTCGGTTATAAATTTTATTGGGTTTGCTTAAGTGACAACCAAAACTTTTGTACGAAAGGAATTCTCTGTTGGTTTAGAAACTATACTTACAACGCGATTAATTTTGTGAATTTCTTTACCGGCAGAAATCCGATCGTCAACGGTTCACACCAAACACTTGAATTCTCCACTTCAAGACTCACCCAAAAGCTCCATAAGCTAATTCCAGTTCCAAATATGTACTCAAAAGCATCCAATACTCTAATATACACAAATTCATACATAATCAACCTAGGGTTTATAAAATCTCATAAATCACAAGGGTTAGAGGATTTCTTACCTTAATCTATAAAATGTGTTGATAAAACTCATCAATAGCTCATACTAGAGCACCCCTAAACAACCAAAATCACAAGATTTTCTCAAAACCTAAACCAAAACACAAATTTAGAGGGAAAATGAAACTGGGCAGAGGACAACATGATACTCACCATAATACTTAGATAAACTCAAAGAGAATGAGGAGAGCGATGCGTGGTCGCAAACAACTCCTCAATCGGAGTACCGAAGCAAAAATTACGGAGGTTTGAAATTGATGGTGGCTAGGGTTTCATTTTTTCACTCTCTTCTGTCTTCACCACTGAACCTCTCTCTCAAAATGGGGCCATTGGTGCTGAATTTCATTTAGTTATGGATATATATGTGTGCGTGCGTGCATGCGTGCACGCGCGCGCGCGTGCGTGTGCGTGTGCGTGTGCGTGTACCTGTGCGTGTGTGTGGGGTTGAATCTACTTGGGCTCGGTGGGTTTGGTTCACTTGTTTTAATCCGTTGGCCCAATTTTGGACTAAAACCTTTAAGATTAGTGTTTTTAACTCAAATTTTAAATATTTTTACCTCCTCAAATCATAAATTCTAATTTATTAACTTTTTTCACCCATAATTAATTTCTCAGCTGTAGTATCGGACACATCTCAGCCAGTACTGCCAGTCAAATTTTCAGTGTGCGTTTCTACGCAAAAAACTATGTTTTTCGATTCAAAAAACTCTATCGAGTCCAATATCATATTTAAATATCCAAATTATGATTTTAAATTTTTCTACTCCGACAGCCCATAATTAATTAACTATTTATTTAATTTTCATTTAATCAAAATTTTACCTAAAATGTTTTTTTTTTTTTCATCAAATTCAATTCAACTTTTGTTTATTGAAAAGAATAAAGGAGAGAAAAAAATAAACAGAGAGGGGAAAAGAAGTCGAAATGTATCTCCAAGAAAAAGAGGTTGAAAAATAATGAAGCGGTCGCTATTTGGATCTCGTTTTGCATTAATTCAACCATCCCTTTTCAATTTGATAGGAATAAGACAGATCTGCGCCTTTTTCTTTAAAGTCTTCTTAGTTTATCTCAAGCCACATGATCTGCTTATAATGTCAAATTAGTTTGATGCAATTCAATATTGGTCAGATAAATTAAAGTAAAAAAGTGAATGAGTTTTTTTGAGCCACATATGTAATTTTTATTCAGAATATTTGAAAAAAAAAATATTGTATACATTAGTATACATAGTAGTAGGTAGCTAAAAACGTGAGGGAGATATTTTAATTTTTTATGGTGACATCATATCACTTAATTTAACCCTTATGTCAAGGCGTTCTCCACTCCTTTTAACACATGACCATGTGGGATCACCGATCCCCAATCCCAATCCTCTAAGTAACACTTTTCCAAGACTTCTGATACTCAAAAAAAATTAATTAATTAAAATATTAGTTTAAAAATAAACAAGAAAAAAAAAGGGGGTAGGGGGAGGGGTTGTTAATGGTTAGCTTCAAATCAGTATCTTATAGATTGCATAAAATGGAACAAACAATGCTGTTCCCTCTGTGTCAATTAGTGCACGTAGTCTTCACAAAAAGGATGATAGAAAAAAACACTAATTTACAAAACATACGGAAAAAAATGGGACAATAGAATTATTGCTTTATCTAAGGTCACAAAGCGTGGATTAAAGTCTTTATGTGACACTCACAGCTAAGTGGATATGCCTTTTTCGTTTTATAGAGTATGATTATAGGTGTATTTATATTATGTATAGTAGTGTAAGGATTAGACTTGTGATTGGGACTAACTATCTTGCTTGCTTTAGATGCTTGTGGGGGCCAAACACATGGAATTGCCAAAGGATTAAGCTGCCCTTAATAAAGACACATGGGCTTAGAGATAAGTAGATAGTTTTTGTCTCACAAAGAGATGACATTTATTATTTTCGGGGGTATTTGTTTATTTAATTGATTTTTGTTTTCTACCAATTTGACATTAAAAATTCTACTATACGGATTAATTATTGGGTTTGTCCCTCTCCCGTCCTAACCTTACACATATATCAGAATTATACTTTTATTTTATATGATGAACTATATATATATATATATATATGATAAGAAAAGAAAAGAAAAGAAAAGAAAAGAAGAAAAAATGTTAATTAATAACATTTAAGAAGAAAAACAATAAAAAGGCTCAAATCTCTCAAATCTTTGATAACTCTAAGAATAATCTTGAGTTTGGTTTTGAATTTGTCAAAGGTAGTTGCTAATAGTGGTTTAGTAAAAATATCAACAATTTGATGTTAAGCAATAATATGGACTACTTTTAATTAGTTTTAATATTTTTCATAAACAAAATGAAGATTAAGCTCAAAATGCTTGATGCGACTATGAAGTATTGTGTTAGCAGCCAAAAGAATACAGTACTAGTATTGTCATTAGGGGTGGCAAGCGGGAAAGTCTGCCTCGTCCCGCTCCGCCCCCTAGTGAGGCGGTCTCAAAATTCCATCCCGTCTCGCCTAACGGCGGGCTAGCGGGCCGGCGGGCTAAGCCCGCCAAATATCTTTTTTTATTTTTAACTATTAAATAATATATATGTAAAGGCATAAAAAAATTTCTTCTGTTTTTTACTTTTAACTATAATAATTTCTAAAGGTATAAACAAATTATAATTTTTATATTTAATAACATTAAAGTCTTTGTAATTATAAATATATAATAAACATAATTATAAACCAAGTTTTCATCCAAAACATAATTATAAATATTGTTCCCAAAACAAAATAAATATAATCCAAAATATAATTATAAATATTATCTCTAAAACAAAATAAACATAATCCAAAACACTCAATTTTCATCTTCATTCTCTTGTAAGTTGGGTTGGGAGAAGTTGGATTTTGGCTAAAAAATTGTAAAAATACCCCTTACTAAAAAAAATACTAAACCCGGCAGGGAAGTCGGCCCCGCCCCGCCAAAGCCCACAGTTTAAGCGGTGCGGATTAGGCGGATTTTTGCTATTTGGCGGTCCCAATTTTCCAGCCCGACCCGCCTTTTTTGGCAGGTTACGCGTGCCGGCCCGACGAGTTTAGATCCGTTTGCCACCCCTAATTGTCACAATAAAGTGTTAGGATGCCTTGAATCTTAAAATCAAGTTCATGGAGGAGATTCTATATCCAAATCAACTTACTGCTACTAAACCTCTATGCTCAGTTTTTGTAGAGGAATGACTCACTAAGGCTTGTTTGCGGCTGGATCATACAATAATATTGAATCCTAGATAGACACAATATCACATGTTGAACAGCGATCATACAAGTCCGAGTCCCAATCAGAATCTGAGAAAGCAAATAGTTGTAAGTTAGCGCTTGAATGAAAAAGAAGACTCTGGTCTAAAGTTCAAACCAGATATTGCAGAATCCTTTTTACACATTTTTAGTGAGGAAGAAGAGAATTCTGCATATAATGACTTAGTTTATTAACAGCATGATTGATCCCAGGTGTAGTTAATGTAGCATACTTCAAAGATCCCACAATATATCAATATAGGCTTGGATCTTTAAAGGTCCTATCACTAATAGATGAGAGTTTTTGAGATGAAATCATGCGAGTAGGTACATGTTTTGATGATAACATGCCAACCTTCTTAAGTAAGTCAATAAGATATTTTTTTGTGATAAGTGAAGAGATCTAAAGAGTAAATTCAACATGAAGAAAATAACTTACTTCACCTAAATCTTTCAAAGATGACAAATTATTTAGTTGACTTATAGTGGAAATAATGGCTTGAGAATTATTACCTATAATGAGAATATCATAAACTAAAATGTAAACTTATAACTTATTCTTAAAGAATAAAGACGGATAAGATAATATGTTTTTGAAACTAAAAGAAGCAAGAACAGAAGCTAATTTGAGAAACCAAGCACGAGGTTTAAGTCATTTAAATCACCATTCAAGAAGGCATTACTGAAATCAAATTGGTGAATTCACCAACCAAAATGTAAAGCAATTGTTAAAAAAATTCTGATGGTAGTAGGTTTAATCACAGGTGCAAACACTTGGTCATAATAAATTTTTCCGACTTGATAGTTTTCTTTAACAAGTCAAGCTTTATATTTTAAAATCTTACCTGATAGATTTTGTTTGATGGCATATACCCATTTACACCTAATAATCTTTTTGTCGGAAGATGGAGTAATAAGGATCTAAATATTATTATTTTTAATTCATTTAACTTCTCAACCATTGCTTCATACGAGTAAGGACAATCCAAAGCTTATTTAATAGAGATAGAAACATTATTTATAAGGTCAACAGTTGAAGAGATAAAAGTAGAAAGAATTTTCGGCCTGGTGATACCTGACTTTGCTTGAGGTTTCATTGGATGAATACTTCCTGTAGAAGGTGATGGAGGTAAATCTCCAAACTGAATCTGAATTCTTGAGATGGGGATGCTTTGGTGATGTAATTTGGTGTGAAGAGGTGTAGATTATGGTGAAACTAATGAGGAATGAGATAAAGAAGAAATTAGTGTTAGTGTATGAGAAGGTGAATTTGATGAATAATAAAAATTTGTGGACCAAAGAATAGATTTGGGTGTAAACTCTAGAGTTGGCTAAGATGAATATGTATTGTTTAGAGTTGAAAAAGAAGGAAATGAAGGTATTTGAGTCTGTAAGGGAGTTGGATCTAGCAAGTTGGGTGATAATCTGGCATAGTAAATGTAGTGTGAGGGAAAGAAAAGTCATTTTTAGATTGAGGTTGAGTTGTAGTGGAGGAAAAAAGATCTTTGTAAAGGAATATAGTCTCATTGAAAAGAACATGTCTAGAAATTATGATCTTGCCAGATGCTGTTAAACACTTATAACCTTTATGGTTAGCTGTATAGCCAATAAAAATTGATGGCGTAGATTTGAAGTCAAATTTGTGAGTATTATATGGTTTTTGCAAGGATAAGCAGCACAACGAAAAATCTTTAAAAAATTATAATTTGGATGAAAGGGTTCATAAGGGAATTTGTGTTCATTTGAGAGAGATGGTAAACGATTGATAAGCTACATTGCTGAGAGAAAAACATCATCCCAATATATCAAAGGGATTGGAGCAGTTGCTAATAATGCCATGCCAATTTTAGTGATATGGCAATGTTGTTGTTTGGCACACCCGTTTTGTTGATATGTATATAGGCATGAGAAATAACGAGCAATGCCATTTCTACCCAAGAACTGAGTGAAAGAAGTGGATAAGTATTCTCTGCATGAGAACCAACGAGCAATGCCATTTCTACATGACTATATGGCGACATTCTAGTTACCGAAAACAGTCCTGACCACTGGGACTTCAGCTTCTCGGGAAAGAGCTTGAGCCTTGAATTGAACAATAAGACTTTCTGGCCTGATTCAAATGCTCTGGTGGCTATCTTTCTATCATGCCACACCTTTGTCTTCTCCTTATAGAGCTTGGCATTCTCATATACTGAATTTCTGATTTCATCAAGCTCATTGAGTTGAAGGAGCCTTTTTTCTCCTGCAACTTTGGCATCAAAGTTCAATAACTTTGTTTTTCAGTATGCTCTGTGCTCTAACTCCACCGGCAAGTGACAGGCCTTACCATAGACCAACTGATATGGAGACATGCCAATAGAATTCTTGAATGCCGTCTGGTATGCCCAAAGAGCATCACGAAGCTTCCTAGCCTAGTCCTTCCTTGAAGTACTAATATTTTTCTCCAGAATCCTCTTGAGTTCTCTATTAGAGACCTCAACCTGTCCACCTGTTTGAGGATAATAGGGGATAGAAAATTTATGATGGACTTCATATCGCTGAAGAAGAGAGTCCAGCTGTATGTTGCAGAACTGTCTTTTCCCATCACTAATTAGTGTCCTTGGGATACTAAACCGGCTGAAAATATATATCTGAAGAAAGTTGAGCACCACCTTGGCATCATTAGTGGGTAAAGTCACCACTTCCACCCACTTGGACACATAATCAACTGCCACTAGAATGTAGTTATATGAGTGATAAGAAATAGATTGGGGCTTAGGGGTTTTATCACAATAGAAAAAGATTATTCAATAAAGGGAACACCCAAAAAATCACAGTGAAAACAACAAAAGATAGATAAATGGAGTTTTGCCTACTAGACCTCTAAGAAACCTATTCTTAGCAACCTACGTCACCGGAAGGGGCTCCCTACTAGACCTTCAAAGAACTTATCCTTGACAACCTAGATCAGAAGGTGAAAACTGAAAGCAACCACCACACAGATCACCTTAGTGTTGGATCCTTCAATCTTCTTTATGCAACAAGCAAAGCAAATTACTCACCTCACTTAATCACACAATAAAAATATGCTAAAAGCAATGGAAAATTTATTCATCAAAAGCTGTGTAAATGGCCTCACCAAAGGTGTTTAAATAGGCCCCTTAACAAACTAAAAAAGATAAGATAAGATTTTGAAATTTAAATCAAATTTGATCTTTAATGAATTAGATCATATTTTATTTAAATTTTAAATTTTCAAAAAAAAAAATACTACTAAGCAAATCAGAACTAAACAAATCTTCTAACAAACTCTAACCGCAAAATGTAAGAACCGCGATTAATTAATCATTTAATTAAATAATTAAATTGTCTAAAATAGGTTCCAAAAATTTATAATGTTAATTAGAAAATATAAATATGATATTTGGACTCCGTAGATTTTTCTGAGTTGGAAAATGTAATTTTCTATGAAAAACAGTGTAAAAACCCGAACCGGTAAATTAACCGGCAGTACCGGCTTAAGTCTGTCGGTACTGTGCGAGAATGATAAAAACAGTAGAAAAAATTAATAAAACTTTTATAATTGAAAATAAGCACTAATTTTAAAGGTTTGGCCCAAAGTTAGGCCAAACAGACCAAAAATGCTAATGGGTTGGACCAGACCCAAGTTGGGCCTAAGCCCAACACATATAACACTCCAAACATAACCCATTCAGCTCATAACACACACTCAAACATAAATCCCAGCTGCATGAGTTAAGAGTGAAAGGGGAGAGAAAGTTACTATTCACATCTCACTTCAATTGATCATATCTCAAGCTACAGTGTTCCGATTTGCGTGCTGTCGGTGGCTAAGCGAAGCTCTTGCTGAGCCCGTTAGTTCTATCTAATCTTTGTTGGTAAGATTTCTGATTTCTCTCCCCATTTTTCTTTTCTAGGAATTTCAAAATTTTAGGTTTAGTTTTTGAGAGATTTTTGTAATTTTGGATGTTTAGGTACACTCTAACACTTGGTTACTATTGGGTTTCGCTCCCAAAACTGTTGGGTAAGGTAAGCTTACATATATCCCTTGTGAAATTGAGTATTTAGGAACCCTAGGTATTGATTTGTGGTGTATTAATGTGTATAATGATAGAGAGAACTAGTGTCGATCTAAAATTTCTCAAAATAAGATCACTTCGTTGCAAGTATAGCTAAATCAACAACTAACTCTCAACATCAAAGTTTAGTATTTTCAATTCAAAACATATAAACTGAGAGTAATGAAACCTTGGGTCGTTCTCCCTAGGATACAATTGGAAATGCTATACTTTCGATCGTGGAGGCAAAAAGGGGTTTTGCAAATCAAAGAACAAAAGATTAAAGGAACTAAGAAATCAAAGAACTAAGGAATGATCAAAATTATAATTGATGCAAGTAAAGAGAAGAAGAGATCAAAACTAGTGAAAATACTATAAATGCAAAAAGAGCCTTGACTTGGGAATGAGAGTTTAAGGAATCCTATGATTGCCATAACCACAACTATGGTAATTATCATGAGTCAATCTTGCTTAGTTAACTCCAAACATCGAAGAGTAAGTCAAGGAAGCATAATTGACCTTAATCCATAAGTCCTAACCTAGTTGATAAAAGGCTAGCTTTAATAGAAACAAGAGTCAACTAACTCCCCAAGAATTACCACTAAATGTCGGACATTATGACTCTAGTATCCTAGGAACTCAAACCACAAGCCAAGGTGCGAAAATCTACTCAAAATCTAAAGTTGACATTTCACAAATACCTTGTGTGCATAAAAGTAAAACATGGAAAATTGCAAGGAAAAATAGCAAACTATAACTAATTATCAACAAAACCAAACATAAACAAGCAATCAAACATCAAGGAAGCATGAAACATAAAATTCATTGATCAAAACTTCAAGAAACACAAAATTGCAATTATGAACAAGTAACTTGAACCAAAAGGAAATGAAAGTAAAAGCGCTATAACTAAAGAGGAAATTTAGGGTACTTACAATTAAAGAAGCAAAATCAAAGATCAAAGCTTGCTATAAAATGCTACAATGGAAATTGAAATAAAACCCCAAGAGAGCAATCTACTCTACACTACTCCTACTCCTAATGATGCTTTCTACCTAATGAAAACTAAAACTACAACCTAATGACTTCATAGTGTTGAACTCCCCTTCATATAGCATCCAAAATCAGCATCCAAGCTTTCCAAAATGGGCCAAGAGGCCTCAGAAATCGAGAAACACGTGCTTCATTAATGAAATCACATGCAGGGACCTGTGTGGACGCACAGACGTGTGCGTCCACACACTTGGCTGAATGTTGACCTGTGCGTACGGACAGGTACTTGTGCGCACGCACACTTCGCTGTGTGTGCTTTTCCTTGTTTTCTTCATGTCTTCTCCCCTGGCACATGCTTTCTT
This sequence comes from Arachis ipaensis, assembly GCF_000816755.2. Lineage (NCBI taxonomy): Eukaryota > Viridiplantae > Streptophyta > Magnoliopsida > Fabales > Fabaceae > Arachis > Arachis ipaensis. The sequence continues at coordinate 48,152,502 of NC_029785.2, read as the reverse complement.
CCACTTTTGGCTATCCATTCTTGCCTCTAAGGCCTGAAAACACTTAGCAAACATGTCATAGCATCAAATGGAATAAAAGTAGAATTAAATTACTCATTTCAAGTACAAAATTGCATGTTTTCACATTTAGGATCAAATTGGGGACAAAACACAAAAGTATGCTATTTTGGTGCTTAAGTGTGAGTTCATGTGCTAAAATCCATCCAAATTGAGTCAAAATATATCGAAAAATATGGACTCATCAATTCCCCCACACTTAAACAATAGCATGTCCTCATGCTAAACCAACAAGGAAAACAATCAAGGGGGTAACCAACTTATTAAATGCAACTACCTATATGCATGCAAGTATGTATATACTATATATATCTATATATCTATAGTTTCCTATTAATTTAGTGAAAATAAATAATCAAATTCCCAAGCAAGTAAAGACAAATAGGGCAAAGCAAGGAGATAGCTCAATGCAATCAAAATCTAAAGAATTGATTCAAGATATCAAAACGAAGCAACTTGCAAGAAGACATGATAAGAGATGTGGAAACATAGAATTGAGTAATTGAACCCTCACTAGGTGTGTATACACTCTAATCACTCGGTGTCTAGGGTTTAATCACTCAAGTCTCTTCCTAATCATGCTTTCTAGGAATTGCTTTTCATCTAACAATCGACAAGTAATTGATGCATAAATATAATTATCATGAGGATTTATTAGGGTTGTAATAGGGTTGGGGTTAAGGTAGGATAGATATGGCTAAGTGGGCTAAATTGATTGAATCCTTGATTAGTTTAAGTATCCAACTCAACTTATATCAACCAAATCAAAATAAAATGCAATCCTAACCTTCCATCATTTCTTTTTCACAACATTCATGTATGCTTTATCATCCACATCACATATGCATTCCTTATTCACCTTTCTTTTCTTAGGGACAACCTTTGTTCCCTTTTTGATGTTTTTTTTTTAAAGTAAAATGCATATGGTTTTAGTAGTTCATACATGATTGTTCCCATTTTCCAAAATTTTCAATGAAATACCCAAATTAAACATTTTCATTCACTACCAATGTTTCCCAAAAATTCTCCCACACTTAAATGAAACACACTCCTCAAACTAAGCTAATTAAGGATACAATCCAAGGTAGATCATGGTTTTCTGTTTATGGTTGTGATGTGCTGATATTACAAACAATGGGGTCAATAGGGCTCAAAAGGGTTAACAATAGTGGAAGCAAAGGGTAGGCCATATGGGTAAAGTGAGCTTTTAATCAAAGATGGCCTCAATCATGCTCAATGCAATTCAAAACATCAATTATTGGAAATAAAGAATCAAGCAAAACCAAGATCACGATCATAGAAGAGATATAGCCCACAATGAATAAAATTAGTGGTTAAAAGGTGTAACCACTCATTATAGCCCAAAACTCACAAGGTATTTGTTCTTTACTCTTCTATGTTCCATAAAAAAATCCTTCAAGCAAGTTTGAAAATAATTTTCTCAATCAATTCAATAGAATGCCCTTGAAACAAAATTCTTGAAAATTTTTGTTGTTCTTCACCAAAATTATTTCCTATATGTATGTATGATATTGTGATGGATGCAAAATTTTCAAAATTTCCTAGTTCTTTTTCTAATTTTCAACAAGCAAAAAGTAGCATAAACAATTAGGATAAAAAATAAACTAGGCATAAGCTATTCACATCATCCAATCACAATCCATATCTATATTGTATACTAAGCAAAATAAAGATGCAATATGTATATATATACCAAAACGAAAATGCAATACTAAAGATAACTAGAAACAACTAATATATATATACGAACTAAAGTATTAAAATGTAGTGCATAAGACAAAATATCAGAAATATCTACAAAAGGCATAATACTAAAAACTGAAAATAAACTAAATGAAAAGTGTTCAGGAGAAAATGTTTACACCAAAAAATCGTAGATGCTCCCCCACACTTAAATCATGCACGATCTTCCGTGCCAAAAGAATAAAATAGGGGGGTCAACCATGAGAAGCTCCACCGTCAGATGGTGGTGGGTGATGATGGGCTCCTCGACTGCCTGATCAGCTGGCTCTGCTGCCATCTCTACTATCTGCTCGGCTCCAGCTGCCGGCTCCTCAACTCTCTGAAATGTAGCCTCCTCGACCATGGGCTCCGCCGGTCTTTTCTCAGGGGGCTCAACTGCCTGGCCAGCTTCAGTTGCTGGCTCCTCCGGTGCCGGCTCCTCGGTCTCGGCCTCAAGCTCTAGTGTATCTGGAGGAGGTGGCCCAGCGTCTTTACCCTCAAACTTCGCCACTATCCACTGGAAGCGGCGAGCGTTGCAGCGCTCGAAATGGTAGAGGAGCTGAATGATCTCCCGACCCATCTCATAAGGTGTCTGAAGTGGGGGTGTGGGTGCGGGAGCTGTAGGAGGTGCTGAGGGCTCTGCTGCTGATGGTGGCTTAGTCATCTTCCTCTTCTTCTCTGGCGGTCTGTCATAGTCGCCATATGGTAAGAATGGCTGCTTGCTGATGAAGACAGATGTCCGGTCTGTTGAGCGTCTCTTCACTCCAAACAAAGCGGCTAATCTGGTGATCATCGATGGGAAGGGAATGTTGTATTTCTGTTGTTGGTTCACCTTCCACATCGACTCTCTAATAAGGGGAACAGAGATCCTCTTCCCCTCCAAAATAGCCCAAAGCAAAACCACCACACAGACCCTAATGTGCATGACATGCGTGCTCGATAGGATGTAATCGGCAATGATCTGCTGCTAGATCCTTGCCTCAGGATTTAGGTCTGTGCACGCAATGCCCAACGGAACCGCCTTATCCTGTTTGCTGTACTCCCATGTGGCCTCAGGCAGGCCAATCTTTTTCAGAACCACATCCAAAGAAAGCTTATCCATTGTCACGTCCTTGACTATTTGAGTGAAAGCATCCCTAGCCGGAGGAATATGCGGAATATCCAAAAGGGCCTCTAAAGCAGTATCAGAGGTGTCCAGTGTGACACCTCGTAGAAAAACAGTTGGGATATCCCTCTTTAGGAAATTTTCGTAGAATTCCTTGACCTGGTGGTCATTGACTTCCACCGGATCGAATTCTACGAGTTTCCAATGGTAAAAATTTAATCTATTAAGAATCTGATCCGCATATTTCTTGGGCAAGTTCAGCTTTCTCTCATAGTGAAATGCTCGTTTTTGCCAGTTTCTTGTACTGTTCTTGGGCTTCAGCATTAATGAATGTGTTCGGTTGGTTACTCGGAGGAACAGGAGGAGGACGGGATTGGCTTTCTCCTTTCTTTTGTGAGCCATTGGTGCGCAGAAATCGTGACGGTTCCATTCCTTGGTAACGGCGCTGAAAACTTTATACGCACATTCATAATCTTAATTCTTTGTCACAACTTCGCACAACTAACCAGCAAGTGCACTGGGTCGTCCAAGTAATAAACCTTATGTGAGTAAGGGTCGATCCCACAGAGATTGTCGGCTTGAAGCAAGCTATGGTCACCTTGTAAATCTCAGTCAGGCAGATTCAACTGATTTTATGAATTGATAAGTAAAAGATAAATAAAATATAAAATAGGATAGTGGTACTTATGTAATTCATTGGTGAGAATTTCAGATAAGCGTATAGAGATGCTTTCGTCCCTCTGAACCTCTGCTTTCCTGCTGTCTTCATCCAATCCTTCCTACTCCTTTCCATGGCAAGCTGTATGTTAGGCATCACCGTTGTCAATGGCCACCTGTCCTCTTAGTGAAAATGGTCCAATGCGCTGTCACTGCATGGCTAATCATCTGTCGGTTCTCGATCATACTGGAATAGGATCCATTGATCCTTTTGCGTCTGTCACTACGCCCA
>NC_029785.2:48136610-48141418 GCF_000816755.2 Arachis ipaensis | reverse complement strand
GTCCAATGCGCTGTCACTGCATGGCTAATCATCTGTTGGTTCTCGATCATACTGGAATAGGATCCATTGATCCTTTTGCGTCTGTCACTATGCCCAGCACTCGCGAGTTTGAAGCTCGTCACAGTCATTCAATCCCTGAATCCTACTCGAAATACCACAGACAAGGTTTAAACTTTCCGGATTCTCAAGAATGGCTGTCCATGGGTTCTAACTTATACCACGAAGACACTAATAACTTGGTCTCGGTCCCCTGTATTAGATATCCAAGAGATATCCATTCAATCTAAGGTAGAACGAAAGTGGTTGTCAGGAACGCGTTCATAAGTTGAGAATGATGATGACTGTCATGATCATCACATCCATCATATTGAAGTGCGAATGAATATCTTAGAAGCGGAATAAGTTGAATTGAATAGAAAAATAGTAGTACTTTGCATTAATCTTTGAGGAACAACAGAGCTCCACACCTTAATCTATAGTGTGTAGAAACTCTACCGTTGAAAATACATAAGTGATAAATGTTCAGGCATGGCCGAATGGCCAGCCCTCACAAAATTCTAAAGATCAAAAGATGATCCAAAGATGTAAATACAATAGTAAAAAGTCCTATTTATACTAAACTAGTTACTAGTGTTTACAAAAATGAGTAAATGATGCAGAAATCCACTTTTGGGGCCCACTTGGTGTGTGCTTGGGCTGAGCATTGAGCTTTACACGTGTAGAGGCTTCTCTTGGAGTTGAATGCCAGTTTGTAACCTGTTTCTGGTGTTTAACTCCACTTTGCAACCTGTTTCTGGCGTTTAACTCCAGAATGCAGCATGGAACTGGCGTTGAACGCCAGTTTGCGTTATCTAAACTCGGGCAAAGTATTAACTATTATATATTGCTAGAAAGTTCTGGATGTCTACTTTCTAACGCAATTGAGAACGTGCCATTTGAAGTTCTGTAGCTCCAGAAAATCTACTTTGAGTGCAGAGAGGTCAGAATCCAACAACATCTGCAATCCTTTTTCAGCCTGAATCAGATTTTTGCTCAGGTCTCTCAATTTCAGCCAGAAATTACCTGAAATCCGCCACAAGCACATGGTTAGGGACAACTTGGTTTAGCCGCTTAGGTCAGGATTTTATTCCTTTAGGCCCTCCTATCCACTGATACTCAAAGCCTTGGATCCTTTTTATTTACCCTTGCCTTTTGGTTTTAAGGGCTATTGGCTTTTTGCTCTTGCCTTTTGGTTTAAAGAGCTTTTGGCTTTTTCTGCTTGCTTTTTCTTTTTCTTTTTTTTTTCGCTATTATTTTCTTTTTTTTTTTCGCAAGATTTCTGTATTCACTGCTTTTTCTTGCTTCAAGAATCAATTTTTTATTTTTCAGATTATCAAATAATATTTCTCCTTTTTCCTTATTCTTCAAGAGCCAACATATTTAACATTCATAAACAACAACTTCAAAAGACATATGCACTGTTCAAGCATTCATTCAGAAAACAAAAAGTATTGTCACCACATCAAAATAATTAAACCAGTTTCAAAGATGAATTCAAAACCATGTACTTCTTGTTCTTTTGTAATTAAAACAGTTTTCATTTAAGAGAGGTGATGGATTCATATTCATAACTTTATGGCATATACACTTAGACACTAATGATCATATAGTAAAGACACAAACATAATTAAACATGAAGCATGAAAACCGAAAACAGAAAATAAATAGACAAGGAGATTAAGGAATGAGTCCACCTTAGTGAGGGTGGCGTCTTCCTCTTCTTGAAGAACCAATGGTGCTTTTGAGCTCCTCTATGTCTCTTCCTTGTCTTTGTTGCTCCTCCCTCATAGCTCTTTGATCTTCTCTAATTTCATGGAGGATGATGGAATGCTCTTGGTGCTCCACCCTTAGTTGTCCCATGTTGGAACTTAATTCTCCTAGGGAGGTGTTGATTTTCTCCCAATAGTTTTGTGGAGGAAAGTGCATCCCTTGAGGCATCTCAGGGATTTCATGGTGGGGGATTTGCTCATGCTCTTGTTGAGGTCCATGATCTCTTGTTTGCTCCATCCTTTTCTTAGTGATGGGCTTGTCCTCTTCAATGAGAATGTCTCTGGCCTTAGGTGCACTAGATGGTTATGGAAAAACAAAAAGCAATGCTTTTACCACACAAAACTTAGAAGGTTTGCTCATCCCCGAGCAAAAGAAGAAAGAAGTGAGTAGAAGAAGAAGAAAATGGAGGAGATTGAGGTGTGTGAATGGTTCGGTCAAGGGGGTTTAGGTGGTTATGATGTGTGAAAAGGAAGGAGTGATGGTTTAAATTTAAGTGGGTGGGTGTAGGTGGGTTGTATGATGGTTTTGGAGGAGTAATGGAGGTAATTGGTGGAGGTTAATTGAGGAAGAGTGTTATGAAAAGGTGTGAAGATGAGAGAAGAAGTGGTAGGGATCCTATGGGGTCCACAGATCCAGTGGGGCCAAGGACTTAACATCCCTGCTCCAATTAGGCGTGTAAAATGCCCTTGCTATGCAATCCTAGCGTTTAACGCCAGACTGCTGCCTATTTCTGGCGTTAAATGCCCAAATGTAGCTTGTTTCTGGCGTTTAACGCCAGGTAGATGCTTGTTTCTGGCGTTAAACGCTAGCTTGGTGCCTGTTTCTGGCGTTAAACACCAGACAGATGCTTGTTTCTGGCATTTAAACGCCAGACTACTTTCCTCCAGGGTGTGTTGTTTTCAATGCTATTTTTCATTCTGTTTTTGATTTTTCAGTAGTTTTTATAACTTCACATGATCATCAACCTAATAAAACACGAAATAACAAAAAGAAAATAAAATAGATATGATTAAATAACATTGGGTTGCCTCCCAATAAGCGCTTCTTTAATGTCAATAGCTTGACAGTGAGCTCTCATGAAGCCTCACAGATAATCATAGCAAGGTTGGAACCTTCCAACACCAAACTTAGAGTTTGAATGTGGGGGTTTAACACCAAACTTAGAGTTTGGTTGTGGCCTCCCAACACCAAACTTAGAGTTTGACAGTGGGGACTTTGGTTGACTCTGCAGTTAGAGAAGCTTTTCATGCTTCCTCTCCATGGTTACAGAAGGAGATCCTTGAGTCTTAAACACAAGGTTGTCCTTATTCAGTTGAAGGACTAACTCTCCTCTGTCCACATCAATCACAGCTCTTGCTGTGGCTAGGAAGGGTCTTCCAAGGATGATGGATTCATCCTCTTCCTTCCCAGTGTCTAGGATTATGAAATCAGCAGGGATGTAAAGGCCTTTAACCTTTACTAACACGTCCTCTACCGATCCATAAGCCTGTTTTCTTGAGTTGTCTGCCATCTCTAATGAGATTCTGGCAGCTTGCACCTCAAAGATTCTCAGTTTCTCCATTACAGAGGGTGGCATGAGGTTTATCCCTTATCCAAGGTCACATAGAGCCTTCTCAAAGGTCATGGTGCCTATGGTACAAGGTATTAAGAACTTTCCAGGATCCTGTTTCTTCTGAGGCAATGTCAGTTGATCCAGATCGCTCAGTTTATTGGTAAGCAAGGGAAGTTCATCTTCCTAAGTCTCATTACCAAATAATTTGGCATTCAGCTTCATGATTGCACCAAGGTACTTGGCAACTTGCTCTTCAGTAACATCTTCATTCTCTTCAGAAGAAGAATACTCATCAGAGCTCATGATGGGCATAAGGAGGTTCAATGGAATCTCTATGGTCTCTAGATGAGCCTCAGATTCCTTTGGTTCCTCAGAGGAAAACTCCTTGTTGATCACTGGACGTCCCAGGAGGTCTTCCTCACTGGGATTCACGTCCTCCTCCTCCCTTGTAGGTTCGGCCATGGTGATTAAATCAATGGCTTTGCACTCTCTCTTTGGATTTTCTTCTGTATTGCTTGGGAGAGTACTAGGAGGAGTTTCAGTGACTCTTTTACTCAGCTGGCCCACTTGTGCCTCCAAATTTCTAATGGAGGACCTTGTTTCATTCATGAAACTTAAAGTGGCCTTAGATAGATCAGAGACTATATTTGCTAAGCTAGATGGATTCTGCTCAGAATTCTCTGTCTGTTGCTGAGTGGATGATGGAAAAGGCTTGGTATTGCTAAACCTGTTTCTTCCACCATTATTAAAGCCTTGTTGAGACTTTTGTTGATCCTTCCATGAGAAATTTGGATGATTTCTCCATGAGGGATTATAGGTGTTTCCATAGGGTTCACCCATGTAATTCACCTCTGTTATTGCAGGGTTCTAAGGATCATAAGCTTCTTCTTCAGAAGATGCCTCTTGAGTACTGTTGGATGATTTCTTCAATCCATTTAGACTCTGAGAAATCATATTGACTTGCTGAGTCAATATTTTATTCTGAGCCAATATGGCATTCAGAGTATCAACTTCAAGAACTCCCTTCATTTGAGGCATCCCATTATTCACAGGATTCCTTTCAGAAGTGTACATGAACTGGTTATTTGCAACCATGTCGATGAGTTCTTGAGCTTCTGCAGGCGTTTTCTTTAGGTGAATGGATCCACCTGCAGAATGGTCCAATGACATCTTTGATAATTCAGACAGACCATCATAGAATATATCCAGGATGGTCCATTCTGAAAGCATGTCAGAAGGATACTTTTTGCTCAGTTCCTTGTATCTCTCCCAAGATTCATAGAGGGATTCACCTTCCTTTTGTCTGAAGGTTTGAACATCCACTCTAAGCTTACTAAGCTTTTGAGGAGGAAAGAACTTGGCTAAGAAAGCCGTGACCAGCTTATCCCAAGAGTTCAGACTGTCTTTAGGTTGAGAGTCCAACCATATTCTAGCTCTGTCTCTTACA
>NC_029785.2:48136465-48136592 GCF_000816755.2 Arachis ipaensis | reverse complement strand
CCTCTTCAGAGTCCTTTCAGGTTCAGGATCAGCCTCAACAAGAATGTTCTTATCCTTGTTCCTACTCATATGAAAAAGAAGGAAATAACAAAGAAAATATGGAATCCTCTATGTCACAGTATAGAGG
>NC_029785.2:48112616-48117775 GCF_000816755.2 Arachis ipaensis | reverse complement strand
ATATCATCAATATTTGTCTTAATAATAATAATAATAATAATAATAATAATAATAAAATAAAGTCGAAACTAGATCCAAACTTTTATGCGATTATGGTATAATTTTGGGCAAGGTGAATTGTATTTGAACCCACACTCCACAATCTTGCAATTTTGGGCAAGGTGGTTTGTATTTGGACTCAAACTTTCTATACATTGTGCCAATTTTGGGGAAGTTGATTTGTAAAATTGTATTTGAACCTAATATAAAACACATTGTGATGAGCTACTAAGTATTTTGGTAATGAAAATAAAAACAAAATATATCGCACGTGGAAGGTTTGTGCTTAAACTTGGAGTTGGAGAATCAAAAAGGAAACAACTAGGGTGTGACCAAAGTAAGTATATATTTAGAGTAAAAAGCAACTCAGATATACAAAAATATTACGTACACATCAAAAATTAATAACCAAATCAATCATTCTATATTTGTATATATATAAAAGCATAAGTTTATTTCATTTATAATATATATTTTAAATTTTAAATTTTAGTAGTCCACTGTAATATTCATCTAGCATGATTCATTAAGAGTATTATCGGTTCGGTTTGGTTCAATTTTAGACTAAAATTCAATCAAATCAATTTATTCGATTTTCACAGAATACCAACCAATCGGTTTGTTGTCTGTACAACAATCGAATTGAACTGAACTAAACTAAAAGCGGTTTAGTTCGGTCGGTTTTTTCGGTTTTTAAATCCTAACTAATAGAAAGTTAATCTCAATAAAATGATGTTCAAAACAATCAATAAACTGAAATAACATTACATTACATTCAAATTCAACATAATTTCAACTCATTCCAACAACTAAACATAAAACAAACACATTTGTTAAGTCTAAAATTTATATTTCAATGCATTATTAAGCCACTTCTTCAATTTGGTTCGGTTTGATTTTTGCCGAACCAACTGAAAATTAAATCGAACCAATCAGTTTAATTCAAAAAAAAAAATAAAAAAACTGATTTTTTTTTCTATTCGATTGTTATAAATTTCAGCTCGGTTTTACGGTAAATTTCGGTTCGGTGACTTACACCCCAGATTCATGTTAAATGGTAATGTTACGGTGGGTAACCAGAGATTGGTGGGCCGGATGGCGTTGGTTGGCCCAAACGTGTGAGGGAGGTGACTATCGAGTGAACCTGAAACTCGGTGTTCCTCCGTCCGACTTGTACGTGTGAAAGAATGGGGGGTGGTACCTGCAAAGACACTCTGATGCCTAAGTTAGCAAGAGTGTGAGCAAGTTTAGAATGTATTGGACTTAGTGATACCTGAGGGATGTCAGGGTATTTATAGTGGTGAACCAATAACCACCGCTGAAGTAGTGCCACCTTTTTAGGTGGATAACCGTTCCCATATCTTAGGGAGGTTAAGATATGGCTCTATGAAGTGGTTGGAGAGTTTCTAGGGGCAGTTACTCATTCGAATGAGTGTTATCTGCCAGCTAACCCTCGTATCCGACTTCTTTGGAGCAGGTCGTGTTCAGTACCGACTTCTGGGGATGAAGGCTGGTACTGGGTGAGGGCCAACCCTTTGGGTTGGGCCTTTTTGCTTGGATCCTGGACCTTTATTATTGGGCCAGGGTATGAACATATCTATTTAAAAGTGATTTTAACTAATATTATCTAAACATAAATCATATTGACACAAACTTACTTCTACTCAAAATCAATTCTATAAAATCACTTTTATTCAAATTCCAGTTTGACAAACTACAATCCAAACACACACTAAATCGTGTCTATCTTTTTTGATGTGTAACAAATAAAAACTAACACAATAAATTGAGATGTTAGACCCAAAAGCAATTATCACACTACCACAATTTTTATGGGTCAAATTACATAAGATGAGATATGTGTGGCGAAAGCCTATATTATATATCCTTCGTGCCTATAAGTGTTTTAAGTTAGAGAAAGTACGGGGAGTCGATAATTTTAGTAAAATAAAATTCAAAAATTAGAAAAAAAAATAAAATTAAAATTAAAAATTAAAATAATTAGTTAATTAAAAAGAAATTTTGAAAAGAGGAAAGTGATTTTCGAAAATTAGAGAGAGAGAATTAGTTAGGTAGTTTTGAAAAAGATATGATTGAAACAAAAAGATAGGATTGATTGAAAAAAGATTTGAAAATCAATTTAAAAAGATAAAAGGTTAGAAAAGATTTTGAAATTGATTTTGAAAAAGATATGATTGAAAGATATGATTGAAAAATTTAATTTGAAAAAGATTTGAAAAAAAATTAAACAGATTTGATTTTTGAAGTTAAAGTTGATTACTTGACTAATAAGAAACTAAAAGATATGATTTTAAAATTTAAAGATTGAACCTTTCTTAATAGGCAAGTAACAACTTGAAAAATTTTTGAATCAAAACATTAAATGCTAGTAGTAATTTCGAAAATTATAAAGTAAAATAAGAAAAAGATTTTGAAAATTAATTTGAATATTTTCGAAAACATTAAAAGAAAAATGAAAAAGATTTCGAAAAATTTTAAAAAGGAATTCGAAAATATTAAAAGGACTGAAAAAGATTTGATTTTTGAAAAAAATTTGAAAAAGATAGAATTTTTAAATAGAAAATTTGATTTGACTCATAAGAAATAACAAGATTTTAAAAATTTTTGAAAAAGTCAACTCAAATTTTCGAATTTGATGAGAAGAAAAAGGGAAAGATATTTTTTTGATTTTTAAATTTTTAATGATGAAAGAGAAAAACAACAAAAAAGACTCAAAACATGAAGATTATGAATCAAAACACATGATGCATGCAAGAACACTATGAATGTCAAGATGAACACCAAGAACACTTTGAATGTCAAGATGAACACCAAGAACTTATTTTTGAAAATTTTGAAGAAGAGAAAAACATGTAAGACACCAAACTTAAAGATTTTTAATTTTTAGACACTAACAAATTAGAAATGCATATGAAAAACAAGAAAAGACATAAAACAAGAAATTTTAAAGATCAAACAAGAAGACTTACCAAGAACAACTTGAAGATCATGAAGAATGCAATGCATGAATTTTCGAAAATGCAAAAAAAATAACAACATGCAATTTGACACCAAACTTAAAAATTGACACTAGACTCAAACAAGAAACATAAAATTTTTTTATTTTTATGATTTTATTAATTTTTTTTGGATTTTTCGAAAATTAATTTGAAAAAGAAAAATAAGGATTTCAAAATTTTTTTATAAGTATTCCAGGAATCTGCAATGTTAGTCTAAAGCTTCGGTCTAGGAATTAGACATGGCTCACTAGCCAGCCAAGCTTTCAGTGAAAGGTCCGGTCCAAAACACTAGACATGGCCAATGGCCAGCCAAGCTTCAGCAGATACAAATCAGACATACAACAGCTGATACTTCATCCAACTTCATATGCTGATAAATGGAAGCCTCGGTCCAAATAAATTAGACATGGCTTTACAGCCAGCCAGGCTTCAACGTGCTTCATGAAACACTAGAATTCATTCTTAAAATTCTGAATAAAAATATATTTTTGAAAATATTTATTTTTTTATATTTTTTTGATTTTTTCAAAAATAAGAATAAAAAAAACAAAAAGGTTAAAATTAAAATAAAGTTACCTAATCTGAGCAACAAGATGAACCGTCAGTTGTCCAAACTCAAACAATTCCCGGCAACGGCACCAAAATCTTGGTGCGCAGAAATCGTGACGGTTCCATTCCTTGGTAACAGCGCTGAAAACTTTATACGCACGTTCATAATCTTAATTCTTTGTCACAACTTCGCACAACTAACTAGCAAATGCACTGGGTCGTCCAAGTAATAAACCTTACGTGAGTAAGGGTCGATGATGAGCGGATAATTTATACGCTTTTTGGCATTATTTTTAGTATGTTTTTAGTAGGATCTAGTTACTTTTAGGGATGTTTTTATTAGTTTTTATGTTAAATTTACATTTCTGGACTTTACTATGAGTTTGTGTGTTTTTCTGTGATTTCAGGTATTTTCTGGCTGAAATTGAGGGACTTGAGCAAAAATCAGATTCAGAGGTTGAAGAAGGACTGCTGATGCTGTTGGATTCTAACCTCCCTGCACTCAAAGTGGATTTTCTGGAGCTACAGAACTCAAAATGGTACGCTTCCAATTGCGTTGGAAATTAGATATCCAAGGCTTTCCAGCAATATATAATAGTCCATACTTTGGCCAAGTTTAGATGACGTAAATGGGCGTTGAACGCCAGTTCTGCGCTGCAATCTGGAGTTAAACGCCAGAAACACGTTACAAGCCAGAGTTGAACGCCAGAAATACGTTACAAACTGTCGTTCAACTCCAATAATGACCTCTCCACGTGGAAACTTCAAGCTCAGCCCAAACACACACCAAGTGGGCCCCGAAAGTGGATTTATGCATCAATTACTTACTTCTGTAAACCCTAGTAACTAGTTTAGTATAAATAGGACTTTTTACTATTGTATTAGACATCTTTGGTCTCAGTTTTAATCTATTGTTCATCTTAGCAGACTATTGATCACGTTTAGGGGGCTAGCCTCTCGGCCATGCCTGAACCTTTCACTTATGTATTTTCAACGGTAGAGTTTCTACACTCCATAGATTAAGGTGTGGAGCTCTGCTGTTCCTCATGATTTAATGCAAAGTACTACTGTTTTATATTCAATTCAACTTATTTCTCTTCTAAGATATTCATTCGCACTTCAACATGAATGTGATGAACGTGACAATCATCATCATTTCCTATGAATGCGTGCCTGACAACCACTTCCGTTCTACCTTCGATTGAATGAGTATCTCTTGGATCTCTTAGTCAGAATCTTCGTGGTATAAGCTAGATTGATGGCGGCATTCATGAGAGTCCGAAAAGTCTAAACCTTGTCTGTGGTATTCCGAGTAGGACTCTGGGATTGAATGACGGTGACGAACTTCAAACTCGCGAGTGCTGGGCGTAGTGACAGATGCAAAAGGAGGGTGAATCCTATTCCAGTATGATCGAGAACCTCAGATGATTAGCCGTGCTGTGACAGAGCATTTGGACCATTTTCACAAGAGGATAGGACGCTGCCATTGACAGGGGTGATGCCTCCAGACGATTAGCCATGCAGTGACAGCGCATCGGACCATTTTCACAG
>NC_029785.2:48109597-48112247 GCF_000816755.2 Arachis ipaensis | reverse complement strand
GAGCCGACAATCTCCGTGGGATCGACCCTTACTCACGTAAGGTTTATTACTTGGACGACCCAGTGCACTTGCTGGTTAGTTGTATCGAAGTTGTGAATGAAAAATGATTTACTAAGACATGCGTACAGAGTTTTTGGTGCCGTTGCCTGAGATCAAAAACTTCGTGCACCAAGTTTTTGGCACCGTTGCCGGGGATTGTTCGAGTTTGGACAACTGACGGTTCATCTTGTTGCTCAGATTAGGTAATTTTCTTTTTGTTTTATTTTCAAAAAATTTTTCAAAAATCTTCAGAAAAAAAATTTTCCTTTATTTTCGAAAAAAATAAAAAAATTCTTTTCAAAAAATTTTTGATTATGTTCTTCAGAATTTTTAAGAATGAATTCTAGTGTTTCATGAAGCATGTTGAAGCCTGACTGGCTGTAAAGCCATGTCTAAATTCATTTGGACTGGGGCTTCCAACCCAACATTATCAAGAGCAAGCTAGTTGTTGCTAATCCACCTACTGCTGTTCCAGATCCAAAAGATTTACATGCTAAAGCTTGACTGGCTATTAAGCCATGTCTAACCCTCAGATTGGAGCTTTAGAATAAGAGTGCAAGATTCCTGGAATTCATATTAAAAATTTTGGAATCCTTATTTTTTTTTACACTAATTTTGAAAAATATAAAATAAAAATACAAAAAAAAATCACAAAATCATAAAAAATCAAAAATATTTTGTGTTTCTTGTTTGAGTCTTGAGTCAATTTCAAGTTTGGTGTCAACTGCATTTTTTCTAAAAATTCTCTGCATTTTTCGAAAATTCATGCATTCATAGTGTTCTTCATGATCTTCAAGTTGTTCTTGATAAACCTTCTTGATTGATCTTCATATTATATTGTTTTGTGTTGTATGGTGTTTTTCATATGCATTCTTGAATTCTTAGTGTCTAAGCATTAAAGATTTCTAAGTTTGGTGTCTTGCATGTTTTCTTTGCATAAAAAAATTTTTCAAAAATAAGTTCTTGGTGTTCATCTTGATCTTCAAAGTGTTCTTGGTGTTCATCTTGACATTCATAGCATTCTTGCATGCATTCATCATTTTGATCTAAAAATTTTCATGCATTGGGTCTTTTTCATGTTTTTCTCTTTCATCATTGAAAATTTAAAAAAAAATCAAAAAATATCTTTCCTTTTTTCACTCATAAATTTCGAAAATTTGGATTGACTTTTTCAAAAATTTTTAAAATTTAGTTGTTTCTTATGAGTCAAATCAAATTTTCAATTTAAAAATCTTATCTTTTTCAAAATCTTTTTCAAAAATCAAATCTTTTTCATTTTTCTTAGTTATTTTCGAAAATTTTAAAAATATTTTTCAAAAATCTTTTTCTTATCTTTATCACATAATTTTCAAAAATAACATCATCAATTAATGTTTTTATTCAAAAATTTTAAGCTTGTTACTTGCTTGTTAAGAAAGATTCAAACTTTAAGTTCTAGAATCATATCTTGTGATTTCTTGTGAATCAAGTCATTAATTGTGATTTTAAAACTCAAATCTTTTTCAAAACTAATTTCAATCATATCTTTTCGAAAATATCTTTTCTAACTTCTTATCTTCTTATCTTTTCAAAATTGATTTTCAAATTTGTTTTAACTAACTAACTAACGTTTTGTTTGTTTCTTATCTTTTTCAAAACTACTTAACTAACCCTCTCTCTCTAATTTTTGAAAATATCTCCCTCTTTTTCAAAAATTCTTTTTAATTAACTAATTGTTTCAAAATTCAATTTTAATTTATTTCTTCCTAATTTTCGAAAATCACTAACTCTTTTTTCAAAAATTATTTTTGAAAACTTCCCCCTCTCATCTTCTTCTATTTATTTATTTATTTACTAACATCTTTTCCTCACTCACCAAAAATCCGAACCCCCTCTCTCTCTCTGAGTTCAGATTTTCTCTTCTTCTTTTCTTCTACTCTTCTTTTCTTCCACTCACCTAGGGAAACCTCTATACTGTGGTAAAAAGGATCCCTATTATTTTTTTTCTGTTCCCTCTTTTTCATATGAGCAGGAGCAAGGACAAGAATATTCTTATTGAAGCAGATCCAGAACCTGAAAGGACTCTGAAGAGGAAACTAAGAGAAGCTAAATTACAACAATCCAGCAAGCACCTTTCAAAAATTTTCGAACAAGAAGAGGAGATGACAGCCGAAAATAATAATAATGCAAGGAGGATGCTTGGTGACTTTACTGCACCTAATTCCAATTTACATGGAAGAAGCATCTCCATCCCTACCATTGGAGCAAACAATTTTGAGCTGAAACCTCAATTAGTTTCTCTGATGCAGCAGAACTGCAAGTTCCATGGACTTTCATCTGAAGATCCTTTTCAGTTCTTAACTGAATTCTTGCAGATCTATAATACTGTTAAGACTAATGGAGTAGATCTTGAAGTCTACAGGCTCATGCTGTTCCCATTTGCTGTAAGAGACAAAGCTAGAGTGTGGTTGGATTCTCAACCCAAAGACATCCTAAACTCTTGGGATAAGCTGGTCACGGCTTTCTTAGCCAAGTACTTTCCTCCTCAAAAGCTGAGCAAGCTTAGAGCTGATGTTCAAACCTTCAGACAGAAAGAAGGTAAATCCCTCTATAAAGCTTGGGAGAGATACAA
>NC_029785.2:48093415-48097572 GCF_000816755.2 Arachis ipaensis | reverse complement strand
AGACAGAAAACAGAAAGAAGGTGAATCCCTCTATGAAGCTTGGGAGAGATATAAGCAACTGACCAAAAAGTGTCCTTCTGACATGCTTTGACCATCCTGGATATATTCTATGATGGTCTGTCTAAATTAGCTAAGATGTCATTGGATACTTCTGCAGGTGGATCCATTCACCTAAAGAAAATGCCTGCAGAAGCTCAAGAACTCATTGACATGGTTGCTAATAACCAGTTCATGTACACTTCTGAGAGGAATCCTGTGAGCAATGGGACGCCTCAGAAGAAAGGAGTTCTTGAAATTGATACTCTGAATGCCATATTGGCTCAGAATAAAATATTGACTCAGCAAGTCAATATGATTTCTCAGAGTCTGAATGGAATGCAAGCTGCATCCAACAGTACTCAAGAGGCATCTTCTGGAGGATTCCATTGAACCTCCTTATGCCATTCATTAGCTCTAATGAGTATTTCTCTTCTGAAGAGAATGAGGATGTTACTAAGGAGCAAGTTACCAAGTACCTTGGTGCAATCATGAAGCTGAATGCCAAATTATTTGGTATTGAGACTTGGGAAGATGAACCTCCCTTGTTCACCAATGAACTAAGTGATCTGGATCAACTGACATTACCTCAGAAGAAACAGGATCCTGGAAAGTTCCTAATACCTTGTACCATAGGCACCATGATCTTTGAAAAGGGTCTGTGTGACCTTGGTTCAGGGATAAACCTCATGCCCCTCTCTGTAATAGAGAAAATGGGAATCTTTAGGGTGCAAGCTGCTAAAATCTCATTAGAGATGGCAAACAATTCAAGAAAATAGGCTTATCGACAAGTAGAGGATGTACTAGTAAAGGTTGAAGGCCTTTACATCCCTGCTGATTTCATAGTCCTAGATACTAGGAAGGATGAGGATGAATCCATCATCCTCGGAAGACCCTTCCCAGCCACAGCAAGAGCTGTGATTGATGTTGACAGAGGCGAACTAGTCCTTCAATTGAATGAGGACTCCCTTGTGTTTAAAGCTCAAGGTCATCCTTCTGTAAATATGGAAAAGAGGCACAATAAGCTTCTCTCAAAACAGAGTCAACCAGAGCCCCCACAATCAAACTCTAAGTTTGGTGTTGGGAGGCTACAACCAAACTCTAAGTTTGGTGTTGAACTCCCATATCCAAACTCTAAGTTTGGTGTTGGGAGGCTACAACCAAACTCTAAGTTTGGTGTTGAACTCCCATATCCAAACTCTAAGTTTGGTGTTGGGGAGTCTCAACAATGCTCTGAACATCTGTGAGGCTCTATGAGAGCCCACTGTCAAGCTATTGACATTAAAGAAGCGCTTGTTGGGAGGCAACCCAATTTTTATTTATCTAATTTTATTTTTTTTGTTATTTCATGTTTTATTAGGTTCATGATCATGTGGAGTCACAAAATAAATATAAAAATTGAAAACGGAATCAAAAACAACAGAAGAAAAATCACACCCTGGAGGAGGATCTTACTGGTGTTTAAACGTCAGTAAGGAGCATCTGGCTGGCGTTCAACGCCAGAACAGAGCATGGATCTGGCGTTGAATGCCAGAAACAAGAAGCATCCTGGCATCCAGACGCCAGAAATGCGCAGTGAAGAAGAGCTGGCGCTGAACGCCAGAAACAAGCATCTGGCTGGCGTTCAACGCCAGAAATATGCTGCATCTGGGCGTTGAACGCCCAGAACAAGCATCAATTCGGCGTTTAAACGCCAGAATTGCATGCAAAGGCATTTTACATGCCTAATGGGTGCAGGGATGCAAATCCTTGACACCTCAGGATCTGTGGACCCCACAGGATCAACTCAGCATCTGTGGACCCAACAAGATCCCCACCTACCTCCACTCACTCTCTTCCCTCTTCTCAATGTTCATCCTCTCTTCCCAATAAACACCCTTCCCCAAAACTCTTCACCAATCAACTCAATCTCTCTTCCCTATCACCACTTCACCACTCACATCATCCACTCTTCCCCATAAACCTACCTCATAAACTCCACCTACCTTCCAAATTCAAAATCAATTTCCCACCCAAAACCCACCCTTATGGCCGAACCTTACCCCCCTCCCTTCCCTATATATAGCGCTCCATTCTTCCTCATTTTCACACAACACTACCCTCTCTTCTCTTCTTGGCCGAATACACCTCTCCCTCCTCTCCTCCATATTTTCTTCTTCTTCTTCATCCATTCTTTCTTCTCTTGCTCGAGGGTGAGCAATATTCTAAGTTTGGTGTGGTAAAAGTATAAGATTTTTGTTTTTCCATTACCATTGATGACACCCAAGACCGGAGAATCCTCTAGAAAAGGGAAAGGGAAGACAAAAGCTTCCACCTCCGAGTCATGGGAGATGGAAAGATTCATCTCCAAAGCTCATCAAGACCACTTCTATGATGTTGTGGCCAAGAAGAAGGTGATCCCCGAGGTCCCTTTCAAACTCAAGAGAAATGAGTATCCGGAGATCCAACATGAGATCCATAGAAGAGGTTGGGAAGTTCTAACAAACCCCATCCGACAAGTCGGAATTCTAATGGTTCAAGAGTTCTATGCTAATGCATGGATCACAAGGAACCATGATCAAAGTAAGAACCCAAACCCAAAGAATTATCTCACCATGGTTCGGGGGAATTACTTAGATTTTAGTCCGGAAAATGTAAGGTTAGCGTTCAACTTGCCAATGATGGAAGAGAACGCACGCCCCTACACAAGTAGAGTCAACTTTGATCAAAGGTTGGACCAAGTCCTCATGGACATATGTGTGGAAGGAGCTCAATGGAAGATTGACTCAAAAGGAAAACCGGTTCAACTGAGAAGACTGGACCTTAAGCCTGTAGCTAGAGGATGGTTGGAGTTCATTCAACGCTCAATCATTCCCACTAGCAACCGGTCTAAAGTTACTATAGACCGGGCCATCATGATCCATAGCATCATGATTGGAGAAGAGGTGGAGGTTCATGAGATTATACCTCAAGAACTCTACAAGGTGGCTGACAAGTCCTCCACTATGGCAAGGTTAGCTTTTCCTCACCTCATTTGCCATCTATGAAATTCGGCTGGGATTGACATAGAAGGAGACATTCCCATTGAGAAAGAGAAGCCCATCACTAAGAAAAGGATGGAGCAAACAAGAGAGCCCATTCATGGAGCTCAAGAGACGCATGAAACTCATCACCATGAGATCCCGGAGATGCCTCAAATGCATTTTCTTCCACAAAACTATTGGGAGCAAATCAACACCTCCCTAGGAGAATTAAGTTCCAACATGGGACAATTAAGGGTGGAACATCAAGAGCACTCCATCATCCTTCATGAAATTAGAGAAGATCAAAAAGCAATGAGGGAGGAGCAACAAAGACAAGGAAGAGACATAGAAGAGCTCAAGGACATCATTGGTTTCTCAAGAAGGAAACGCCACCATCACTAAGGTGGATTCATTCCTTGTTCTTAAATTCTCTGTTTTTCGTTTTCTTTATGTTAAGTGCTTATCCATGTTTGTGTCTTATTACATGATCATTAGTATTTAGTAACTATATATTAAAGTTATAAATGTCCTATGAATCCATCCCCTCTCTTAAATGAAAAAATGTTTTAATTCAAAAGAACAAGAAGTACATGAGTTTCGAATTTATCCTTGAACTTGGTTTAATTATATTGATGTGGTGACAATACTTTTTGTTTTCTGAATGAATGCTTGAACAGTGCATATGTCTTTTGAAGTTGTTGTTTAAGAATGTTAAATATGTTGGCTCTTGAAAGAATGATGACAAGGAGACATGTTATTTGATAATCTGAAAAATCATAAAAATGATTCTTGAAGCAAGAAAAAGCAGCAAAGAACAAAGCTTGCAGAAAAAAAAATATAGAAAAAAATGGCGAAAAAAAATAGAAAAAGAAAAAGCAAGCAGAAAAAGCCAAAAGCTCTTAAAACCAAGAGACAAGAGCACAAGGCCAGTAACCCTTAAAACCAAAAGGCAAGGGTAATAAAAAGGATCCCAAGGCTTTGAGCATCAGTGGATAGGAGGGCCTAAAGGAATAAAATCCAGGCCTAAGCGGCTAAACCAAGCTGTCCCGAACCATGTGCTTGTGGCGTGTAGGTGTCAAGTGAAAACTTGAGACTAAGCGGTTAAAGTCAAGGTCCAAA
>NC_029785.2:48087600-48092260 GCF_000816755.2 Arachis ipaensis | reverse complement strand
TGGATAAAGTGAGATGCCAAAACTATTCAAGAGGCAAAATGCTATAAGTCCCGCTCATATGATTGAAGGTATGTTTCATTGATAGTTTGGAATTTGTAGTATATTCTTTATCCTATTTCCTATTTGATTTTCATTTGCTTGGGGACAAGCAACAATTTAAGTTTGGTGTTGTGATGAGCGGATAATTTATACGCTTTTATTTTTAGTAGTTTTTCTATTTTTCTATGATTTCAGGAATTTTCTGGCTGAAATTGAGGGACTTGAGCAAAAATCAGATTCAGAGGTTGAAGAAGGACTTGTTGGATTCAGGGATGTTTTTATTAGTTTTTATATTAAATTCACATTTCTGGACTTTACTATGAGTTTGTGTGTTTTTCTATGATTTCAGGAATTTTCTGGCTGAAATTGAGGGACTTGAGCAAAAATCAGATTCAGAGGTTGAAGAAGGACTGCTGATGCTGTTGGATTCTGACCTCCCTGCACTCAAAGTGGATTTTCTAGAGCTACAGAACTCAAAATGGCGCGCTTCCAATTGCGTTGGAAAGTAGACATCCAAGGCTTTCCAGAAATATATAATAGTCCAAACTGGCATTCAACTCCAAGAATGACCTCTCCACGTGGAAACTTCAAGCTCAGCCCAAACACACACCAAGTGGGCCCCAGAAGTGGATTTATGCATCAATTACTTACTTCTGTAAACCCTAGTAACTAGTTTAGTATAAATAGGACTTTTTACTATTGTATTAGACATCTTTGGTCTCAGTTTTAATCTATCGTTCATCTTAGGAGACTATTGATCACGTTTAGTGGGCTGGCCTCTCGGCCATGCCTGAACCTTTCACTTATGTATTTTCAACGGTAGAGTTTCTACACTCCATAGATTAAGGTGTGGAGCTCTGCTATTCCTCATGATTTAATGCAAAGTACTACTGTTTTATATTCAATTCAACTTATTTCGCTTCTAAGATATTCATTCGCACTTCAACATGAATGTGATGAACGTGACAATCATCATCATTCCCTATGAATGCGTGCCTGACAACCACTTCCGTTCTACCTTCGATTGAATGAATATCTCTTGGATCTCTTAGTCAGAATCTTCGTGGTATAAGCTAGATTGGTGGCGGCATTCATGAGAGTCCGGAAAGTCTAAACCTTGTCTGTGGTATTCCGAGTAGGACTCTGGGATTGAATGACTGTGACAAACTTCAAACTCGCGAGTGCTGGGCGTAGTGACAAACGCAAAAGGAGGGTGAATCCTATTCCAGTATGATCGAGAACCTCAGATGATTAGCCATGCTATGACAGAGCATTTGGACCATTTTCACAAGAGGATAGGAAGCAGCCATTGACCGCGGTGATGCCTCCAGATGATTAGCCATGCAGTGACAGTGCATCAGACCATTTTCACAGAGAGGATGAAAAGTAGCCATTGACAATGGTGATATCCTTACATAAAGCCAGCCATGGAAAGGAGTAGGACTGATTGGATGAAGACAGCGGGAAAGCAGAGATTAAGAGGAACGAAAGCATCTCTATACGCTTATCTGAAATTCTCACCAATGAAATACATAACTGTTTCTATCTTTATTTTCTATTTATTTATTATTAATTTTCGAAAATACTATAACCATTTGATATCCGCCTGACTGAGATTTACAAGGTGACCATAGCTTGCTTAAAGCCGACAATCTCCGTGGGATCGACCCTTACTCACGTAAGGTTTATTACTTGGACGACCCAGTGCACTTGCTGGTTAGTTGTATCGAAGTTGTGAATGAAAAATGATTTGCTAAGACGTGCGTACAGAGTTTTTGGCGCCGTTGCCTGAGATCAAAAACTTCGTGCACCAGTCGATCCCACGGAGATTGTCGGCTTGAAGCAAGCTATGGTCACCTTGTAAATCTCAGTCAGGCAGATTCAACTGATTTTATGAATTGGTAAGTAAAAAATAAATAAAATATAAAATAGGATAGTGGTACTTATGTAATTCATTGGTGAGAATTTCAGATAAGCGTATAGAGATACTTTCGTCCCTCTGAACCTCTGCTTTCCTGCTGTCTTCATCCAATCCTTCCTACTCCTTTCCATGGCAAGCTGTATGTTAGGCATCACCGTTGTCAATGGCCAACTGTCCTCTCAGTGAAAATGGTCCAATGTACTGTCACTGCATGACTAATCATCTGTCGATTCTCGATCATACTGGAATAGGATCCATTGATCCTTTTGCGTCTGTCACTACGCCCAGTACTCGCGAGTTTGAAGCTCGTCACAGTCATTCAATCCCTGAATCCTACTCGGAATACCACAGACAAGGTTTAGAGTTTCTGGATTCTCAAGAATGGTCGTCCATGGGTTCTAACTTATACCACGAAGACACTAATAACTTGGACTCGGTCCCCTGTATTAGATATCCAAGAGATATCCATTCAATCTAAGGTAGAACGGAAGTGGTTGTCAGGCACACGTTCATAAGTTGAGAATGATGATGACTGTCACGATCATCACATCCATCATATTGAAGTGCGAATGAATATCTTAGAAGCGGAATAAGTTGAATTGAATAGAAAAACAGTAGTACTTTGCATTAATCTTTGAGGAACAGCAGAGCTCCACACCTTAATCTATGGTGTGTAGAAACTCTACCGTTGAAAATACATAAGTGATAAATGTTCAGGCATGGCCGAATGGCCAGCCCTCACAAAAGTCTAAAGATCAAAAGATGATCCAAAGATGTAAATACAATAGTAAAAAGTCCTATTTATACTAAACTAGTTACTAGGGTTTACAGAAATGAGTAAATGATGCAGAAATTCACTTCTGGGGCCCACTTGGTGTGTGCTTGGGCTGAGCATTGATCTTTACACATGTAGAGGCTTCTCTTGGAGTTGAACGCCAGTTTGTAACCTGTTTCTGGCGTTTAACTCTACTTTGCAACCTGTTTCTGGCATTTAACTCCAGAATGCAGCATGGAACTGGCGTTGAACGCCAGTTTGCGTTGTCTAAACTTGGGCAAAGTATGGACTATTATATATTGCTGGAAAGCCCTGGATGTCTACTCTCCAACGCAATTGAGAGCGAGCCATTTGGAATTCCGTAGCTCTAGAAAATCCACTTTGAGTGCAGAGAGGTCAGAATCCAACAGCATCTGCAGTCCTTTTTCAGCCTGAATCAGATTTTTGCTCAGGTCCCTCAATTTCAACTAGAAATTACTTGAAATCACAGAAAAACACACAAACTCATAGTAAAGTCCAGAAATGTGATTTTTATTTAAAAACTAATAAAAATATACTAAAAACTAACTAAATCATACTAAAAAAATGTAAAAATAATGCCAAAAAGCGTATAAATTATCCGCTCATCAGCCATCCTGAAAAAGATAAAAATAGAGTACAACTCAGGAGAAACAGATAAAAATCACAGAAAGAAAAAGGTTATAATCAAACAATTAAAGTAAGAACCAATAAGATAAACAAACACTCAATTAAGGGAAAACATGTATAAAGCGGTTGAACGCTCAAAAGGAACTGCATTTTCCCAAAATCAAGCAACCCAAGTGACAAATGAAGGAATGGACAACACTTAAAGCATGGATATGACTTAGGTGTAACAATGCAAGTGAATTGACTTGAGAGAGAAATTGATTATTGCAGTTTTGCATTTGAAGTTTGAAGACTTAGCAAATATTAGCACAAAAGGCAATAACCAAAGCCATAATAAAAGCATGCACATATTCATGTTGAGAAGATAAGAAATGATCACATATACATAACTCCTTGTCCAAAGCAATACTTGGTTGAAGAACAGATTGCATTGCTCAAAAATATAAAGGAACAAGTGGCTCTGTATATGGTCATTGATGTTAAAAACACATGAATAAGCATTTAATCAATTCACTCAAAGAACAATGTATGTACTGCTGCAAATGGCACCAAACAGATTTCAAGATTTATGAGTTTAAGGCTAGTTTGGTGTTTGAAAAAAAAGAAATGAGTAGTCACTACACAATGCAGCAAACTAGCATGTTATATACTTGTGAATGCATCAAACAAAATAATGTCAGCTTGGTATTCTACACAGCTACAGATTTTGAGCTCAGTTTGATGTTTCAGCAAAAATAACACAAGGTACACAATAAAAATTAAAGCTCAGGCAGCATCAAAATCAACAAAAAGTTGCACAAGTATGAAATTAATAATGCAAAATGGAAAGAAAATTCAAAACCTATGCTGATCAGACACAGGAGTTGAATCAAAAATCCATTTAGGCATTATACCAAGCATGTTATGTGCATAAATGGAAAATAGCATTCTCAGTTTAATCAAAGCAGCATTCAAAATTCAATGTAGCAGTTATTCAACCTAGAAAAATCAGAAATAATCAGCCAGCATCCACATTCAGTCCAAAAAATAGAAGTCATCTAACCTAATGCCACCTAATTACTAAAACAAAGATTAAAAGCAGGTAAAGAAAGGAAATGCAACAAAACAGTAAGAAGTAAGTTACAAGAAAGAAAATGGAACCTGTAATGCAGAGGGAGAGAGAAGAAGAAATGGACGGAGAAGGAGGGTTGTGGCGGCGCAAAGGTCCACCGGACTAGGAGGCGCAAATGGAGGCTAGGCACTGGCTTGGGCTACTGTCGCGCAGAGACATGGGCTTC
>NC_029785.2:48052781-48087375 GCF_000816755.2 Arachis ipaensis | reverse complement strand
GGTGGTGGTCGCCAGAGGTGAAGTGGTCGGACGGGGGTTGTGGTTGGGTCGTGATTAGGATTGAGGGGCTGGGGTGATGGGGTTCAGAGAAGAAAAAGAAGGGAAAGGGTTGGGGTGTTTGGAGGAAACTAAAGCGCGACTCTCTCTCTCTGTTCGAATTAACGTTCAAAAAGTGACCTGTGTGGACGCACAAGCTCGTGTATGGATACACAGAAGGGAAAAAGAGATTGTGTTCACACGCACAAGGGGTGCGGGTGCTACAATAGAGGGTTGCTAAAAGAGTGTGCGCGCGCACATAGAGGTGCGGGCGCACAGGTAGTAGTTTTTTTTTAACAGGGTGATGTATGCGGGTGCACTATGCAGTTGCACAGGGCAAAAGGAAGGGTGTTATACACACACACAAGGGGTGCGCGTGCTGTGAACAGAGGAAGTGTTTGGGAGTGTGCGTGCGCACATTGCTGTGCGTACGCACATGGATGGAAAAACAGGGGTAATGTGCGCGCGCACAAGGCTGTGCGGACGCACAGGACTCTGTTCCTGCAGCAAAAATTTCGCCTCTAAAGCATCAAACTTGATATCTAAAACAGGTTTTTAAGTCCCAAAATACCATAAAACCCCAAAAACACATTATTTCACTAAAATTACCCAACAAACTTCAAAATTCAACTAACCAAGCAAGCAACATAGCCAATTATTCAAGAAACAAAGCTAAAAGAGAGAAAGTTAGAAGGATATTACCATGGTGGGGTGTCTCCCACATAGCACTTTGGTTTAATGTCCTTAAGTTGGACTTGGTGAGGAGATCCTTGTTAGGGTGGCTTGTGTTTCCACTCCTCCTTGAATCTCCAACCAAGTTTGCTATTGATTTGACCTCTGGGGTCCCAAATGAATTGTACCAAACTCTTAAGAGACTTCAAGCTAGCAACTAAGATCCATAAGTGTTTATTCTTGAAATTGATACCCGGATCCCATACTTGAGTTCCTCTATCACCATTGGCATGCTTGTGCACTCCCCGAAATCCACTAAAGTTATTCTTGAACCATAATTGAGCTCCAAATGTTGATTCGGCTTCCTTGATGAACTTTCTATTTCCTTGCCAAATAACATTCTCCTCTCCACCATCCACTACTCTAAGAAAAGTTTGAAGTTGAAAATCCGTCTCCAAGACGGCATATTTATGCGGGCCTAGAAAGCTTGTCGGAGAAGTCTTCATCCGCTCAATTCGTTCTTGCACAACTATCTTTACTTCTTGGTGAATAGAATCTTTCTCAACCTCCTCTAAACCTTCCTCATCATCACTCAAGTAAAAAATTGGAGGTTGTGTGAAGTCCACATTAACATCTCCTTCCAAATCCAATAAGGGAGGCTCATGAAGGTCATTGGCGGAGTTGACCAAGTTGGATAAAAAATCTTGAATGATGGAATCCTCTTGATCATTTTCCCACAATTCTTCTTTTATCTCCTCTTGTGCTTCATGTTGTGACTTGATATCTTCTACTTAATTTTGTAATTCTTTGCTCATTCCACACTTTTCACTTGGTTATACACATTCATCCACTAGAATTTCTTAGTCATGGCATGAACGCAATGAAGCTAACCGGTCAAGAGTTTCCGCTACGGTAGACATGACTTGCTCTTGCTTCTTCCGGAACTCTTGTTATTCTTGAATGAACATGAAAAGTAGTTCTTGTGTGGCTTGATCCATATGTGAAGATGAAGATTGAGGTGATGAAGATTGACAATCAAACTCATGAGGGTAAGGGTCATGGCTTTTTATGCAGTGATGTGATGGTGTATAGAATTGGTGACTAGAAAGGTAAGTGTTTGGGTTCCATTGGGGTGCATTGTGGTAATGGTGTGAAAAATTCATAAAGAAAATATAAACAAAAACTTACTAACAAAAGCAAACAAACAACCAAAAAGTACTATTTACACTATTAACATATTCACAACAACCAAAAGATATAACACCAATTGCATTCCCCAGCAACGGCGCCAAAAACTTGATAGAGAGAACTAGTGTCGATCTAAAATTTCTCAAAATAAGATCACTTCATTGCAAGTATAGCTAAATAAACAACTAACTCTCAACATCAAAGTTTAGTATTTTCAATTCAAAACATATAAACCGAGAGTAATGAAATCTCGGGTCGTTCTTCCTAGGATGCAATTGGATATGCTATACTTTTGATCGTGGAGGCAAAAATGGGTTTTGCAAATCAAAGAACAAAAGATTAAAGGAACTAAGAAATCAAAGAACTAAGGAATGATCAAAATTATAATTGATGCAAGTAAAGAGAATATGAGATCAAAACTAGTGAAAATGCTATAAATGCAAAAAGAGCCTTGACTTGGGAATGAGAGTTTAAGGAATCCTATCATTGCCATAACCACAACTATGGTAATTATCATGAGTCAATCTTGCTTAGTTAACCCCAAACATTGAAGAGTAAGTCAAGCAAGCATAATTGACCTTAATCCATAAGTCCTAACCAACTTACCAAACTAGTTGATAAAAGGCTAGCTTTAATGGAAACAATAGTCAACTAACTCCCCAAGAATTACCACTAAATGTCGGACATTATGACTCTAGTATCCTAGGAACTCAAACTACAAGCCAAGGTGGGAAAATCTACTCAAAATCTAAGATTGGCATTTCCACAAACACCTTGTGTGCATAAAAGTAAAACATGAAAAATTGCAAAGAAAAATAACAAACTATAACCAATTATTAACAAAACTAAACATAAACAAGCAATCAAACATAAAGGAAGCATGAAACATAAAACTCATTGATCAAAACTTCAAGAAACACAAAATTGCAATTATGAATAAGTAACTTGAACCAAAAGGAAATGAAAGTAAAAGCGCTATAATTAAAGAGGAAATTATGGTACTTACAATTAAAGAAGCAAAATCAAAGATCAAAGCTTGCTATAAAATGCTACAATGGAAATTGAAATAAAACCCTAATAGAGCAATCTACTCTACACTACTCCTACTCCTAATGATGCTTTCTACCGAATGAAAACTAAAACTACAACCTAATGAATTCATATGTGTTGAATTCCCCTTCATATAGCATCCAAAATCAGCATCCAAGCCTTCCAAAATGGGACAAGAGGCCTCAGAAATCGAGAAACACATGCTTCATTAATGAAATCACGTGCAGGGACCTGTGCAGACGCACAGGTCTGTGCGTCCGCACACTTGGCTGAATGTTGACTGATAAACCCATATTTCATGATATATTTTGTGCTTAATTTGAGTGATTTATTCAATACTTATTCATATTAATTGCATGGTTTTACTTTCCCTTCCTTATTATGTGATGTATGTGAAAAACATGTTTCCTATGCTTTAAAATCAATTATTTTAATTACCTTTATTTCCATTCGATGCCGTGATTAGTGTGTTGAGTAGTTTCAGATCTTCTAAGGCAGGAATGACTCAAAGGATGGAAAGGAAACATACAAAGATGGAAGAAAAAGCACAAAATGGAGTTTCTAAAGAAACTGGCATCCACGCGATCGCATGGGCGACGCGGACGCATGCCAAACGCGAATCAACAGCGACGCGGCAGCATGACTGACGCGATCACGCGCCTTAAGCAAAACACATATGACGCGGTCGCATGACTGACGCGACCGCGTGACAAGAAAAGCTCTGAATAACGCGACCGCGTGACCCACACGGACGCGTGATAGAGGCCACGCACCAGAAATTGCAGAAAACGCTCCCAGCAAATTCTGAAGCCCTTTTTGGCCCAAATCTAAGTCCAGAAGGCATAGACCAGAGGTTATGAAGTGAGCGAATGCATCCATTCAGGGAGGGCTCACCAATTTAGTTACTTCTCATGATTTAGATCTAGCTTGAGAGAGGTTCTCTCCTCTCTCTCTTAGGATTTAGGACTTCTCTTATTTTAGGAGTGACTCTCAATCCCAGGTTTAATGTTCCTTTATTTTAAGCTTCCCTTTCACTTTTATACATTCCATTACTTTAGTTGATTATTTACTTTGCCATATAATTTATGAATTCTTCTATGTTCTAGATTATTTGAATTAATGTTATTTGAGGTATTTCAGTTTAATATTGCTTTCTTTTATTTATGCTATTATTGCTTTTACTCTGAAGACATCTTTATTCCAATAAATTTACTTTTCCCCCTTTTGGTCTTGGTTAAGAAATCAGTAACTCAGGAGTTATCTTAGCTCAATATAAAAGATAATTGTTATCTTTGCTAATTGAACTGAACTTCAATGATCCCAACCTTTTCTTAGGAAATAAATAGGATTCAAAAATCAAGCTAATTAGTCCCTTGACTTTCCTTTGCTTTAGTAAAGGTCAACTAAGTAGAATTAAGATTCAATCTTCTTTATTATTGAGAATGGTAACTAATCTGGACTTCCAATTTCTCACACCTTGCCAAAAGTTTATTTTACAGTTATTTATTTATTTTAATTGCTATTTAAATTATTTGTCATAATTGCTCCTCATTCTTGAAACCCCGAATTTACAATCTCCATAACCAATAATAAGAACATACTTCCCTGCAGTTCCTTGAGAAGACGACCCGAGGTTTGAATACTTCGGTTAACAATTTATTTAGGGCACTACAAGAAAAAAGGCCTATGGCCACGCTTTTTTCTTGCCACGCTTCAAAAGCGTGGCCAAAAGTGGTCAATGGCCATGCTTTTATGAGGGTGGCGATAGATTAGAGATTTGGCCACTTTTTTTTTGTCACGCTTCAAAAGCGTGGCGAAAAGGATCAACGGCCACGCTTTTGTAAGGGTGGCAATTGATTAGAGAAAAGGCCACGTTTTTTTCTGCCACGCTTCAAAAGCGTGGCCATAGAGAGAAACAAGGACGTTTTAAAAGCGTGGCGACAGGGTTTCATTACGGCCACGCTTACAAAACGTGGCTATATGCTGGTACACTTTTGCCACGCAATAAAAGCGTGGCCAAAAGTTTCTTTTCTGCCACTCTTCAAAAGCGTGGCCGTAGAGAGCAACAATAACGTTTTAAAAGCGTGGCGAGAGGGCCCCTGTAAGACCTAGAAATTTTAGAAGATTTTATTAAGAGCTAATTTAGATTTATTTATCACTAAGTATTTTAATCTTTGAAATTATTTTATTGAAGATACTTAAAACAAATTTTGACTAATTGAGTTTAAAAAGTAATTTAAGATTTTATCTGATTTTATAATTATCGAATTATTTTCTATATTTCAAATTATAAAGTTTAGCAAATGTAAAATAATAAGAATTTTATATAATATACTTTAATTTTATTAAAATTTATTAAATTTCAATTTACCCAAAATTCCTAATTTTATTTTTATCCCAAATTAAACCCTAATTTCTAAATTAAACCCCACAAACCCTAATTTCCACCACCTCACCGTCACTCACCCTTTTTTCCACCGCCATTCCCTTCCTAACAGCACTAACACCTATCAGCTTTGGCAAAAACTAAAGAAAGAAGGAAAGAAAAGAAAAGAAAAGAGAGGGGGAACGAAGGAACAGAAGGGAGAAAGGAGGGGGAGAGAGGGCCGCGACGGGGGAGAAGAGAAGAGGGGAAGGAGAGCGCCGGTGTTGCTGGGTGTTGCCGCCGCTGTCGCAACCTTGCCGAGCCTTGGAGGGAGACCCCGCCGTTAAGCCGCGTCACCGTCGAACTCGTCCAACCGCGCCACCGCGCTCAGCCTTGTCTCGCGTCGCCACTGTGCCATGCGTCACTTTTATTTTGTATTTGAATATTAGTTTATTAATGTATAAAATAATTAAAGCAAAAATTGTCACTAATTACTGTTTGATTTGTCTTGCAATAAAAATTGCATACTATATTTATAGTTTTGGTAATAAAACAAGATTGAAAATTTATATTGTAGTAATTAAGATCAAGTAAGGAAAAGAAATTTTTTTTTTTAATTTAACAAGCTTTTCGCCACGCTTTTAAAGCGTGGCTGTATGTCTTCCTATCGCCACGCTTTAAAAGCGTGGCTGTATCTCTCCCTATTGCCACGCTTCAAAAACGTGGCCGTATCTCTCTCTATTGCCACGCTTCAAAAGCGTGGCCATATCTCTACCTATTGCCACGCTTTTAAAGCGTGGTCGTATTTTCCACCTACAGCCACGCTTTTCCAAGTGGCTGTTTGTAAAAAAGCGTGGCAAACAAAAAGCGTGGCAATAGACTGCAAAAAGCGTGGCGATAGAGCAACCGCCACCCTTTGATAGGCCACCCTTTCGAAAGCGTGGCGATAGCTCAAAAAGCGTGGCGAAAAGCTATCGCCACGCTTTTTTCAGCTTTTCGCCACGCTTTAAAAGCGTGGCAAAAGACGTGTTTTCTTGTAGTGGGGGTTTGTTACTTGTGACAACCAAAACTTTTGCAAGAAAGGTTGATTGCTTGGTTTAGTAACTATACTTGCAACGAGAGTTTACTATAACTTCTAAACCATCAATCTTCAGCTCTTTCAAAATGGCGCCGTTGCTGGGGAACTGCTAACGTGTGCCTTATTATTGGTTTTTGTAAATATTTTTCTTTTACTTGTTTATTTAATTAGTCAAGCTCTCTTAGTAATGAACTTGCATCCGCAAATGAATTCTCTGAGATCGAAGAATCTTCCCCAATTGAATACGAAGATGATGCAGAGGTAGATTTCTCTCAACCTCCAATCTATGACTCGAGTGATGAGGAAGACACAGAAGACTTTGACTAGAACACAGATGCATTTGAAGAACCTTGTAAAGAAGTGGAGGAATTCACAAAAGAGCACAAGGGAGTAGAACTTACAAAACCATCGGAAACACCTTCCCCAAGGCCATTACCACCCAATACAAGCTTCAAGTGGGTACAAACCTTAACTTTTAACTTTACTTTTTCACTTGAATACGGTTTGCTTGAAACAGATGGACAACTTAGAGCTCTCTGCGGCTTTAAGAGTAAGAGGGAAATGGCTCGTGCTCAGAGCTGGTACACAAGGTTCAATAAGGTTCCACGCTTCAACTTGAAGTGCACGGATTGGTATCATGCTCAATTGAATGGATCTAGGAAAACGTTTGGTCACCATGGTGAGAATCTACTTTCTAAACCGCCCGGATGGAAAAGCATAGATCAAGACGGAGGCGGATTTAAAAGCAAAGTTTGGGATCCTGGAATCTATTCCGCCATTCGTCATTCCGGGAGCCTAAAAATTTGTTTGAAGCTGCTCAGGAGCTTTACATGCCTAGTTTGGGACCCCGGAGGCTATTGGCATTCCACGCATTGGTGGAGATTTTTGGATGAATTTAAACATAAGCCGCCATAACAGGAAGCCCCTCCAATGTCCAACTTAAGGACTTTAACTAAAAGTGCTAGGTGGGAGACAACCCACCATGGTATGATCGTTCATTTTTCAATTTTTATTTCGTTTTGCTTATTTTCAAGTTTTATTTTATTTTATAATATTGAACCTGGAACTTTGCATCGCATTCATATTAATCATTGCATTCTACACTGCATATAAAAAAAAGGGTGCGCGACGCGACCGCATCACTCATGCGATCGCGTCATATTGCGAAAAACACTACCCACGCGACCGCGTCATCCATGCGGCCGCGTGACCTGGAAATCGGCGTAAGGATCCAACGTCCAGAAAGTTAGGCTGGAATCGTGCGGCCATTGTGCGTTTCGCACAAATGACCCACGCGATCGCGTCACTCACGCGATCGCGTCACTTGCACAATGCCAACGCCATGCGACCACGTGAGCGACGCGACCGCGTCGCATAGATTGCATGAACACCCCAAAGGAGTCAGAGAGTTACGCTGAAATGACGCTGGATTTGTGCGTTTAGCACAAATCCCAGCGACGCGATCGCATGCCCCAGGCGATCGCATCATTCACTCTTTTAGCCATTCCATGCGATCGCGTCACCCACGCGATCGCGTCACCCCCTCCCCTCCCCATTTTGCTCAAGCCATGGGACCGCGTGGATTCAAATTTATAACCCCCAAACCACGTGAACCCTATCAGTTGCGCCCCCCCTGAAACCCTCTTCCCCTCTTACCCCCTACCCCATTAGCCAACCCTTCTTCCCCCCTGCCCCGAACAGCCGTGACACCACCGCCAGCCGCCGCACCAGACGCCGTCACCACCACTCCCAGCCCCCTTTCTCCCCACTCTCCTTATTCGGCCTACCAGGTTTCGACGAACGCCGCCCTTCTATCCTTAGTCATTATTTCATTATTTTCTATTTATGTTCATGTTAGGCTAGTTAGATATGCATGTTGTAGTGGATTTTAGGTTGTTAGGTAGCCTAGGATGTGGTTAGTGAATTTAGGCCTGTTTACTTGCACTGTTCATGTTTCTGTTTTATCCAATTTTTAATTCTGCTGTTACTATGATATTTGTAATGTTCATATGCTGTGATTTCTTGTTTCAGGCTGCTCTTTACACTGAATTTTCTTGTTTATATTCCTTATATGTAATTGCAAGCTTTAATTTTAATTCATATGAACTATTTTATTGTTGTTTATTTTCCGAAACAATCCAATTTTAGCCGGAATGCAGCCCAAATTTCTGTAAACTATTTTCATTCATGTTTTGGTTTTGGCATTTTGAAATCTGCTTGCCTCTGCTTTACCTAAACCCATTCATGAATGCCAGGCACGCATTCTTATTCTCTTTGATTTCCTGGTTCATAAATTGCATTTTTGATGTTTGATTCTAATTTTTGCTATTTCTATATCTATCTGAATCTTCATCAACCGGTTTTCCTGGTTTGGTTATGAGTTACCTTTCGCTTCTAATTATGAATGCTTGTTACTTAGAAACTTATCCTTATGCCACTTACCTTAACCCATTTTTCACTAACTCACTAATTCTTATTTCCTGAACTTTTTTTTAATTCTAACCAAACTAACCTTTTGAAATCTTTCTTCTGGTTTTTCACTTTCTTTTAACCTTCTAACCATGGCATAGTGATAATTTTTCTATTTAACATGAATTCAACTACATTTTGGACTGTGAATTTTTCCTTTCAAACTTTTAACTCCTATACAATCCTTAATGCACATTTACTTAACTCATTTACCTCCTGATAATTCTCCTTTGCCACTTTTTGTTTCTTTTGACTATTTGCCTATTTGTTTTCCTATTTTTTTTATATATCCTGGTTTTTTGTTTTTCAGGATGTCAGATACCCATAGAAAGGAAAAAGGAAAGGCTACCACTGGCAAACGTAAAAGAGGAGAATCCTCTATGTCTATCATAGATCTCATGCATGATGCCTCCTGGCGGGAGAAAAACTTCACCCCGCAGGAGAAGGCCAACCAGCTGCTCCCTACTAATGACCCAGTAAAGTTTGCAAACCGATACTGTGAGCTGAAGTATCCGGTATTCGCAAACTCCAGGAACCTATACCTGGAAAGGACCTTGAAGATCCCAGGAGAACTCCAGCAATACACCTCTGATCAGATCAAGCAAAGAGGCTGGTTCTTCCTAGAGAGACCCCTGACTGAGGTCAATGCATCTTGGGTTCGAGAATTCTACTGCAATTACTTCAAGACCTCCCTAGATGCAGTGAACCTCAGAGGAAAGCAGATTCTGGTTACTGAAGAGGCAATAGAAGAGCTTCTGAAGCTTCTGCCTAAATCTGATCAGCCAGATGGTTATTAGAAAGTTGAGGAAGACATGCGCTTTCTAAAGTTTGATTGAGATGCAGTCAAGGCCCGGATAGCCCTTGACCCGACCGTTCCTTGGATTATGGGTCAGAACACCACCATGCCCAAGGGAATCAAGCGGGCATACTTGAATGATGAGGCTCGGTTGTGGCATCAGATACTAAGCAACTTCATTATGCTGAGTACTCACGAGACCGATATACCTACCGCTATGATCACCCTCCTATGGTGTGTGATGGAAGGTAAGGACCTGTACCTGCCACGCTTTATCCGGTTCTACATGGCCATAGTCCACGTCCGAGGCACTCTTCCCTTTCCATACTTGATCACACAGCTAGGCCGTCGAGCTGACGTGCCTTGGGAGGATGCTGATGAGAGGCCACCTGCTGTAGAATGCAAGAAGATCATCCCGCACAGCAGGAACTTTCTGGCCTTGGGCTACAGACCTCCAGTCCTCACTGCTCCTGGTGACACTGCCACACCATCTGTGGGCCCCTCTTCCTCTACAGCTACACCTTCCACCACCACTGCACCTCCACCTGCCCTAGAGCCCATCTATCATCTAGTGCACCGCCTGTTTTGACGGCTTGACCAGATGGAGCGTCGCAACAAGCGACGCTATGAGCACCTGAAGCTGATGATATGATCTGGCGATATCCCCTCCGAGCCCGACACACCATCCGAGGCATCTAAGGAGGAGGCGGATGCGCCCAAGGCAGAGACCCACCCACAGCAGGCAGCACACCATCAGGAGGCTCCACCCTAGATTCAGGCTGTAGACCCTGAGATCCCTCTTCAGTCAGCACCTCCTCCACAGCAGTCAGACCCTCAGATCACTACCACAGAGACCCCAGCTACCCACCCTTCCAGTGATGACACTCCTTCACACCCTGCTTGAGTGAGCATCGGGGATGATGCTACATTTTAAGTGTGGGGAGTTCGCCATCTCTGGCGTATTATTTTGGTGAACCACTACAGACTCTTTTTCTTTTATTTTGGATATTTTTTTGTATTTTTCTCTTTATTTTTATTTTTATTTTCTGAGTACTTATACATTGCTACTTTCATGTATTTTTACTCTATTTATGCATTTTGTATTTTTAGTTCATATTTTAGCCACTTAGTTTAGTTGCAATTCTAACTTATTAGTTATAGAAATTGTGGATTGATTAGTATAGTTTACCCTTTTTAGCATAAGATAACTCAGAATAGATTGAAAAGAAAAAGGAAGTAAACTAGAGACTTTAACAGAATCAAAATAACCCACACCTTGTATATATAGCATTACATGTTAGTTAATAACACTTCATCAAGGAGAAACACTAGAACTTTAAAGCCATTCAATATAAGTTTTACATTGAGAATAATGGAAATTTTTAACTAAACCTGCATGACATACATAAGTGATAAATGATTTTTGAGCTAGAGAACACATAGCCTGTGAGTTTTGAGCTTAATTGTATGGTTACATTCAAACCATAATTTTTATTCCTGTGTGTTCCGCCCTTCTTTTATATTCTGGTGTTCTTCACTTTATTTTAATCTATATGTCCGATTATAGAATGTAGATACATACCAGGAGAGTGATTGAGGCCATTATTTGATTTTAGCTCACTTATCCCAAAATAGCCTACCTTTTACATCACCCTTGTTAGCCCCCTTGAGCCTTTAAATCCCCTCTTGTTTTATAACCACATTACTAGCCTTAAGCGGGAAAAACAAATAAAGAAGTCCCAAGTTGAATCCTTGGTTAGCTTAAGATAGAAATTGTGTAATTGTTTAAATATGGGAAAATCTATTGGGAACATGGATGATAGAAACAAAGGGTAGCATGTTGAAAAAGAATAAAGATGTTTCAAAATAAGAATTTTTGGGAAACATGCTCATGTGAAAGAAATTAAATTACCATGTGTATTAAAAAAAATTCAATATTTGAATAAAGGGGACACCAAAGGATCCCCCAAATGCAAATAAAGCAATGCACGTTGGATAAAAATAAATTTGAGGCATGAGCATGTAACATCAAAGTGGAAAAATATGGAAAATAGGTAAAACAGCTTTGCTTTAGAAAGTATGTATGTTAGGTGAGATCTTAGACTAATTAAGAATTCACTTATTAGCTCACTTATCTTTATACATATACCCTTACCTTTACCTTGGCCCCAATACAACCTTACTTAAGACCTCATGATTTTATGTATGACTATATTCTATGATTGTTGATTGGTTAGATGAAGAACAAAGTTATAGAAAGTAAGAATAAAAAGAAGAATGGAGTGATTAACCCAATAAACACTGAGTGATTAGAGAGTAAACACAAAATCCAGTGAGGGTTCAATAGCTCATTAACATTTATCTCTGTTTAAATTGTTAGTTGTCTTGCAAGTTTTTAAAATGTTTTCTCTCCCATCTCAATTGTAAAGGCACTTTATCACTATCTAAGGCTTGGCTATATATATACATGACTCCTTGAGAATGTGAATTAATTTAACTACATGCAAGCTTTATATTCAAGTAAATAAAAATTAGAATTGCATGATGCATCATTCATCTAGGTAGATTACATTTAGATTAGATTGCATTGCATGACATTCCACCACTTTAACCTTACTTTTTGCCTTGGATTTAGCATGAGGACATGCTATTGTTTAAGTGTGGGGAGGTTGATAAACCCATATTTCATGATATATTTTGTGCTTAATTTGAGTGATTTATTCAACCATTCACCCACTTATTCATATTAATTGCATGGTTTTACTTTCCCTTCCTTATTATGTGATGTATGTGAAAAACATGTTTCCTATGCTTTAAAATTAATTATTTTAATTACCTTTATTTCGATTCGATGCTGTGATTAGTGTGTTGAGTAGTTTCAGATCTTCTAAGGCAAGAATGACTCAAATGATGGAAAGGAAACATACAAAGATGCAAGGAAAAGCACAAAATGGAGTTTCTAAAGAAACTGGCATCCACGCGATCGCATGGGCGACACGGACGCATGCCAAACGCGAATTAACAGCGACGCGGCAGCATGACTGACGCGACCGCGCGCCTTAAGCAAAACACATATGACGGGGTCGCATGACTGACGTGACCGCGTGACAAGAAAAGCTCCGAATGACGCGACCGCGTGACCCACGCGGACGCGTGATAGAGGCCACGCACCAGAAATTGCAGAAAATGCTCCCAGCGAATTCTGAAGCCCTTTTTGGCCCAAATCCAAGTCCAGAAGGCATAGACCAGAGGTTATGAAGTGAGGGAATGCATCCATTCAGGAAGGGCTCACCAATTTAGTTACTTCTCATGATTTAGATCTAGTTTGAGAGAGGTTCTCTCCTCTCTCTCTCTCTAAGGATTTAGGACTTCTCTTAGTTTTAGGAGTGACTCTCAATCCCAAGTTTTATGTTCCTTTGTTTTAAGCTTCTCTTTCACTTTTATTCATTCCATTACTTTAGTTGATTATTTACTTTGCCATATAATTTATGAATTCTTCTATGTTCCAGATTATTTGAATTAATGTTATTTGAGGTATTTCAGTTTAATATTGCTTTCTTTTATTTATGCTATTATTGCTTTTACTCTGAAGACATCTTTATTCCAATAGATTTACTTTTCCCCCTTTTGGTCTTGGTTAAGAAATCAGTAACTCAGGAGTTATCTTAGCTCAATATAAAAGATAATTGTTATCTTTGCTAATTGAACTGAACTTCAATGATCCCAACCTTTTCTTAGGAAATAAATAGGATTCGAAGATCAAGTTAATTAGTCCCTTGACTTTCCTTTGCTTTAGTAAAGGTCAACTAAGTGGAATTAAGTTCAATCTTCTTTATTATTGAGAAGGGTAACTAATCTGGACTTCCAATTTCTCACACCTTTCCAAAAATTTATTTTACAGTTATTTATTTATTTTAATTGCTATTTAAATTATTTTTCATAATTGCTCCTCATTCTTGAAACCCCAAATTTACAATCTCCATAACTAATAATAAGAACATACTTCTCTGCAGTTCCTTGAGAAGACGACCCGAGGTTTGAATACTTCGGTTAACAATTTATTTAGGGGTTTGTTACTTTTGACAACCAAAACTTTTGCAAGAAAGGTCGATTGCTTGGTTTAGTAACTATACTTGCAACGAGAGTTTACTATAACTTCTAAACCATCAATCTTCAGCTCTTTCATTGACTTGTGCGTACGCACGCACACATGAAAATTCTTTCTTGTGCACACGCACACTTTGCTGTGTGTGCTTTTCCTTGTTTTCTTCATGTCTTCTCCCCTGGCACATACTTTCTTCCACTTTTGGCTATCCATTCTTGCCTCTAAGGCCTGAAAACACTAAGCAAATATGTCATGGCATCAATTAGAATAAAAGTGGAATTAAATTGCTCATTTCAAGCACAAAATTGCATGTTTTCACATTTAGGATCAAATTGGGGACAAAACACAAAAGTATGCTATTTTGGTGCTTAAATGTGAGTTCATGTGCTAAAATCTATCCAAATTGAGTCAAAATATATCGAAAAATATGAACTCATTATATAGCTTGGAATATTGATTGTTAATGCTTGTTGGAGTTGATTGGTGGCTTGATTAAGTTTGGAAAACTTGTGGAAACTTGGATTGGGGTCAACTTGGTATTTTGCATATATTGGGAATCGGCCAAGGTATGGTTTCAGTTTTCTCTATGTAATATGTAATATTTCTAGACGCTTAGGCTAGTGAACCATATGATAGGTTTGGATTGAATTGGTTGTTAAACTTGTTGAATAATAATGTATGATGATTTGATGATTTTGATTATTTTGATGAATTATGTTGTTGATGTTGATGATAGCATAAATTGGACATCACTGGCCCTACCTAACAAAGGGATGTCCATAGAGAACTAAGACCTGCTCATTCATGATATATTTCTTTGTTTGTAAACGTGCTCTGCTCCCCCCAAAAAAGAGAGACTTGTTGGAATTGTAAATCCCCGGTTAGGTTGGTCCAACAAAGAAAGACATGAGATTGGGGGATATTAATGAACACAAGACCATGACAAGACTTGGGTAGCTTTTTCTATTTCTTTCGCCTTCTCAGGTCTTTGTTTTCTTATGAAATTTTTTATTTCACCAAAAAGCAAGCTACCAAGGTTGTCGGAATTATTCATAATAAGATATTGGCTACAATAGAAAAGGTCTTGACAATAGAAAAGGTCTTGTCAATAAAATTTTCATTTATCTGAGATCTAGGAATAGGTTGGAATCCATTCAAAAATTGAATTTTTTATCGCGTGAGAAAAAAGAATCCCACAAATAAAGGAATTGTACAATACAAATAGTACGAAATAACATAAAAAAAGACTCATTAATGAAATTTTTTATGGTTTTGAAGATTGATATTGAGGTGGAATGAGGTTAATTATGATGATTGGTAGTGATAGAATGATGGTTGATGAGTGTGTTGGTTGAGAAATGGTTTTAGTATGATAAATTTGATCATTGGGGTTCAAGATTATGTAATGTGAGTGGAAATTTGGTAAGAGTGGTGAATTGAGACACAAAGGGGTAAGTTCTAATGTGAATTGAAGTTTGACGTGGTTTAGATTTGCTTTGATTGTGAATTTCAGAAATTTGAGAACCTAGTTATTTTGGTAAAAGTCATATTTTGGGAAATTTTGACGGATCATAACTTGAGCCTCAATTTTCTAAATTTTTTGAAATTTGTCTTAAATAAAAGTTGATTTAAAGATCTTTAAATTGATATAAAGTTTGAAAAAAATAGATTTTTGTAAAGGAAGTTATGACTGTTTAAAGTTTGGTGCCTAAAACTGAATTCTGCAACTTTGAAATTTTTCTAAGTCTGGTGAGAGTTGCATACGCGACATGGTGCACACGACGCGACCAAACCATTCGGGTTGGGCATCTCGCATACACGAGGCAATGCATGCATACGCGAGCTATCAAAAATGAACCCTTGCGTACGCGAACTATAATATGCGATGCGAGCAACCCACTCGGGTTGGGCATCTCGCGTACTCGAGCAGGGGGTTGCGTACGCAACTTCCCTTTTTTCAAAGCATGCGTACGCGAGGCAGGAGCTTGTGTACGTGAGACCATTGTTTTGCTGAAACATGATTTTTCTCTGTTTTCAAAGGTTCTCCTACTTTTTAAAATTCCTTTAAAGGCTGATTAAGAGTATTGTCTAATATTTAGGTTCTAATATTGGTAAAGATAAGTTAGTAAATTATTTTAGTGAATTTCTATGTCAATTTAGAAAATTGAGACTTAGTTTCTAGAGTACTGAGGACGGATTAGTCGAGTGAGATGGTGAAGTACTGTATTGATGATTAATGATATGAGTTGTGGAAATTGTGGAATTCTGAGTACTGAAAAATGATTTCTGAAAACATTGATGTATTGTTTTAATGAGATTGTTGAGACGCTATGCGCCTGGCAAGGATGATAGTTAATCCCTCTTGTCGAGGTCGCAGCGGCGATGTAAGGATGGTGGTTAATCCCGCCTACGTTGATATGTGAGGTCTGAGGCAGAGTATCCCGCTCACATCCTTTCGGATCACAAGAGTGTGCCTGGCACTATATCCGTGGGTAGTGTGCCCAGCACTATATCCATGGGGGGATCCCACTTATATACGTGACCAAAAGGCGACCTCTCCATGGAGATGTGTCGGGTTGGCAGTTGAACCGACAATGTGATATCACAGCCAATTAGGATAAGCATTCATCATGTGCATCTTCTATTTGTTTGTATTGCTTTGCCGACTTGAATTGCTTGCCTAATTGTATAACATGATTATTTGCTTCTTGAATTTCTTGATATACATGCTATAATTGTGCTTTACTTGCACTTTTATTACTTGTGTTTTCTACTGAGATTGAGGAGGTTCGGAAGGCGGTGGCGATAGGATCGCATGGTGGTTAGACTGGTGAAGGCTGTGGGACAGCAGGTAATTCCTAGATTAGAAATCCACTAACTTAGATTCCCCTATTTCATTATGGTTTTTAAAGTAATGGTTTTAATTTTAATATGCTTTAAGTTGAATCTCATGATCGCTAAGAAGCACTAGGATTGCCTCTGGTATCGCAGAGTCTTATATCTTACATTACTGGGCACTGTTACCATACTGAGAACCTCCGGTTCTCATTTCATACTTTGTTGTTATTTTTCAGATGCAGATCGTAACCCACCTCGGTGAGTTACGTGATGGTGACAGAGTGGAGGATCTTGATTTTCTTTTGGACACTTTTGATTACTTTTGCTTAGATTCTCTCACTTTTGTATTTATATATTTGCCTTAGTGGCTTACTTTGAAAGAAATATTGTATAAGCTGTTTCTACTTTCAAAACTTATTATGTCTGTATATAACTAGTCGGCCTAAATTCCGTGGGCTGAGGCTAGTTCCTTATGACTATTAAACTATCTTATATACTTCTATCTTGCTATCTTGTATCTTTATCTCGTGCCTTTAGTTTGTAGCTACGTATGAACGTTTTGCGCTTTTGTAACTCTGTCTTGAGCTTATTTCTTTATCGGGCTTCTAGAATTATTATCTCTTTCTATATATATTATTGTATGAGCCTTAGCATTGTCGTGACCTCTGATTAACCTTTGCTTTATTACCTCTTTATTTGTAAGTTGTACAGGGATTGGGTCAACCGGTGGGAAACGGAAACGGAAATGGGGATAGAAATGGAAATGGAGACGAAAACAGTAATGACTTGGGAGGTGCTTCGATGACCTTGGCTTCATTTTTCAAGGTTCATCCACCGACTTTTAGAGGATCGACTAACCCTATGGAAACAGACAATTGGTTCAAGCTATGGAGTGTGCGTTACAAGCTTAGCATGTTCCGAACAACCAATTCGTAGAGTTTGTGGCGTATCAACTGTTAGGAGAAGCCCAGCACTGGTGGTAAGGGAAATGCCACTTACTATAGCTTCAGAGTGCCGACATTCCTTCTGATGTATTCCAAACGACTTTCTACAAGAAATATTTTCCTGAATTTGTAATGGAAGCGAGGGAGTTGGAGCTTATGCAGCTAAAGCAGGGCTCATTGTCCGTGGCCGATTACACTAGTCGGTTTGAGGAGTTTTGTAGGTTCTCTAGGGTATGTCAGGGTGCCTCGAAGTCCTACGAGAGTTGGAAATGTATTAAGTACCAAGGGGGCTTGAGGGACAACATTATGACTACTATAGCTCCTTTGGAGATTCGGATCTTTTCCGAGCATGTGAATAAGGCGAGAGTAGTTGAGGAGTGTGCGAAGAAAGTGGCATCATCAAGAGATACTCGAGGGAGAAACAACAACCGGAGGCGAGGAAAACACTTTCAACCAAGGGCTCAAACCTTCAAGAGAGGAGGACATGTACCTCAAGGTCAAAGAGGCTTTAGGATGAACAATTATGATCATTACCAGCATGCCAAAAGGAGAGGTAATTAGAGTAAGTCTTCTCTAGATTTAACTTGTGATCATTGTGGTAATTTTCATCCGAATGACTCGTGCAAGTTGGGTATAGGAGGATGCTTTACATGTGGGCTACCTGAACATATGGCAAAGGATCGCCCTCGTAGGAGGACCCCGAACGCAGGCTAGAACCAACAAGGTCGGGTGTTTTCTGTGAACGCCCAGAATGCTGCAAAGTCGGATTCGATAATGAGAGGTAACTGTCTATTTGGTGAGAAAACATTGGTTGCATTATATGATACTGGAGTTTCGCATTCGTTTATTGCCTTAGATAAAGTTGAGGAACTAGGATTGAAAGTGCCAGAATTAGCTTTCGATTTGCATGTGCATACTCCATATTAGACGGTTGTGACAAAGTTAGGTTGTAGTGAAGGATCTTTGAAGCTTGAGGATAGAGAATTTGTTCATAACTTAATCTATTTGCCAATGATTGGGTTAGAGATAATTTTGGGGTTTGACTAGATATCCAAGAATCAGATTTTGTTGGATTGCTTTGAGCGATCAATTCGCTTTATGCCAGAAGGAGAAGGTGGAGCAGTGGTAGCTGAGGGTTATTATCTGAACACTATTTTAGTGAATTGTAGTGGAGAAGAATGTCAGGGATATATACAATTGGCTGCAAAAGCTCTAGGTGATGATCAGAGGCTAAATCAAATTCCAGTTGTTAGAGACTTTCCTGAAGTATTTCCTGAAGATATTCCCAAATTTCTACCTCAAAGAAAAATTGAATTTGCGATTAACTTGGTGTTGAGAGCCGGACCAGTCTCAATTGCGCCGTATTGAATGGCTCCAGTAGAGCTGGTTAAACTTAAAACTCAGTTAGAAGAGCTTCTGAACAAGAGGTTCATTTGACTGAGTGTATCTCCATGGGAGCACCAGTTTTATTGGTAAAGAAGAAAGATGGAGGAATGCGAATTTGCGTGGATTACCGACAATTAAACAAAGTGACAGTGAAGAAGAAGTATCCGTTACCAAGGATATATGACTTAATGGATCAACTGCATGGAGCTGGGGTGTTTTCAAAGATTGATTTGAGGTCTGGAAACCATCAGATAAGGGTGAAGGAGGATGACATTCCAAAAACTTTGTTTAGGACGCGCTATGGACACTACAAGTTTGCAGTGATGTCCTTTGGGTTGACGAATGCACTTGCTATATTTATGGATTACATGAACAGAATATTTCGTCCCTTCTTGAACAAATTCATGGTGGTATTCATAGATGATATTTTAGTTTACTTTTAGATGGAAAGGGAGCATGAAGAGCATTTGTGGATTGTGTTGCAATTTCTGAAGGAGCGGAAATTGTATGCTAGGTTGTCCAAATGCGAGTTTTGGAAGGAGGAAGTGAAGTTCTTAGGTCACGTAGTGAGTAAATGTAGAATAGCCATAGATCCTTTGAAAGTAGAGGAAGTAATGGAATGGGAGAGACTGACTACGGTTA
Source organism: Arachis ipaensis (assembly GCF_000816755.2). Lineage (NCBI taxonomy): Eukaryota > Viridiplantae > Streptophyta > Magnoliopsida > Fabales > Fabaceae > Arachis > Arachis ipaensis. The sequence goes on along the minus strand of NC_029785.2, from coordinate 48,067,806 downwards.
CAGAGGTTAGGAGTTTCTTGGGTTTGGCCGGGTATTACCGAAGATTCATCGAGGGATTTCTCGAATTACATTACCGATGACTAAGTTAACCCGGAAGGAGGCACCGTTTGTGTAGACGGCAGAGTGTGAGGAGAGTTTTCAGACTTTGAAACGAAAGTTGACTTCAGCGCCAGTTTTAATTCTACCTGAACCACATGAACCGTTTGAAGTATACTGTGATGCTTCTTTGAAGGGATTGGGTTGCGTGTTGATGCAATACCGGAATGTAGTGGCTTACGCATCGCGTCAGCTGAGACCACACGAGGTAAATTGCCCAACTCATGACTTGGAATTGGCGGCGATTGTCTTTACATTGAAGATTTGGAGGCACCACTTGTACGGAGTGAGGTTTAGAGTCTTATCTGATCACAAGAGTCTTAAGTATATCTTTGATCAGAAAGAGCTCAATATGTGTCAGAGGAGGTGGATGGAGCTACTGAAGGATTATGATTTTGAACTGAGTTATCACCCCGGAAAGGTGAATGTTGTGGCAGACGCTTTGAGTAAAAAGTCTTTGACTGTTGCGTGGATGAGGATCAAGGAAGAGGAGCTAGTAGATAAGTTTGCAGAACTCAAGCTGGATATTGGTGTAGTTGATAGACAAGCCTGTTTGAACCAATTGTGCATTTCAAGTACCTTTAATTCAGATATTCAAAGGGCTCAGCAAGATGAGCAATAACTTCAGAAGATGTTCTTACCAATTGGTAAGAAGAGGCATGGAGAAATTACTAAGGATGAGAAAGGGTTGTGGAGGTATAAAGGGAGAATTTGTGTGCCGAATGTCAGGAGTTTGAGACAAGAGTTGTTGTCAGAAGCTCATAACAATGGGTTTTCTATTAATCGAGGAAGTACAAAGATGTACTATGATCTAAAGAAGATGTTCTGGTGGCATGGGATAAAGAATGATGTAGCTACAGTTGTATCTAAGTGTCTGACGTGTCAGAAGTTGAAGATAAAACACCAGAGACTGTCAAGAATATTACAGCCACTTGAGATTCCTCAGTATAAGTGGGAAGGAATTACAATGGATTTTGTGACCGATTTACCGAGAACTAGGTCGGGATTTGATACGGTTTAGGTGATCGTGGATCGTTTAACCAAGTCCACTCATTTTCTGTCTATCCGAGTGAACTATTCCATGGAGGAATTAGCAAGGTTGTACATCAAGAAGATTGTTAGGTTGCATGGTGTGCCATCGAGCATAGTGTCGGACCGTGATCCCCAATTCACCTCAAGGTTTTGGGGAGCTTTCCAAAGAACTTTTTGTACGAGACTATGTCTCAGCACGGCATATCATCCGCAAACAGATGGACAGTTGAAAAAGACTATTCAGACGTTGGAGAATATGCTAAGGGCATGTATCTTGGATCAACTGGGAAGTTGGGACCGTTACATGCCATTAGTAGAGTTTGCATACAACAACAGCTTTCATGCGAGCATTGGAATAGCTCCGTATGAGGTCTTGTATGGATGGAAGTGCCAATCTCCACTTTGTTGGTATGAAGCTGGTGAATCAAGTGTGTTGGGGCCTGATTTGGTAGCAGAGACTACTGAGAAGATTAAAAAGATTCGAGCTATGATTTTGACTGCATAGAGCCAATAGAAGAGCTATGCGGATCAGAGAAAGAAACCGTTGGAATTTGAAGTGGGCGAACATGTATTTCTGAAGGTTACTCGTACAACTGGGATTGGAGTGCTATTAAGAAGAAGAAGTTGAATCTGAGGTATATTGGACCATTTGAGATTTTGAGGCGATTCGGGCTGGTGGCATATCAAGTAGCTTTACCGCCACATTTGTCTAACTTACATGATGTATTCCACGTGTCACAACTCCGTAAGTACACGTCGGATGTAGCTCTTGTGTTAAAACCTGAGTCGGTTGAGCTGAATGAAAAATTAACTTTTATGGCAAGTAATGAAATGAGCCATTTTACTAAATCTATCTACCAGAACAAAAATGCTATCTCTACCTCTCCGAGTTCTAGGTAAACCAAGAACAAAATCCATAGAAATATTAACCCATGGATGCACAGGAACAGATAAAGGAGTATACAAGTCATGTAGTAATGACTTAGATTTAGCTTGTTTACATACAATGCATTTAGCAGAAAACTTTTCAACATCTTTATGCATGTGGGGCCAGTAAAATGCTCAGATAAAATATCCAAAGTCTTATGCACAACAAAATGACCCATCGAACCCCCACTATGTGATTCTAGAACAAGTAGCTCCCTAATAGAACAAGTAGGTACACAAATTCTATTACCCCAAAAAAGAAAACCGCCATGCTTGAATTTGTTATGTACGCCATGTTCACATGCAGCATAAATAGAGGCAAAATCAGAATTAGTTTCATACATATCCTTCATACATTTAAAACCTAACAACTTAGAGGTAAGGGTTGTGATTAAGGAATACCTTCTAGATAATGCATCAGCAACCACATTCTCTTTACCTTGCTTATAGGTGATTACGTATGGAAAGGATTCAAGGAATTCTATCCATTTTGCATGTCTATTGTTCAACTTCCCTTGGCCCTTCAAGTGTTTGAGGGATTCATGGTCAGTATGCACCATAAATTCCTTAGGTAGCAAATAATGCTGCCACACTTCCAAAGCTGTCACTAAGGCATAAAGCTCCTTATCATAAGTTGAGTAGTTGAGACGGGCTCCATTCAACTTCTCACTGAAATAGACGATTGCTCGCTTTTCCTGCATCAAAACAACACCTATACCAATTTCGGAAACATCACATTCTATTTCAAAAGTTTTAGAAATATCCGGTAAAATAAGAATGGGGATAGAACACAATAATTCTTTCAGCGTGTTAAAGGCAAGTTCTTGTTCTTGATCCCATTTACAGCTGACATGTTTCTTAATGATTTCAGTTAAAGGTGCAGCAATAGTGAAAAAATCTTTGATAAGCCTCCTATAAGAACCCCCAAGACCATGAAAACTTCTAACATCAAAGACACTCTGAGGTGTGGGTCATTCTCTAATAGCCTTCACCTTCTCGTCATCTACCTCAATCCCTTGAGAACTTGTCACAAAACCTAGGAACACGACTTTACTCAGACAGAACGAGCACTTTTGGAGATTAGCATACAATTTTTTCTTTTTAAGTACCTATAAAATAGATTGAACATGCAAAATATGATCATCAGGATATTTACTGTAGATAAGGATATCATCAAAATAAACAACTACAAATTTACCTAAAAATTCTCGCAAAACATGATTCATTAATCTCATGAATGTACTAGGTGCATTAGTCAATCCAAATGGCATAATTAACCACTCATACAAACCATATTTAGTTTTGAAAGCTGTTTTCCATTTATCACCAAGTTTTATTCGTATTTGTTAATAACCACTCTTTAAATCTATTTTAGTAAAAATAACAGAACCATGCAATTCATCAAGCAAATTATAAAGTCTAGGAATAGAATGGTGATACTTTACCATAATCTTGTTTACAGCTCTGCAGTCAACACACATCCTCCATGAGCCATCCTTCTTGGGCACCAACAGTACCAGAATAGCACAAGGACTTCATGTTTTCTCTCACAAAACCCTTATCCAAAAGGTCCTCGACTTGCCGTTGCAGTTCCTTTGTCTCCTCAGGATTGGTCCGGTAAGCTGGCTGGTTAGGAATGCTTGATCTGCGGACAAAGTCAATCTGATGCTCAATGCCTCGTAACAAAGGTAAACCTGGGGGCATCTCCTCCAGGAAGACATCTCCAAATTCCTGCAAAAGTGAAACAAAAGCACTAGGCAGTTCATGGTTAGTTTCAATGGTAGAAAGTAAAGACTCTCTAAATCTCTCTAACACCAATGCCTTTTTTCCTAAGCTAGCATGCTTCAGATCCCTCTCTTTTGCATAAAAACACATCTTGTAAGCACTCTCACTCTCTACAGATTATGCTCTCTTACAACTCTCATTTTCACTCAGACCCTGACTCTTTTTCTCACTCTTTTATTCTCTCAGAGCCCTCTCTTTACCCTCTTGTTTTCAGTTTTCTCACATCCTAAAGACTCTTTTGTGGATTCGCGCATGCTCAATTGCTCCAAGTACACTTCTTTAGAGGATAAAGGTGCAAGGGTAATCTTCTTCCCAAGGTGAGTAAAGGAGCATTGGTTTGTGAAACCATCATGGATCACCCTCCTATCATACTGCCATGGAGGTCCTAGGAGTAGATGACAAGCCTGCATAGGAACCACGTCACAAAGTACCTCATCACTATATCTCCCAATAGAGAATTGTACGCGGGCTTGCTTCATAACCTTCAGTTCACCAACATCACTTAGCCACTCCAGTTTGAGGGTTAGGGTGTTTGGTGCATTTTCACCCAAATTTTGTGATCAATGTAAAGCTAGAAACATTTGTATGACTTCTAGCATCAATGATCATGAGTCCAACCTTGCCTCCCAATAAAAATTTTGTCTGAAAGATGTTCTCACGTTGTACAAGACGATCGTCCTTGGCTTGTACATTTAAGATCCGCCTAGTTACAAGGGTCTCACCACTAACAACATACTCAACGATATCATCATTATCTATAGCATCATCCGCATGTGGCATGTCCTTATACTCATCTAAGTTATCAGATTCCAAGAAAATATCATTTGCTTTAATGACCATGGTCCTTTTATTTGGACACTCAGAAGCATAATGGCCTAATTCGTGGTACTTAAAGCTGGTAATATCACGATACTGTGTAGGAGGTTTAGAAGTGGAATTAGGTGTGTGCGTATTCCTGTGATGGTCTGTGGGCTTCTCCTTTGATTAGGTAGGTTTGGATCCAGTCTTCTCCTTGAAATTAGCACTTTTAGAATCCCACCATGAAGTAGGGCTGGAAGAAGTATGCAGCCATTTCGCCTTTTGCTGTTTTTCCACCTTGATAGCCAAATTCACCAAGTCTTCCATATTCACAAATGGGTGACGTTCAACAGTATTTACAATGTCTCGGTTCAGCCCACTCAAGAAACGTGCCATAGTAGCCTCAGACTCCTCCTCAATATTTACTTGGATTAGCAACATCTCCATCTCCTTATGATACTCATCTACGGACTTAGAACCTTGGTATAACTGTTGGAGCCATTGATGTAGCTCCCTGTAGTAGCAAGAAGGGACAAACCGTTGTTGCATGACCTTCCTCATCTTCTCCTAAGATTGAATTGGTTGTTTTCCATTTCGTTTTTTCTTTTTGTCCAGCTCGGCCTACTAGATAAGGGCATAATCCGAGAATTCCACAGCCGCTAATCTTACCTTTTTCACATCAGAGTAGTTGTGACACTGAAATAGGAGCTCCACCTTTCATTCCCATTCCATGTAAGCTTCAAGGTCACTTCTGCCTTTAAGTCATGGGATGCGCATCTTGATAGCATTGAGGTTACTATCAACATCTTCCCGTTGTCCATGACGTCGGGATCTAGGCGAAGTCTCCTCCTCAGACTCTGCAGAACAATTATGAACGAATTCTTGGGACCGCACTCTTTGACTAGGGGAAAAAGAATTCATTCGGGAATCCATGTCATCAAGACGCTGTTCAATTCTTGCGAGGATGCCAGCGAGTGCATCGATGCGGAAAGTTAGTTGTGGATCGGGATTTCCATCGTTGTTAGCCATCAATAAACCTGTGAAAGAAAAGACCCCACAACACTCTTCTCACATGTATCACTCGGAGTAGGACACTCGTGCTTACACTCAATACGTGGCTTTTACCCTCTGTTGACCTCACCACTCTTGCCTTTTTCCACTCTTGGATTGCTTTAATAAGTTGCACTTCAAAAAATGAAAAATTGAGACACCAAACTAGGCTAATCTAAATTATAGACGTTCAACTTGATAAGAAGACAATCAAAGTATGTCACAAAGGAAGGAAAATAAGACGTGCTACTAAGATGACAAAAATTAGCAAAATTGAATCCTAATTGGAATCCAAAGAAAACTTGGAAAGCTAAAACAAAGGTGAAAATTTTAAAATTTCACTTTTTTTACTTTTTTTTTTTTTGCAAACGTTAACTTTAATATATGGAAATTGTAGTAACAGAATTTAAGTAAGAATTTTTTTTTTTTTTGAAGCAATTGAAGTAAATTTGAAGAAATTGAAGAGAAAAATAAAGAGACTAAGTAACAATCCTGGAACGTGCAGATAAATAAGAATTTACCTACGACCTGTAACTGATACCAGATGATAAGAAATAGATTAGGGCTTAGAGGTTTTATCACAATAGATAAGGATTATTCAGTAAAAGGCACACCCAAAAGAACATAGTGAGAACAACAAAAGATAGATAAATGGAGTTTTTCCTACTAGACCTTTAAGTAACCTGTTCTTAGCAACCTAGGTCACCAGAAGGGGCTCCCGACTAGGCTTTCAAAGAACCTTTCCTTGACAACCTAGATCAGAGGAATGAAAACTGAAAGCAACCACCATGCAGATCACCTTAGTGTTGGATCCTTCAATCTTCTTCATGCAACAAGCAAAGCAAATCACTCGCCTCACTTAATCACACAATAAAAACATGCTAAAAGCAACGGAAAATTTATTGTTTAGTGTACTCCCATAAGAAGTACTTGGCATCACTGAGTAACTTCTTCACTTGTTGTTTAGTGTACTCTTTTTGGATGAACCTCAGCCTTGTAATTTGTAATATCTGCAAACCACGGGACTCTCTGAATAACAAAGAGTTTCTTGTTAGGAAAATTCTCAGTCACAGGAGTGGGTTGTTGCATAGCATCTCTAGGCTTAAGGTTGAAAATGTGGTCAGCCACTTGAGTCACTGACCCCTTCCTATCTTTAATCTAAATATCAAACTCCTGAAGAAGGAGCACCCACCTGATCAACCTTGGTTTAGCATCCTGTTTGGTTAGAAGGTACTTAAGAGCAGCATGGTCAGTAAAAACAATAACCTTAGAACTAATCAAATAGGACCTAAACTTATCAAAAGCATAAACTATAGCTAATAGTTATTTTTCTATAGTTGTGTAATTCCTTTGCACGTTATTTAGCACATGGTTAGCATAATAAATGACGTTCATAAGCTTGTCTTGTCTCTGCCCCCAAGACAGCTCCTATAGTATGGTCACTGACATCACACATCAATTCAAACTGTAAATCCCAGTTAGGAGGAGCTATGATGGGTTCAGAGACAATCTTTGCTTTTAAAGTTTCAAAATCATGCAAACAATCATCATCAAAGCAAAATGGAATATCTGTTGCTCAGAGGTTTAGCAATTTCAGAAAAATTCTTTATAAATCTTCTATAAAATTCTGCATGTCCTAAGAAACTCGGATTGGCTTTACATTAGTGACTAGTGGTAATTTTTCAATTACCTCCACCTTAGCTTTATCAGCCTCTATTCCTTTACTTGAAATTCAGGTCCTAAGAACAATACCTTCAGTTACCATAAAATGGGATTTTTCCTAATTCAAAACAAGGTTTATTTCTTGACACCGCTTTAAGACTAAGGAAAGATGTCTCAGGCAAGAATCCAAAGAATTACCAAATACAAAAAAATCATCCATAAATACCTCAATAAACGTTTCAACCATGTCAGAGAATATAGAAAGTATGCACCTCTGAAAAGTTGCTAAGGCATTACACAATCCAAACGGCATCCTCCGATAAGCAAATACACCAAAAGGGCATGTGAATGTTGTCTTCTCTTGGTCTTGAGGGTCCACTGCAATCTGATTATAACCAGAATAACCATCTAAAAAATAATAAAATGCATGTTCAGCTAACCTCTCAAGCATCTGATCAATGAAAGACAAGGGGAAGTGGTCCTTCCTAGTTGTTATATTGAGCCTCCTGTAATCAATGCACATACGCCATCCCATGATGGTTCCTGTAGGAATAAGCTCATTCTTCTCATTCTTGATCACTTTTATACCTCCCTTCTTGGAAACCACATGCACAGGACTCACCCATAGACTATAAGAAATTGGGTAAATTATCCCGACTTCCGAGAACTTCATAACCTCTTTCTGGACCACCTATTTCATAGTTGGATTGAGCCACCTTTGTGGTTGTACTACTGGTTTAGCATCTTCCTCAAGTAGTATCTTGTGCATATACAAAGCCGGACTAATTCCTTCCAAGTCACTATTGGTCCATCCAAGAGCTGTTTTGTGGCTTCCAAGCACCTTTATCAAAGCCTCCTCTTCATCGTGACTCAAAGAGGAGCTAATAATCACTGGACAAAAATCATGATCACCTAGAAATGCATACTTCAAAGAGGGAAGTAAAGGCTTCAACTCAAGCTTGGGTGACCCTTCCTCTTTAATAGGCATGCTTGGTTCCCCCTTTTTATGGTGGTGAATTATCAATCTCTAGCAAACCATCCTCTAAAAGAGGTTCCAAGACACCATCAAGCTCTTCCGCTTCAAAGACCTCTTGAATTAATGGCTCAATAAGATCAATTGTCATACATCCTTCAGAATCACTAGGATGTTGCAAAACCTCAAGTATATTAAAAATAACCTCTTCATCATTAACTCTCAAATTCAATTCACCCTTTTGTACATCAATAAGGGCTCTCCTTGTAGCTAGAAAAGGTCTTTCCAAAATAATGAAAGTATTCAAATCTTCTTCCATATCCAGTATCACAAAATCAGCATGAAAAATAGAGGGTCCTACTTTCACTAGCAAATTCTCAGAAACTCCAAGAGGAAATTTAACTGAACAGTCAGCAAGTTGAAGAGAAATTCTAGTGGGTTTTACCTCATCAATTTGGAGCTTTCTCATCAAAAAAAGTGGCATGAGATGGATGCTTGCTCCAAGATCACATAAGGCCCTTTGAATAGTAATATCACCAATGGTGCAAGGAATCAAAAACCTTCCCGGATCTTGCATCTTCTCAGGGAGATCCTTCTGAATAATAGCACTACATTCCTTGGTGAGTACCACAGTTTTAATTTCTTTCCAATTCCTCTTGTTGGTCAATAATTCCTTCATAAATTTAGCATAGAGAGGCATTTGCTCCAAAGCCTCTACAAAGAGAATGTTGATCTGAAACTTCCTGAAGACCTCTAAAAATCATGAAAATTGCTTGTCCTTGGACGCCTTCTGAAGCCTCTGAGGATATGGCATTTTAAACTTGTACTCAGGCACTGGAGACTTTACTTTATGTTGTTCAAGATCAACCGAAAAGGGGTTGTCCAGGTGTCTTGCAGAGGCGTGCTCCACCTTGTCCTGAGCCTTCTCTAGAGCTTTTTCAATCGGGTCCTCACTAGTCTGTGCTTCTAAACCTGCTACCTTACCACTTTTCAGATGTATAGCCTTGCACTCTTTTCTTGGGTTAGGCACTGTATCACTGGGGAAGGTATTAGGAGGCCTCTTAGCTACTTGCTTGCTCAACTGACCTATTTGAACTTTCAAGTTTCTAATTGAAGCTTTAGTTTCCTGCATGAAACTATTAGTGTTCTTGCCAAGTTATGCAACTAGAGATTCCAGGTCAGAGAATTTTTTAGAAGAGGAGGGCGCATGGTGTAGTTGATAGGATTGAAACTGTCAGTTGTTATTGTTGAAATTATTCTGATTAAAATAACCCAGAGTAGAGTTGTTCTTGTTGAAGTGTGGTTACCTCTGTGGTTGATTTTTCCATCCAAAATTTGGGTGATTCCTCCACCCCAGATTATAAGTCTTGGAAAAAGGATCATTATTCGGGGGTCGGGAGGAATTGCCCATGTAATTAACCTGTTTAGAAGAAAATTGACCATAATCATAACTCTCACCTTGAGAAAATTCACCATTCATGTCATAAAAAGCATCTTAGGTATTAATGGTTGATACTTGTAATTCACCCAAGTATTGAGTAATGGCATTTATTTGTTAAGACATGGCTTTATTCTGAGCAAGAATGGTATCCAGAATATCTAGTTCCATAACTCCTTTCCTCATGGCGTCCTCTCATAAGAGTATAGATATTGGTTATTAGCAACCATCTCAATCAACTCCAGAACCTCTTTAGTAGATTTCTTCATATGAAGCGACTCTCCTGCAGAACTATCCAAAGAGGTCTTGGCGGCCTAGGTAATCCCATCATAGAAGATCTACAACTATATCCAGTCCGAAAATATGTCGGGAGAGCACTTTCTAAGTATCACCTTGTACCTCTCCTAAGCCTCATAGAGAGATTCACCCTTTTGTTGCCTAAATGTCTGAACATCGGTCCTCATCTTGGTCAGTCTCTAAGGTGGAAAGAATTTAGTTAAGAACCGGCTTACCACATTAACCCATGTATCCATGCTCTCCTTGGGCTGTGTATCAAGCCACTTCTTAGCTCGGTCCTGTACAGCAAATGGAAAGAGCAACACCCCGTAGATCTTCATTGGTCTTCACTGTATCACAAATTTACAGAAAATTAGAGATAAATAAGTCTGAATTTTCCTGCGGGAGTCCATGAAACTGACAGTTTTGTTGCACCAAAGTAATGGACTGAGGCTTCAACCCAAAGTTGTTGGAATTCACAGAGGGCACAACAATGATACTACCATAGAAAGTGAGATTTGGACCAGTGTAAGAACTAAGAGTTCTTCTAAGTTACTCAGGAGCATTGGGAATAGCAACATTGTTGTTGTTGTTGTTGTTTAGCTCCATAGTGATTTCTTCAATTTCCTCCTTAGAATTGTCTCTGAAACGTTCAGCAGCTCTAAAAGTTCTAGCCTGCTGTTGGCGTCTTCTAATGGTCCTTTCAATCTCAGGATCAAAATCAAGAAGAGGTTTCTTGTCCCTGTTTCTACTCATAAACAAACAGAAAATAAGAAAAAATGGAAATCTCTATGTCAGAGTGAACAAGATTCCCAGTAAGGTAAACTGAGTAAAAGAATCAAAATAGAATTAGCTAAATAACGGAAAATGGAAATTTTGAAATTAAAGAAAAATTTTAAGTAAAATTTTTGAAATTAATAAGAAAAGGAAAAACAGCACACAATTTTCGAAAATAAGAAAAAGAAAAATAAGCAAATTAAAGCAAGAAAGTGTCTAATCTAAGTAATCAAACAACGGGTAATTGTCAATCACAGTTAATCCCCGGCAACAATGCCAAAAACTTGGTGCAGATTTCGAATACTACAGACTTACTGAAAAGTGCACTGGGTCGTACCAAGTAATAACTCAGGTGAGTGAGCGTCGATCCTACGAGGATTAATGGATTGAGCAACAATAATTGAATGATTAGGCTAGTCAGACAAACCAAATTGAGTATTTTGTGTTCCAAGTATCATAAAGCAATGTATCAGAGAATTCAAAAAAATAAGTAATGAACAGTTGGTAAAAATAGTATGAGAAATCAGTTAAGATTTTGGAGATGTTAAAATTTTGGATTAATGGTCCTTATCACACACTTTAATCATGCAGAGATTCAATTCATGACAAACTTTAGGTGATTAAACTCTAATTCCTTAGTAATTTAATCTCCTCTAACCCAATCAACTGCCAATTCATTGGTCACTTAATTTAAATTAGAGGTTTAAACCCTAAGTACCCGAAGATAAGATGATTATATATCACATATCACATTAAGTCTAGGTAATTAGAGAGCTGTGATGAATTAATTTCAAGTTGTTATTCAAGTGATTTAACTTTTCTAAGATTCAACAAGAATGCAATTAAAAAAAGAGTTATCTTCCAATATACTCTAATCTCTAGGATGAGGAACGAAATTAATCCTTGAATATAAAATAGTGCATTGATTAAAAGTGGAATGACAATAGTATTAATCCATTAAAATAACAGAGCTCATAACCTTAATAATGGAAGTTTAGTTGCTCATAGTGCAGAAAAAATCCTAGCAGAAAAAAGTGCAAAAGTGTGGAGAAGGAAGACCTAAGCCAAGATATCTTCTCCTTTTTATATCTAATCCTAATTATTCAAAATTTAAATTCTAAAACCTAAAAATATATTTTCTTTATTCAAAATTTATTTAAAAGTCAAATTAGAGCAAGAGATTTGGTGTTGAATCACGTGGGGACCACTCTGGTTTCGCTACTAGCGCCAAACGCTAGGTCGGTGGCATTTGATGCCACCTGGGCAGCAACTCTTCATGCTTTTCGAGGTCCCTATGATAGAGGGGAAGCTGGGCTTTCTATGTTCTGGTGCCAAACACCGGTGAGGTGGCATTTGGCGCTACCCTGGCAGCTTTGGATTTAAAGATTTTTCTCTCTCTGAACTCTGCCAAACTTGCCCTAATGCTACCTGTGATAAATCAAATTGCAAAACAACTCAAAGTAGCATTTATGGTGACTTAAAACACCTAAGTTTTAAACTAATCCAACAAATATGCATGCAATTCACTAAGAAAAGATGAAAATGATGCTTACGCATCAATCACCCGGTAACTTAGGCAATTGACTCGGGATTATTAATTGGAAGCCCATTAAAAGCTTCTTTGTGACAAAATATTTAGAGTCAAAAGCCTCAATGATCTTTTTTCCAAATTAAATATGAAGTAACTGCCTTCAACTTATATAAGCCCAAAAGAATTTTCATAATACAATTCGAATCTAGATTTTTGGAAATTTTCAAACCCTAAGTGCAAGATTCATTAAAAGAGAAGCCCGAATGTAATCACAAAGATTATTATAAATCCCACTTTTATTTTTGGAATTAAATTTACAAACTCTTCAATTCTTTTATTATAGATAAACTATGTTTACTTTTCTTTTTACTTGAGAACAATCAAAATTTTTAGTGTTATGATGCCTAGGCATCTTTAGTAGTTTTTAGGTTTCTTTTTCATTAGTTTTCTTAGATTTCAACCAAGTTTCTTATGTTTTCTAGTAGAATTTCAAAACTAATCAAGTGTTTGTAGTTATGTTAGTATTATTATGTTTTCAAGAGTTTTTTTTCTCAAAGTAATCAAGGATTAAATCCTTTTTAACAAGAAAACACAAATATATCCAAAGAAGGCCCAACCAGACCCAAAGCATAAAAACTGGACGCCCAGCCTTTAGCCACACACGCATGATGGCCACCACACACGCTCGGAGGCTCTTCTCAAATGGGACACACTCCCGACGGCCAGCTCTCCACCCGGCGACCAACATCCCTAGAAGACCAATTTGGGCCAACGCTCAAATTTGAAGTACAAACATCGTTTCTAAGCCTCAACTCTCAGGATGCAACACTTATTAAGGCCCAATTTCAAATATACAAATCATGAAAAAGCCTTAATCTCATCCAAAGATTCAAGATTCAAGAGATTAGTTAGCATTAATTCTCTCTAGAAAGATAAAGATTTGGTTGTTAGGATTTGTTTCTAGATTAGATTTGAATTATTGTTAAGATTTTATTTGAATTTGAGTAGGTAGTTTATCTATCTTAACCTTCCAAAGATAAGATTAGATTGAGTTTTTGAATTTGAATTCTAGATAAAACTTATGATATAAAAAAGTAAACAAGGTTCACAGAAGGGAAAATCGAATCATACACCATCTCTCATCATTAGGATTAGTTTCTTCTTTATCATGAGTTACTAAACCTCTGTTGTTGGTGGTTAGGAGCTCTGTTTGGTTTATGGATTTATAATGTGAGTTTTCGTTATTTCAATTCATGCTTCTTTACTTTTCTAAGAAAGGGTTTTGTTCTTCATCACTAATGATTAGAACTATCGGAAATATTCTAATTCTTTCTTGGATATAATTACATTTGGAAAAATTAATTTCGAAATTAGCTTGAAACTCATCTCATAATCTTCAATTATTTATAAATAGTCTTGAATAAGTGACATATAATTCAACTAGTGATAGTTTTTGAATATTGTGTGATTTAAAATCAAAACCATTCTTCACCTCTTCTCTTAATGTGTTGACAAAAACATTGGCGATTAATTGGGTTTAGAAAAATTAAATTACCAAGGAGTTGAGATTTGATTAAATATAATTTGTTGTGAAAAAATTTTTGCATGAATTAAATAAAAAAGTATAAGCATTGTTCTTCTAAAAATCAAACATCTCTATGACCTTCAATATTTTTATCTATTCATTTTCTTCCAACTTCAAAGCATTCTCTCATTCTCTTTTTCATTGTTCTTTCTTTTCTCCAGGATCTACAATCTGTAATTCAAGGTTTGATCGACCTAATTAAAAATTTAATTAGCGATTGTTTGCCTCAATCTGTTAATTCTCGTGGAAACAATATTCATTCACTTTGGTATAATTTAAACGATCTGGTGCACTTACTAATATCTAAGATGATTATTTTCGCTCATCATTTTACTACAATATTTTTTATATAGATTTGAAAACTAAAAAGATACAAATCTGTCATTTTTTTAACATTTTTTATACTCGATAACTCTCGTGCGTACTCTAGTTCAGTATAGAAAATGTTTTTTTCTTTTCTGTCAAAAAATATAGAAAATGTTTTTCTTCTTTAGATATAAATTTAATGTATCTTTGCTATTTGTAAATGCTATTTAACGTCTTTTATGAATAACAAATTATTAAAGAAAACCTGTCAACTTCTTTATACGACAAACTTTTCTTATCAGCCTTGAATGCTTATAGCAATAATATTAGTTCGTATTAATTAACTTAATATATAAAGTAAATACCCTTTATTATTTCCACCAACAGGAACTTGTTCAGAAATACTGTAATGAAAAGAATATAGGAGTTTGTCGCTAGGTATTTGACCAAATAGAATCGTTCAGTTCCTATAGAACTTATCACTAAAATACCCCTGAAGTAGGGCTAAGCGGAGCGAAAAGAGTTTGGTTATTTATCAGCACGGGTTTAGCAAGCTGGAGTACGGTAAGGGCAGAGGAAATTTTCGGTGGAACGGTGAAATGCGTAGAGATCAGAAAGAACACCAACGGCGAAAGCACTCTGCTGGACCGACACTGACACTGAGAGACGAAAGTTAGGGGAGCTTAGCTTTCAATTCGCCTTTGACCATCAAATGAAATGTGAATAATCCACCCCCTCTTTGAAATAAGGGGCGCCTCTAATTTTGTCGGTGCTTAAAACAATTTTGTC
>NC_029785.2:48004943-48052686 GCF_000816755.2 Arachis ipaensis | reverse complement strand
AATTTTGTCTATATATATATATATATATACAAAAAGATACTAGTGATTAAATATCAGAATTAGTTATGACTTTAAAAGTTATTGAAGAAATGTGCTCTGTGTTTCAAGGAGAATACAGTAGTAGAGATAAGCAAAGAAATTAAGAAAAAGAGGGCATATTGCTAAATCCATAGAGAAATTAACGTTGTGACAAATGGGAGCGAAGTAAGTTGGGTTCTGCACCCTGGTAAACGTTCACGTTTAAGTAAGGATGTATTTGAATATTTTAAATTTTGAATTTTTATTTGAGATGGTAAAATATAATTTTTTATTTTTAAACATTTTTTTAGTTTTATATATAAAATAAATAATAAAAATTACATTTTATCTTTTAAAATAAAATTTAAAATTTAAAAGATTTAAATTTAAAAAAATTATCTTTATAGTAATATAAATGGGGAGCTCATATGCTGATGTGGCGCTCATATGATGAGTATGGGAGTTTATTTGCTTAGGTGTCGTCACTAGAAATTTTTAGATTTATATTTATAAAATATAAATTATAAATTATTGTTTGCTTAGGTTGTTATTTTCAAATTTTAAATTATTTATTTGGGTTGTTATATTTAGGTTGTTATATTTTAAATTTTAAATTATTTTATTTAGGTTGTTATTTTTTAAATCTTAGATGGTTATACTTAGGTTGTTATTTTTAAAATTTTAAATTATTTCACTTAGGTTGTTATTTTTTAAATTTTAAATTTTTTTATTTAAGTTGTTATTTTTAAATCTTAGATTGTTGTACTTAGGTTGTTATTTTTTAAATTTTAACACTATTTTTTTAAAATTTGTTGATTCTTTTTAGCATTATTTTTTAAATTTTTGTAGATTTTTTTCAAAAACTGCAGCTACATGCCTACATATGTAAATTTAAATATATTTACGTTAATTTAGAATTTTAAAAATTGTTAATATATTTATTTACTTTATCTGCAAATTTAATTCAAATTTAAATTAAAGTCAATTAAATTTAAAAAATTTTAGCTATGAGTCAACTATAAAAGTATAAATTATGAGATATGTGTAGCACCACAATTCAAAGTACATCAAACCCCTTTCTTTACATACATCCAAAATCTAAAATTTCTCTACTTATTCCAATGGATGGTATTCACAAAATCGCAGAAATCAAACCTACAATCGACAATTTGTGTGTATGTATCAAGTGATACGGTTTTGGACACTACCAAGTTACGGTAATTCTTCGTTGTCATACTCAATTGAGATGGTTTGCCTCGATGAAGACGTGAGTTTTCTATAAATATTTTTTTATTTTATTTTAAATTTATATTATTTATATTTTAAATTTGTTTGTTTATCCCCGTCTAATTGTTCTTTGATTTTTGTTTATCAATTCTAGGGAGAAAAAATACATGCCTCGGTTAAGAGGGTTCTTGTGTCTCGATTCGTGACAAGGAGGCAAAACAAGTTTTGGGAAAGAGCTATGTAGAGATACTTGATCTACTCCTATTGGCAAGTTCTAACCAATATTTATTTCTAAAAACATTAGTGAAGATATTTTTAATGTTAATTTTTATATTATTTATTATTAATATATTATGTAATACCCTGCAAAAAGGAGATCTATCGGATATACCTACACTTTTACTCAATCTAATTGATAAGACATTCTCTTCATCGTTGAAGTTTAAATATCTGATAATCCACATTTTTCACCTTTTCATAAAGTTAAGAAAATGACTGATAATGTGGACCTCATAAATAAATTCAAAAAGGCTCACCCTATTCAAATTGTAAGTACAATTATAAGTGTACTTTATATGAAAAAGCAGTTTATTTTTCTCTTTCTTGGTCATTAGTAGTATCTAATTTATAAATAATAATTAATAACTAATTATAATTTTAGGATGTTGACTATACCGGTGGTTTGCTTCCAACTTTAAAGGCTTCCTCAATCGTTGAAGGGGAGAAAGTAGAAGGTGTTAAGGTATTTGTTCAAAAAATGATTTTTTTTGTTTGTTTGGTTTCTCAAAGTTAGATCTTTATTTTATTAAAAAAATATTATTGAGATAAAATCAAAAGTGAGAAGAAAGTCTTTAATTTAACATTGTATTTTGTACAAAATTTGTTGCTTAAAATCTCCAATGAAGTTGCGGACAATGATGAATCTGAAGTGTTGAAAAATGCTATTACACCAACCAAGCGACTATCCTCGTAGTCGGAAGATTCGAAGGTGCAAGGAGATACCTCAACTTGAAAGAAGATCAAGATTGAGAATGAAACTTGAGAATTTGGATGCACATGTTTTAGAATCCCTTTTAGAGTATATCTAATAGAATAATGTCAAGCATATGTTTATTTTGGTGGAAACATTGTCTTTTGTTGAGTTGTTATTTTTCTTTTGGTTCTTTTGGATTTTTATGTTTGGAATTTAGAATTTTTTTTAAATATAAATTGAAGTTATTTGATTATTACTTATGGTTTTATTTTTAATTTGATTCATACAGTTGATATTTTTACAATAACAGAAGTACTTTTATCTTTTTCTCTCTTTTTAATTATAAGCTATTCATTTTCAATTTCTTTATTTAAGGAAATAAAAAAAATTTAACTATTGGTTCAATTTATTCACTGTGAGATTAAACTTATATTTATTTGAAAAAAAAACTTTTGTGAAAACATATATATTATTTTTCGTAAAATATATTTACGTAACTAAATAAATGAGAATGAAAAGAAAATTAAAACCGCCATTGAAATTAAACTGACCATTTAGTTATTTATTTGTTGAGCAGAGATGCAGAAGAGTGAGAAGATTGAATTCAAATAGGATAATTGGTGAAATGGTTGGAAAAAAATAGAGAAAAAATGAGAACTACATGGATATAAATATATAACAAAACATAATGATTGATTTAGAATTTTTGATGGAATATGAACAGAGAAGAAGGAGCAAATGTGCGTGGTGGGTCAGGGGTATTTTGGCTAAATAAAATCCCATAAAATACAATATTTTTTATACATTATTTAGCTATTGACAAGTAATAAATTATTAGTTTATATTGTCTTCGTAATATTTTACTAAATTTGTTTATAAAAAAATTACAGAAAATCCGAGTGATAGTTCTAATGGTGTACATTTTGAATCGGTGTTGTCGGACATTACAAATAGCAGCATCAATACAGGTTGATTTTTGGATGAATTTTTTTTGAAACTTGCTTATGTGAATATGCATTCACTTTATGTATTTTGATTTTCCTACCATTTATTCAATTATAAACTTTAACAGAAAATTTGTTCAAAATTAATGCCTCGAATTATCTTATTAGGTAATAACCTAACACCATATCGAACAAGGTCTCCAACTACTAATCCACACTCTGTAAGTGAAAAAGAACAATGTGCCAATATTAATAGTATTAATAATTCGGGTATCAAACGTGAAGCATATGATAGCCCATGTCATTAGACAAGTCAACAACAGCTTCAACAAACATCAAACAATATCGACCAGTTACAAAGCCAGCGTATGTTAATATGCTTTTATTACTTAAAGACCAAACATTTAATTTTTCAATTGGTCTATTAAAAACAATCTTTGGTATATGCTATATAATTATTATAGATTCATTAGAGCACACAAATCGAATTAGATTGGCCTTCAGTGATGAGATTAACTTTTCATTTGCCTGGAGAGCAAAATATCACCTTTAAAGACGATGATGATATTGAGAAAATCGTGGAAGAAGAGGAAGAAAAATGTACGATGTTCTTAGCATGGATGGAGGCCAATAAAAAATTTGAACCAGATCAAATTTTGACATATGCTGAGTTTCCAAATCAATTTGTTTATGATAGAGAAGCAAGGGAATGACATCCATGCAAAAGAGGGTATTTTATCGAGAGGTTAAACTATGTTCCATCGGGTACATGTGATATTTATTATATGAGAATTTTGTTAGCTTTTCAGAGAGGTTGCACAACATATGAGTCTATTAGAACAGTTAATGGAATTACATATTCTAGCTTCCAATATGCTTGCTATTCCATGGGACTACTGTGTGATGATAGGGAATTCATTACAACTATTAATGAAGTAGCTGAACTTGCATCTTGTTATCAATTGAGAAAATTATTTGCGATGCTACTGATATCTAATAGCATTAGCAACCCAAAGCATGTTTGGAATGCAACTTGGACATTATTAGCTGATGGAATACTATATAAGAGGAGAAAAATTTTGAAAAATCAAGATATTTTACTATATCTTTTTTTATATCAAGATTGTATTTTCTTATTATTTTTATTTTTATTAATAATATTAATAGTTTTATTTTAAAATTACTTATTAAATATTTCATAAAACCACCATGTGTTTTTGCTAGGACAAAACCACAATGTGTTTTTACTAGGACTAAACATGACTGATGACGAATTGAAAAACCTCTGTCTTATTGAGATTGAGAAGATACTCAACAGCAATGCGAGATCATTAAGAGACTATCAATCAATGCCATATCCTGAGATGTCTGATGTTCGCCTTTATTTGAGTTCTGACACAACATGTCAAGCTGATGAAAATGAAGATATACAACAAGAGTGGTTCACACCAGAGTTCCTAAATGACATCAAATATTCGGAACTACCCAATCATAAGTTGACTTTGAAGCCAGGAGTCGCTGTAATGCTACTGCAAAACATAGACCAGACTTCAGATTTATGCAACGGGACAAGATTAATAGTTAACGAACTTGGCAGCAACGTAATTGGAGTGACGGTAGTGACGGGTAGAAATATTGGAGATAAAGTGTACATTCCAAGAATGAACTTGATCCCTTCAAATTCAGGGTTGCCATTTAAGTTTCAACGGAGACAATTTCCATTAACAGTATGCTTTGCAATGACCATTAACAAGAGTCAGGGTCAATCATTATCACATGTAGGACTTTACTTATCAAAATCAGTATTCACCCATGGACAACTTTATGTTGCTTTGTCAAGAGTTAAGAGTCGCAGTGACATCAATGTTTTAATTCTAGACGAAGACGGCAATCTAAAGTCATCAACAAAAAATGTCGTGTTGAAAGAAGATTTTAATAATATTTAGGTAATAACAATATTATTTTTATTTTAATAGCATGTTATGATTTACACTTTTTTATAAATATTTACTATAGATATAACAAATTTATCTATAACTCTATTTTCAGATTTGAGATGAAATGTGTAACAAGGAGCACAACAACATATGCCAATTGCTTTTCTAATGAAGTTAGTAAGATACTAGGTTGTCGAAAAATTTTTATTAGCCTTTTGATATAAAATTTAGTGTAAAATTGACATGCTATTATTATAGTTATATATGTTCTTATTTTTTTCATATCTTTCTCCTTATGGTTCAAGAATATTATAGACTTTAAACTCTTCTATTTACTTTTTACTTTGAATAAAGATAAAACAACATATTCAGTACGTTTATTATATAATGATAATGATCGTGTTATACTAAACTAAAAAAATTTATAATTATAAAATATTATTTTTAATTTAACATGTCAAATTTAAATATAAGTCAGTGCATGGCACGAATTTACTACTAATACTAATATATTTCTCGAGGTTTGCGCTAATTATACCAGCATTCACCTCTTTAGTAACAGATTAATTTTTTTTTTACTTTTCTTTAATTTTCTCGACGTTTGCGCTAATTATACCCTAAACCTATAGTAATTTTCTTTATTTTTTGTACCAGATTAATAATTAATCTTTAATATATCCATTTAGCATTGCCGATAAAGCCAACTCTCTTCTCAGCACATCCCCTCATCAAGTTACTCTAACTTTTGTTTTATCACCCACCAATTCCATGGCATGCTAATAGACAAATGCTACGACAAATGTTACACTATAATATCAACGATGACATCACAATGTCTAAGGTATTTACAAATTTAATTAATTAATATTATTAATATTATTAATATTATTATTAATATTATTAATATTAATAAATGGTTACTAGCTGTTTAGTATTAATTGATTGAAGAAATATAATTTTTTAAGGATTGTTTATGTTTAAAATATTGTGTTTATTGGCTAAAGAGACACAACTCTTTAAGAGTTGTGTATGTTTAAAATATTGTATCTATTGACAATAGAAAAGACACAACTATTTGTATAAGTAATTAATCATAATTGCTATATGCAATATGTATAAATAAGTCTTTGTCCACTATTTCAAAAATACAAGTACTAAGTGTACAATTTACTCAACTATTAAGAGATTTTCTTTGTTTAAGAGAGTTGAGAATTTCTTACTATTGCTAATTAGAAATTCTTAGGTTTCATTGTATCTTGGGAGAGTATTGTCATCAACCCTATAGCAACTAAGTGTGGGGTCAAATATCTCTCTAAAGAAAGCAATCTAATCGTGCCTTGAAACCACTACACAAATATAAGATTTTGTCATCTTCTCATACTAATATACCCAACAATTTTAGAGAGATATTTGTTGAAGATGGCACAAGATCAAAACACTACGTTCAAGGTCATGAATCAAGAGTTCATCAAATTAGATCGCTTTGATGGAACGAACTTCAACCGTTGGAAAGACAAGATGATGTTTTTTCTTTCAGTTCTCAATCTTGCATATGTGATTGACCCAAAGACTACACCAATTGCCGATGCCGCTAAAAATGTCACACCGGAAGAGAAAGAAAAGATTGTTCAATTGAAGAAGAAACGTGATGAAGATACTTTTGCATGTCGAGGTCATATTCTCAATACTTTATCCGATCGACTCTATGATCTCTACATGTCAATTCAATCACCATTAGAGATTTGGAAATCTCTGGAAGAAAAGTACAATACCGAACGACAAGGAACAGATAAGTTTATTATGATAAAATATTTTGAATTTATTATGAATGATACTATACCTGTCATGGATCAAATTCATGAATTACAAATCCTTGTAAGTAGACTTCGTGATCTACAAGTGGTGATCTTTGAATCATTACAAGGTGAAAAATATTTTTTTTAATGAATTTGATAACTTTTGTGAATTATGTGGTATTGTGCATGAATCTTCCGCAACAAAATGGTTTGAGAAAAAAAAATCGTACCTTAGTGGATATGATTAATTCAATGTTATTAAATGCAAAATTGTCTAACAATTTGTGGGTGATCCATAATAGGATACCATCAAGACATAGAAAGGTTTTTCCTTATGAATTTTGGAAAGGAAGAAAATCTAATTTAAATTATCTAAAAGTGTGGGGGGTGTTTAACCTTTTATCGAGTTTCTGATCAAAACAGAACCAAATTGGGGCCAAGAGTTATAAAAGGCACTTTTATAGTATATGCTCAAAATTTTAAAGCATATAAATATTAGACTTAGTGTCTAATGTAGTTGTTGAATCAAGAGAGGTAGAATTTATTGAAAATAAATTTATCAATTATTCAACTTCGTCTAATTTATAATATCCCCAAAATAATACTAATGTTTCACAAGAAATATATATGGAGCAACCGGAAAGCTATGTGCTACCCGGAAATGAAAAGAAAGTTTTTAAATTAATTAAGTCTTTGTATGGGCTAAAACAAGCGCCTAAACACCGGCATGAGAAGTTTGATTCAGTGGTGTTATCAAATGGCTTCTCACATAATAGTGCAGATAAATGTATTTACTTAAAATTTACTAAAAATTATGGAGTAATTATTTGTTTATATGTTGATGATATGTTAATTATTGGAACAAATTTAGAAGGTATTCATATAACGAAGGAGTATCTAACTTCTAAATTCAAGATGAAGGATTTGAATGAAGTTGATACAATATTAGGCATAAAAGTGCATAAGAATGAAGTTGACTTTACTTTAAGTCAATCTCATTATATCAAAAAGGTATTGAAAAAGTTTGATCATCTCACAATTAAAGAATCTAATACGCCCTATGATCCTAATTTTAAATTAGAAGAAAACATAGGAAGACCTATAGCACAATTAGAATATGCTAGTGCTATAGGAAGTTTAATGTATGCAATATATCATACTAGACTTGATATAGCATTTGTTGTGTGTAAATTATCAAGGTTTATAGGAAAGCCTAACAATCAACATTGGAAAGTTATAACAAGAGTTCTTGGTTATCTCAAGAAAACCATAAACTTGGGATTACATTATAGTGATTATCCCACAGTTTTAGAAGGTTATTCCGACGCAAGTTGGATTACAAATCTTAGTGACAACAAATTCACTTCAGGATGGATTTTCACCATAGGTGGTGGAGCAATAAGTTGGGCCTCAAAGAAACAAATATGTATTACACATTCTACTATGAAGGTTGAGTTTGTAGCTTTATCAGCCGCAGATAAAGAAGTGGAATGGTTAAGAAATTTGTTATATGATATAAAGCTGTGGCCACAGCAGACGACAGCCATTTCAATCTTCTGTGATAATGAATCAACCATGTCTCGAGCATATAATAAGGTTTATAATGGAAAGTCTAGACATATAAGTTTGAGACATGAGTTTGTGAGGCAACTAATAGATGATGGTGTAATTACCATTACTTATGTAAGATCTCAAGGAAATTTAGCAGACCCTTTGACTAAAGGTTTGTCAAGGGATAAAATCAAAGAAACTACTGTTAAAATGGGATTAAAACCTATTATTGCTAAATGATGGGAACCCAACCTTATTCTAGTAGACCACTAGTTTCAAGGTTTAATGGGTAATAACAAGTTATTTAGCAATTGGAGCACTAAGGTACAGGATTTAGTGCTATTTACAATAAATTAGGAGGGTGAGTTTAAACTCTTAATGGAATGATAATATTATTTATCAAAAGATTCCACCTATATGAATATAAGAGTGGTGCCACTCTAATCGAGAATTTTAGAGGTTTTATTCTCGTAAATATTCATGAAACCAGGATGAGCACAAGGCTATATAAGTGCTTAAAATTGTAAACTCTTCAACTTGGAGGGTATAAGTAATGTGTGTGATTTTTGGTTCTAGTATATGGAGTATAGGTTTAATCGATTAGACACCTATTACTTCGTTAGAACTTTAAAATTTACACTAAAAGAATGTTTAATCTTAGTGACACATTCTTTATGCAGATACTTGTATGACATTTAAATTTTGTAAATAGTGGGGAATTGAAGGGTATTTACAAATTTGATTAATTAATATTATTAATATTAATAAATGGTTACTAACCGTTTATTACCATTTGGTTAAAGGGACACAACCTTTTAAGGATTGTGTATGTTCAAAACATTGTGTCTATTGGCTAAAGGGACACAACTCTTTAAGAGTTGTGTATGTTCAAAATATTGTATCTATTGGCAATAGAAAAGACACAATCATTTGTATACGTAACTAATCATAATTGCTACGTGCAATATGTATAAATAAGTCCTTGTCCACTATTTCAAAAATACAAGTACTAAGTGTACAATTTACTCAACTATTAAGAGATTTTCTTTGTTAAAGAGAGTTGAGAATTTCTTACTATTGCTAATTAAGAAATTCTTAGGTTTCATTGTATCCTGGGAGAGTATTGTCATCAACCCTATAGTAACTAAGTGTGGGGACAAATATCTCTCTAAAGAAAGCGATCTAATTGTGCTTTGAAACCACTACACAAATATAAGATTTTGTCATTGACGATCGAATTTTTTGTCAGTAAAGAATTTCACAATAAATTCCCGTTATAAATATAGTTTCTAAACCAACAAAGAATTGTTTCGTACAAAAACTTGTTTGTCACTAAAGCAAACCCAATAAAATTAATAACCGAAGTATTTAAACCTCGGGTCGTCTCTCAAAGAATTACAGGAAAGTGTGTTACTATTGGTTATGGGTTTTTGTTTTCTGAGAAATTTTGGAATGAGGAATGGAAAAATAAATGATTATAAATTAAAGCAATAAAAATTAACAAGAGGTTTTATGTAATAGAAATAAAAAGCCTTGACCGGGGGAATGATTAATTGGAAGTTCTATCCTTGTTGGATTTTCTCAAGTATAGTATCAAAAGGTTGTTATTTTCACTTAGTTAACCCTTACTAAACAAAGGAAAATCAAGTGATTGAGCTAACTCTTATTCGCAAATCCTAATCCTCTCCCTTGGGAAGGATTAGCGTTAATAAATAAAGAATTAGCCAACAACTACCAATTTAACTAATTACTTGAGCATTCCAACTCAAGTGTCTCCTTTTAATCAACTTCCATGTCAAGTTGGGAGTCTATTCTATCAACATGCATACCATCTTTGTTGTTGGGAGAAGGAAGTAGAAAGAAGGCATAATAATCAAATTAATTGGAATGGAAGTGAGGATAATCAACGGATAAAGAAATTAAATAGAAAAGTATCTTTTGCATTAATAAATTTCAAAATAGGGGACATCCAATTGTAACTCTGAACAGGTAAATAGAAAATTAAAAAGAGTAAGGGAATAGAAAACAAACTAGAATAATAAAGACTTCACGGAGGTAGTAACTGTTTGTAATATCCAACTCAACAGTATAAAATTAGGAATCCTAAATCCTAGAGAGAGGAGAGAGCCTCTCTCTCTAAAAGCTACATCTAAAAACCTAAAATTATGTGAATTATGAGAAGTTCTGAATGAATGAATGGATTTCCTCACTTTATAGCCTCTAATCTGTGTTTTCTAGGCCGAGAACTAGGTCAAAAACAGCCCAGAAATCGCCCCCAATGATTTCTGATACATCCAGAAAGCCAGTCAACTATGTCAAATTATATATCTTGTGAAGCCCCGGATGTTAGCTTTCCAACGCAACTGGAACCGCCTCATTTGGACCTTTGTAGCTCAAGTTATGGTCGATTTAGTACCAAGAGGTCAGGCTGGACAGTTTTAGCAATTCCTTCAATTTCTTGTATTCCTTCCACTTTTGCATGCTTCCTTTCCATCCTCTAAGCCATTCCTACCCTATAAACCCTGAAAATACTTAACACACATATCACGGCATCGAATGGTATAAAGGAGAATTAATTTTTGGTAATTTAAAGGCTTGGGAAGCAAGTTTCCAATTATAGAACAAAGTTAGGAAAGAAAATGTAAAACCATGCGATTTATATGAATAAGTGAGTAAAGAGTTGATAAAAACCACTCAAATTAGCACAAGATAAACCATAAAATAATAATTTATCAGTCATCTTCTCATACTAATATACCCAATATAAGGTGCATGCGAATTAGGATGAAAGAAGCTAGCATTTGTGGCAATGGTTACTTGAAGGGTAAATTGATGATTAAAGAAGAACTGAAATGGTAGGAACTAGGAAGCAATTAGCACTAATCGGGAGCAGTTCTTTTCTTAAGCAAGTCCCTTCCTGTTAGATGCATGCACAAAATCTCATCTTTCCATAAGAATTGAATAAAATTATGTACATCTTTGCACCAACATACAGTAGAAATATATTAGATTGCTGGACTCATGACTATTCATGATGTTTTACATTTATTGTGATGTTTTTTTGTAATTCTTACCTAGCTTAGTTTACAAATTAGATAGTTATTTTATATACAACTATCAATTAGGTGAATTAGATCTTTAAGAGAAAGTTTCTATATATAGTAGTAGAGGCTAATGAATTTTGTTAGCGTATTATTCGATGAGGTCATAAAAAAAAGAGCACAAGGATTCAAGGAATATAACCGGGAAGAATTACAAGGTCTTAGAGGTCCAATAACAAGGCAAAAAGGGTAAAAGAGGCACTAAATAAACTTGTTGGATATTGTTTGAAAACATGTTTAAATTTAAAAGAATTATCGTCCAAGATAGCGAATTGATTAATACAAATTGAAAGAAAAGAGGCTTAAATCTGATAGCAACCAAAATAAGCCCAAATCAAAGTATTCAAGAATTTGCTAAAATTATTAGTTTAATTAAGTATATTTTATGTAATTTTTGTGCTTTTTTATGTCATATTTTCTAAAGACTTTTTTTTAAGTGTATTTTAAACATTTTAATGATTGTTTTTACTGTAGTAGAACATTAGATTTAGAGGAAAAATCTTATCTGATTGGATTTTTTATTAAACTTTCTATCCACTTAGCATTTTAAATACAAATCCATATATTATGTAAAAATAGATTATATATATTGATATTTTGCGAGGTTTAACCTCTCAAATTTTTTACAGAATTCTCTGAATTTATCAAGGGTACTCATCATCATTGTGGCATTTTTAGGATTATCAATATTTGATTGTGCCATCTTATCCTATCCAAATTTATATCAATTCTTAACTTCGTTTATATTTACAATCGTACAACTCCATTTTCGATTATTCTTGAGTCTTGTGATTCAAAATGTGAACTTTCTTCTCATTGTAGAATCGTTGATTTCAGAGTCTTATAGCATCAAATATAATTTTGTCTAATTTTTCTGCGAATTTTCTATTCTTACAATCTTGGTAGATCCTATTGAAGTGATTCATAGACTTTGAGTCATATCATTAACTTCACTAATTATAATTCTATTAGATGTTGTCCTCTAATGCAAGCTCTCTCATTTCTTTTCTTGTTTCTCTTTTTCTTCTTTTCACCTCTCTTCACTTGGCAACAACACTACAAAAAGACGCTAACTTACATTTTTTTAGATTTGTGACGATTCTTAATCTCTACTAGATGTGTTATGGCAATTCATAAAACTATCACAATTTTGTGTCCTGCTATTAGGTTGCGACAGTTTTAAGAAACCCCTATTATATTGCGGTTATTTTTTGGACGTTGTGAAGATTTTCTACTCCTACAATTTACAGTGATTTTTATCAAATGTGTGGCAGTTTCAAACTTACAAATTACTCATCTCCCAAACAAGTTTGACTATTTTGTGGGAGTTATAAACCACCATAATCTTAATCCTATAATTGATGTTTGTACTTCATGACAGACATAACAAATTTACTAGTATGTATGTAAAAACTAATTAACATATAATTAACAAATTACAAACTCACTATAAGCATTTTCTTTCTTCATATTAATTTTAATTATAAATTCGATTATTATATAAATATTTCGAAGAGGGGTATTATATATTTTTTTTATAAAACAACAACAACAAAGCTAGTGAATGCAAACAACTAGCAGTGGGATAAATGGAACCAATAGTGGCGCTAACCGAACGATAAGCAACCTCATCAAATACAACTAATAGTCAACCTCAGGAGAGTAGTGAGTAGAAAAGACATTGTGAGCACTACGAAATTAGGGTTCACGGAAATGGAGTTGTTGGTCTATTAGTTATAAATTTTGGAGTAATAAATTTAAATTTTGGGGTTCTCAAAATTCCTGCCAATTAAAATAAAAGTTGCCGCTAATAAATCTTAAAAAGTACAAAAGAGAAAACTTTATTCTCTAAGTCTATCCACAGGTTAGTTAAAACCTCCATTATAAAACTCTCACAAAATAAAATATTTTTGTAGTGTCACTCACTTTCTAAAGACAATGTTGTTATTGCTTCTAGCTTCAACCTCCATGGATGAATCTGATTCTTCCTCAACAGTAGTTTTAGTCATGATCTCTAATCTCTAGATTAATTGCATCACCAACACACACTAATACAAGCTCAAATAACTCAAAGAGCATTAAATTCCACTTGCTCTGGGTATGAGTTGAGACTCCGGATAAAATACAGTGGTGTTATCTACTTACTTCGGGTAAGAGTTGAGAAGCCGGATAAGATGCAGTGCCATTGTCCACTTACTCCGGATAAGAGTTCGAGACTCCGGGTAAGAGGTAAGGGTTGAGTTCTGTCGCTGTTTGCTTCGGGTTGAGAATTGTAACACCGCCTTGATAAGAGGCAAGGGTGAGGTTGTCCCTTTACTCGAGGTACACGGGTAAGATGCAAGGATTGTAGTTTGGATCCACTTGCTCTGTGTTTGATATTTTGTCCAAAGTTCGCTGTCGGACATGTCGGGTTTGGCTATATAACCGACAGATGAGACTCATCGGCCATAGGGTAGACATGCATCATGTGCATTTATGTGATTTGTTTGAGAATACTTTGTTTTGGCTTGCCTAATTGTTTAATTGTAATTAGTTACTACTTGTCCTATCTACTGTACTTGTTATCCCTAATTGTATTTTCCATGATTATATTGTATGTGTTTGCACCTGTGAGATCCCTCATGCTGGCAGAGGTGACGCTGAGGGTGGT
Source organism: Arachis ipaensis (assembly GCF_000816755.2). NCBI lineage: Eukaryota > Viridiplantae > Streptophyta > Magnoliopsida > Fabales > Fabaceae > Arachis > Arachis ipaensis. Next base: position 48,038,489 of record NC_029785.2, on the reverse strand, counting down.
TCCACTAGTGATTCGAAGGGTTGGAGGAGATGGAAAGTGAAATATTAGGTTAAAGATAGATTTGAACTTGAATACCTTAGATAGTTTTACCTAATTTCTCGTTTAGGTTGATCTTAAGTTTAAATCTGAGTGTGAAGTTCTAGGACTGTCTTTGGCTTTTTCGGGACCTTTTATATTAACTATGCGGGCACCTTTACCATGCTGAGAATTTCCATTTCTCATTCCATGCATATATTGTTGTTTTTAGATGCAGGTCGAGAGGCACCTCATTGAGCATTTTGGAGACTCTTGGAAACGAAGAACTATTTTGGGACTTAGAGTTTGTATTTTGTGTATGTACATATGTGTAAATAGATTCTCTGCCTTGTATATTTTATGCTTTATCTCTCTTAGAGGCTGACTTGGAGAAACAGGTGTTTATTTTAGAGTTTGAGTTAGACTTTTAGGTTATATATATGTATGTATACTCTGGATGGCCTTAGCTTCGCAGATCGAGTCTGAAACTTCATAATTGTATCTTTGGAAACTTTGATTTTTTTGTATATAGTTTATCCTTCTTTTCGATTCTCTTTATCCGTTTGTGCTTATCCGGACAAGTGTGATGCGATTTCTGATACGGTTCTGTTTAACTTCTCTTTCAAGAGACCTAGTTACCATTTCTTTCAACCATACTATATTTGTATTTTTATTTTTAGAGGTCGTAGCGTCTCACCACCTCTGATTTATGTTCTAGGCATAAAGCTCTGTGTGGTAGGTATTACATTATGGGCCTTGAGAGGGTTTGGATCAACATGCTTTTTCAAATTTAGAACGGGTTATTAAGCTAGTAAGAGATTTTTTCGTTATCTCTTGCAACTACAAAAACTTAAAGATAAAGGAATAGAGAAAGTGACCCCATCAAGTATCCTGGTTCAACTCCAAAGTGCAATAAGGTCTATGTCTAATCTCTACCAAAATTTTAATAGAATTTTATTATATCAATAACTAAGATTACAAACACAAATTCTAAGATCAAGACGAAGACGAAGACAAATAAACCAAACCGGTTTCTTGCCAAGGCAAATGAAGCCACAATTTTGAGCTTCGCAAACAAACACCAATAGAATAAAGTCATAATTTTGAGCTACACAAACAAATATAAAGATAAATTCTAATACAATAAAGTCATAATTTTGAGCTTCACAAACAAATACAAAGATAAACGGCAAGACAAACGAAGTCATAATTTCAAGCTTTATAAAGAAAGACAAAGACAGATGCCAAGACAAATGAAGGCACAATTCTGAGCTTCATAAAGAGAAACAAAGACAAACTCCAACACCAAATCAAAATCAAAGACAAAGACTAAAACTTGAACTGAAATTATTATAGCTTTTATTCTTAGTTCATGCCTTTTCACTCATAAGCTCTTCTTTCTCAAATAATCTTTTACAGAAAGATAAGCTTTTTACTCAAAACTAGGAAGACTTAAAATACTAAAACTAAATCATCGAATTAAAATCCAATAAAGAAGAATAATGACCCTCAAAGTGCACTCTATCTTTTTTAATTTTCTTCTTACCTTTTTTTCACGATTGATCCTCTTCTTATAACAAATCAGTAGCTCTTTATTCTAGCTCACTGTTGTTGTAAATTAATTCTTATTATTGTCATGATAATTTTCTTTTCTAATAATAGTTGCAATCTCTTCTAAATCTTTATCAAATCTTGTTTTTGATAGTTTATTGTTTCCACAAATAACCGAATTAACATAAATATCAATATCAAATTCTAAAACACTTAATAGTACGATCAACAATAAAATCAGTTAGGTCAAACTTAATTAGACCAACAAAATATTTGTCATCATAATAATTAGATAAAATATTTTTAATTCCACAATAAAACAATAAGATTTGGCCTTTCTCAAAATCTTCTACTAAAAATCACATCAAAACATGAAAGGTGTAACTAGCTTAATCTACTAAAATATTATTATAGACCATCTAAGTTAATTAGTCACTAGTCTAACAAATAGTCAGTCACTCATGTAACTTAGTTAGTTAGCTTCACTGCAATAAAATTGATTAGTTAGTTAGAGTAGCATTCCCTCACTAAGTGGTTAGAACCTTGTGTTATGTACATGTATATATATCCCATCTGTAACAGAATTAATCAATGAGATTACTCATTTTCTACCTGCATTTGCATGTTGTAACATGGTATCAGAAGTGAATTATCTTCACAATTTCGCTACACTTTCCTATTCATTGTGATTTTTTGGGAAAATTTCCCGATTTTTTCGCCTCAATTTTCTTCTCCTTCCTTTCTTTTTCGAGCTGCTTGCTTCACTGATTCCGATCAAGATGTCCACAATCTATGAATCGAATCCCTCTCAAAGCAACTCGAACTCTTCGGCACAGTCTTCGCCGATTCCCAAGGCTTATTTGCTTCAGTCCAGCAATCATCCAGGACTCGTGCTTGTTTCTCAGCCGCTCCAAGAAGACAATTATGCTTCGTGGTGCAGATCGATGCGTCTTGCATTGAGTGGCAAATGCAAGATTGGCTTCATTGATGGTTCTTTGGAGAAACCCGATCCAACTGTTCATCCCGTGCTTGCAGAATCTTGGCAATGCACCAACGACATCATCACAACGTGGTTGCAAATTCGATCTCCAAGGACATTGCTGCGAGTGTGATCTACGCGGGTTTAGCCGCTCTCCTTTGGTAGGACCTGGAGACGCATTTCTCTCAAAGCAATGCACCTTGCATCTTTGAGCTGAAACGATCTCTCATATCACTGACCCAAGGCTCTCTCTCTGTTTCAGAATACTTTATGAAGTTGAAGATCCTTTGGGAAGAACTCAATACCTTCAAGCCTTTGGTCTCGTGCTCATGCAGTGGTGTCAAATCGATTCAAACCTACCTCGATCAAGAATATGTCATGCTATTCCTCATGGGGCTCAATGAAAATTTGGCAAATGTTAGAAGCCAAATCTTGTTATCAGATCACGTCCCTTCAATTGGCAAAGTTTTCTCTCTGGTCTTGCAAGAAGAGAAACAACGGGCACTTACTTCTCCTCAACCTAGCCAGCACATGGCATTCGCAGTCAAGCAGTCTCCAAAGTTCTCTATGCATCAGAATTCGAAGCCAAAGGGTAAAAAATATCATCCAACTTGCTCTCACTGTGGACTCATGGGACACACTGAAGACAAGTGTTATCACCTTCATGGCTATCCACCAGGCTATCTGCAAAACAAGACTCCCAAGCCTTAGGTGCATCATGTGGCTCAAGTGAATCATGCTCCAGAAGTGCAAGATTCATCACCCACCTCTTCCTTCTCTCTCACGGCAGCTCAATACAACTAATTGATGGCTCTTCTTTAACCACAGCAAGCTGTTCAAGACATTGAACCTAAGATATGTGCAAGTGAAGTGTTCTCTTCTTGTTACATGAACCGAAAGGCAATTCCAAGTGCCTGGATTGTTGATTCAGGTGCTACCGCCCATATCACCAACTCCTTTAATTCTCTAATTGACCCAAAATCATTATCTAACCACTTTGTTGCTTTACCTGATCATACCAAAATTCGTGCATTAGCCATTGGTAATGTTGTCCTCAACCCCTCTTTAACACTTGTTAATATCATATTCATTCCATTCTTTAGAGTCAATTTGATTTCGGTTAGTTCCCTTCTAAAATTGTCAAACTGTAGTGTCCATTTTTCTTACCTATCATTTGTGATACAGGATAAGAACTCCAAGCTGGTGATTGACAGAGATGATGAAGTTGATGATCTGTTTGTTCTGCAATCACCACCCTCAATGCATGCTCCCTCTCTTGATGTTGATAATTGTCATTTAGTTTCTTTTGTTAGTAGCTCTACTTGGCATGCAAGATTAGGTCATACATCTGAAAAAAGTCTTCAATAGGTTGAATTCTATTTTGTCTTCAACACCCTTAAAATTCAATCACTCCAATTGTGATGTGTGTCCATTAGCCAAACTTAGGCGTTTATCCTTTCAATCAAATAATACCTTTTGTTCTGCCATTTTTGATTTGTTTCATTATGACATTTGGGGGCCTTATCGTCTCCCTACATATAATAATATGAGATTTTTTCTTACTGTTGTGGATGATCACTCTAGATTCACATGGACCTTCTTGATGAAACATAAATCTGATGCTTCTAATACTCTTATCAATTCCTTCAATATGGTTGAGACTCAATTTAAGACCAGGGTGAAGCAAATGCGATCGGACAATGCAGGTGAACTTTCCCTCACAGAATACCTCAATTCGAAAGGGATAGTGCATCAATTCTCATGTGTCGAAAGGCCTGAGCAGAACTCTGTAGTTGAACGAAAACACCAGCATTTGCTCAATGTGGCTTGGGCTCTATTCTTCCAATCCAAGGCTCCAATTGAATTTTGGGGCAAATGTGTTCTGAATGCCACATTTCTAATCAATAGATTACAAAGTCCAGCCCTTCAATATAGCTCACCGTGTGAGAAGTTATTCTCCAAACAGTCGGACTACCATTCTTTACGGGTCTTTGGTTGTCTAGCTCATGCTTCCACCCTCATTTCCAAACGACACAAATTCTCTCCACGTGCAGTGTGGTCAGTTTTCATTGGATATCCTTCTGGCTACAAGGGATATAAGCTCTATGATCCAATCACTAAGAAGATCTTTATCTCGAGGGACGTTACCTTTGTGGAGTCTGGGTTTCCATTTCAACAATCCTCTAAGACTTTCGGCACCATTGTTGATATCTTTCCTGATGTGGTCATGCTTCTTTGCCTTCCGGATGTGACACCTAGTTCCTCTCCACCTGCCACCAATATAGAGCCACAACTTCAACAAGTCCCAACTTCATCTCAGACGATTCCCACCACTGAGCCTCACCGAACATCTAGACCATCAAAACCACCTCTGTACCTCAAGGATTATCAATACCACAATGTTTACCACATGAATTTTAAACATCTCTCTCAACCTCACTATGCTTTCATTGCCAATGTTGCTGTAATCCCTGAACCTGCCTTCTTTCATCAAGCAGTTAAGTTTCCAGAATGGTGAAGAGCAATGGATGAAGAGCTCCAGGCCATGGAAGACACAAATACTTGGTCTTTGGTGCCCCTACCTGCTGAAAAACACACCATTGGATGCAGATGGGTCTGCAAAGTCAAATGCAAAACTAATGGTTCTGTGGACATATATAAAGCCAGACTCATTGCAAAAGGATACACCCAACAAGCTGGTATAGACTTCAAGGACACATTCTCACCCGTGGCAAAACTCACCACTGTTCGAGTGCTTTTGTCGTTGGCAGCCATAAACAAATGGTCTTTGCTTCAAATGGATGTGAACAATGCCTTCTTGAATGGGGATTTATTCGAAGAGGTATATATTGAACCACCTCTCGGCTACAATTCCAAAAATTCTGGACTTGTATGTAAGTTGAACAAGTCCATTTATGGTTTGAGGCAGGCTTCCCATCAATGGTTTTGCAAATTCTCTTCAGCTTTGCTTAACCACCACTTCAAACAATCGAGGCGCGATTACTCCCTTTTCACCTATGGTAGTGGTGACCAAACAGTCTATCTCCTTGTATACGTCGACGACATTATCTTGGCCAGTCCATCTAAAGACATGATGTACAAGGTACAGAAGTTATTGGAATCGCTCTTCAAATTGAAGATTCTTGGTGATTTGAAGTATTTTTTGGGTTTGGAATTAGCCAACGTAAGTACACCCTTAGCATCCTTGAAGATACCAATTTTGCTGAATCTAAGCCTACCTCTTTGCCTATGGAACCCAACCTAAGGCTTAGTATCTTAGATGGGGAGTTGCTCAAGGATCCTGCAAGCTATAGAAGACTTATAGGGAGATTGATGTACCTCACCATCTCGCGTCCGGACATCACCTACGCTGTCTCCACCCTTAGCCAATTTCTGTCCCAACCTCGCACTGAACATCTTCATGCCCTTCATCATTTGCTGCGATACATCAGAGGCACCATAGGGCAAGGCTTACTTTTTTCGGCAAACTATGAGAATAGACTAATGGCTTATGTAGATGCAGATTGGGCAGGTTGCCCGGATACTGGACGGAGTGTCACTGGGTTCTGTGTGTTCATTGGGGATTCCCTTGTTGCATGGCAATCGAAAAAATAGAACACCGTCTCCAGATCATATGTAGAATCTGAGTACTGGGCCATGACAGTAGCTGCTGCTAAACTCACATGGCTAAAAGGCCTCCTGTTTGACTTTCAAGTTGATATTCCCTCTTCTATGTTATTTTGTGACTCTCAATCTGCTATTCACATAGCATCTAATCCCACTTTGTATGAGAGAACTAAGCACATAGAAGTGGACTACCACTTTGTGTGCAAAAAGGTGGTTGCGGGGTTTATTAGGCTCATTCATGTTCGGACGCAACATCAAGTAGCTGATGTGTTCACCAAGCCAGTGACCCCAGCTCAATTCAACAATCTCATTTATCTTCCAACTTGAAGGGGGATATTATGGACCATCTGAGTTAATTAGTCACTAGTCTAACAAATAGTCAGTCACTCATGTAACTTAGTTAGTTAGCTTCTCTGCAAAATAATTGATTAGTTAGTTAGAGTACCATTCCCTCACTAAGCGGTTAGAACCCTGTGTTATGCAAATGTATATATATCCCATCTGTAACAGAATTAATCAATGAGATTACTCATTTTCTCCCTGCATTTGCATGTTGTAACAAATATAGATAAAAACTATATATAGAAATATGAATTCGTAGGCATGATGAGAAGACTTTTGTGTGGTTTAGAATTCACAAATGGATTCTCGTTGCAAGTATAGTTTCTAAACCAACAATAATCCTTTCATGCAAAAATTTGTTTGTCACTAAAACAAACCCCTAAAATCTATAAACCAAAGTATTTAAACCTCGAGTCGTTCTCCCTAGGAATTACAATAGAATGTCTTGTTATTGGTTATGAGGAATATTTTGGGTTTTTGAGATTTTAGACAAGAAATATAAATGGCAATGAAAATAAACTAATAACTAACAAAGCTCTTGGCAAGATATGAGAACTAGAAGTCCTATCCTAGTTATCCTCCTCAATTGTGACCATAAATTGTTCATTGCTAACACTTAGTTAACCTCTACAATGGAGGAAAGTCAAGGGGATGAATTAACTTGATTCCACAAGTCCTAGCCAACTCCCAAGGGAAAGACTAGCTTTAGTGGTATCCAAATCAATTAGCAACTTTCAATCTTCAATCAACAAAGGAATTAGATAACTCAAGCGTCACTAATTACTCTACCAAAGCCAAGAGGAGAAAATTCTATACTAAAATCTAACCAAGCATTTCATCAAACACTTGGAAGGCATAAAAGGAAAGCAAAGTAAATTGATAACAACAATGAAATCTAACAACTACTTATTGCAAGGAATTAATAACAACAATCAAAAGAAACACAATTATTATGAATTACGTCAAATTGAATTGGAAGAAAATAGAAGGAACAAGAGTAGATCTACAATAAAGCATAGAAACAACATAAAGAAAATTACAACAAAAGAATAGAGGAATCATAAATGCAACAACAAAGAATTGAGAGGTAGAAGAAGAAGAAGAAAGCATGAATTGAAACCTATATCTAGATTATTGAACTAAACCTAATCCTAATTCTAATCCTAGAGAGAAGTGAGAGCTTCTCTCTCTAAAACTAACTCTAACTCCTTCTAAAACTTAAACTATGACTAATGATCAAAAGTATGTCAATCTCCCTTCAATCCTTGGCTTAAATAGCATCAGAAATGAGTTGGATTGGGCCCACAAGGCTTCTAAAATCGCTGGCCACGAGTTGCATTGAGTGAAGCATGTGCCACCATCGATGCGTATGCGTACTGTGCGCGTGCGCACCCCTTAACGTGATGTAACTATGGAAAATTTTATATCATTTCGAAGCCCCAGATGTTAGCTTTCCAACGCAACTAGAACCGCATCATTTGGACCTTTGTAGCTCAAGTTATGGCCGATTAAGTGCACAGAGGTCGGCATGACAACTTTTGCGATTCCTTCATTTCTTCATGAGTTCTCCATTTTTACATGCTTTTCCTTTATTCTCTTGATCCAATCTTTGCCTCCTAAATCTGAAATCACTTAACAAACATATCAAGGCATCTAATGGAATCAAGGTGAATTAAATTTAGCTATTTTGAGTCCTAAAAACATGTTTTCACTCTTAAGCACAATTAAAGGAGAAGTTATAAAACCATGCTATTTCATTGAATAAATGTGAGGAAAGGTTATCAAAATGCTCTAAATTCATCACAAGATAAACCCTACAAATGGGGTTTATCAAGGCATTCCTAGTTTTTCATCCTAAGGATACACTTGTCTAGGATCTAAGTAATTCATTGAAACTATGAAGCATGGATATTTTACTGAGTTGCTGTGTCTGCGTGTCGGATACATTTCAGACACGACACTTATCGACACTCGTCCGACACACGTGTCTGCTGTATCCAACCACGTCTTAATAAAAAATAAAAAATTATTCTCCAGATACATTTGGACACACTTAAATATCATCACGTGTCAGCATGTCTAGCTTTATTCTTAATATGTATTTTTGAAATAAATTTAGAAATAATATATATTATTATTATTTATTAAAACAAACAATATTTTAAATACTTGATATAATTAAAATTATGTCTCTTATGTCGTATTATATCTTGTATCAATATCTATGCATTATAGCATTAAACTCAACATTTTCCTTGCCTTTTTAGCACAAACTCTTGGCTTCGGGTCAACTCTATTCTCTGACATTACCCGTACCTCCATTACCTCCATATGACCAATAAACACAAGCGAATCCAGTCAGTATCAAATTGCAAACAAATCACATAATATCAATTAGCAATTAAACACATAATTGACATTTACAAGAAATTAAGTACACTAAAATAATACAAATCAATGCATATGATTTATGTATGTTCCTTTTCACCATGATCTCGTGGGTTGGTTATTTTTTCAGAGTCCACAACATATAGTATCATAGGAAAACCAAAACTTTTAAGAAGTTTGTCTCATAGGAAAAATTCCTTATCACCTTTTCTTAGAGATATTAAGGAAAGTGTCCGGGTCTGTCTAAAATCAGCTCAGGTCTTTTGAGCTGATCTAATGCACCATACAATTTAAACCATTGGATTAGATTGATAAACAATCTAATAGTTTATATTTAATTTATTTATAATTAATTATGAATTACAATAAGAGATACAAATTTTTTGATATTTTAAAATTGCCCCATATAAAATTTCAGAACCAAACCCTCATTTCAACTACTTGCTGCCTTCTTCCCCTTCGCGATGACCCTCCGCTTCTTCCCTACCCTTGTTACAATAAGAGATACAAATTTTTTGATATTTTAAAATTGCCCCATATAAAATTTCAGAACTAAACCCTCATTTCAACTGCTTGCTACCTTCTTCCTCTTCGCGATGACCCTCCGCTTCTTCCCCTACCCTTGAGGCTTTGCTCTCAAAAAGCGCTGCCGTCACTGATGACGACATCACCGCTGTTGCTCCTCTTCATAATCATCATCATGTTCCTCATCAGTTCCCGCAGGTGTCCACCGTTGAAGGCTTATCTTCCTCCGCGGCTGAGCCTTTTGCCAATGGGATTCATGCTGCGGTAACAAGTGGAGTCTCAGCACCCTCGTTATTATCAGGAGGCGGTGGTGGTAAAGGAGAAGGGGCAGTTGCGATGGCAAACCCTCATTTCAACTGCTTGCTACCTTCTTCCTCTTCGCGATGACCCTCCGCTTCTTCCCCTACCCTTGAGGCTTTGCTCTCAAAAAGCGCTGCCGTCACTGATGACGACATCACCGCTGTTGCTCCTCTTCATAATCATCATCCTGTTCCTCATCAGTTTCCGCAGGTGTCCGCCGTTGAAGGCTCATCCTCCTCCGCGGCTGAGCCTTTTGCCAATGGGATTCATGCTGCGGTGGCAAGTGGAGTCTCAGCACCCTCGTTATCATCAGGAGGCGGTAGTGGTGAAGGAGAAGGGGCAGTTGCGGTGGCAAAGGAGAAGAGAAGGGCGGTGGAGGAACCAGTGGACAAGGCCAGCCTTCAGAAGCAGAGACGCATGATCAAGAATCGTGAGTCTGCTGCTAGGTCTATGAACGCAAACAGGTACTTACCCCATTTTTCAAATTTTTTTTAATAAAGTTTCATTTTTTATATATTTTTATTTTATGTTTGGAAAATGGAGATTCTTATGTGGTAAGTGAGGTTCACTATTCTTGGAAATTTCACTATTGAGGAGCTTTACTGAATTAAAGTTGAGATTTTTCTTCTTTTTTATTGATTAAGTTGGTTGAATGCAGGCTGAAAAGAAAGAGGTTGAAGGAGGTATGTAATGTATCTCACTTTCTGTTAACTCAATATTGCTTTAGTATAGATAGTAGAGAGATATTTAAATTAGTTTTATTATTAACGATGTGATTGTTGTATAGTAGGGTTTAAATGGTTTGATATGGATATGACTGACAAGATGATATAATGGCGTAGTCTTACACATGTAGTCAATGCAATCTAGTTGGGAAAAACTCTTTTTTTCTGTGTATGATGTGTTTGATAATAATCACTCCCAAGTTGAATAGTTAGTGCTATATTGGTTTGATTAGGAACTTAGGATATAGATACTTCAAATATTTATTGATAATATTGATTTTATTTTTAATTTTGGTGGGGTGCAGAAGAAGGAGGTGCTTGATGAGAATGAGTGGTGGGACAAGATAGGGAAGATGAAGATGCTTGGGAAAAAAAAGCCATGCTTATAATAAAGGGAAAACTCTAGTTGTAAGCAAAGTTCCTTTGCCTGATTACCGTGCAAATCTTGACGAGCGTCATGGATCAACACAGAAAGAGATAGAGTATATCTTCCCTTTTTCAATGTCTGATTTCTGTTTTTGTGTGGAAGGATTTAGAAATGTACTTAACTTTGTTAAGTGTTCTGAAAATTAGAATGTCTACAGATATTGAACAAAGAGTAAGAAATCTTTTGAATAACTCACAATCAGTGGGGGAAGCGTCTTCTAGTTTTCCTTCTGTATCCACTGACTTGGGACAGAAACAATCATTAACTGCTACGAAATCTATCTCTTCACAACAGAGTGATTTTTGAAAGGATAAACTTAATGTTGCTCTAAAGGAAAGGCAGGAACAACACAGCTTCCACAATTCATTCTGGAAGAGGAAATAGGATCCTTGCGCTGGGGCTGATTGCAAACTAATTTGTACTCAACCTTGTTTTTACTCAACTTTGTTGTAATTTATGTTATTTGATACTAGTTTTTTTGCCTATTGCATCGAGTTGTTTAACAATATTTGGATCTTATGCAACAATATTATTTGATTTTTTCCTTAAGAGTTTACAAATTAGCTTATATCAGATATCACCGATCCAAAGATAACCAAAATGTTAAAATTTTTGGTTTTCAAGATCAAGATGCCTATTTAGAACCTTATTGGTTTAACACTTTAATGGATTATTAATTCCCAGTTCCCTTAGGACAGCTTCTCTCTCAATAATTAGTCAAAAAAAACAACACACTTTGTTTTATCAGCTCACAAATTGTTTTATCAAGTTATGAATAAAAGAGTTCGAGAGGATCAATCTTTACTAAATATTATTCCTGTTCACTTATTTAGTTTTATAATATTTACGAAACATTGTGACAATTCATCAAATGACATGATTCCAGTATGAAATTGATATTAGTGACCATTAACAACAATCTGGGCATGCGTCTGTTTTATGCAATTGGTGGTTTTGCAATGGTTTAAGAGGTCTGTGTAATACAAAGATTCCTTTATGTGAGGTTTTGGGACCAAAATTGTTGCCTCTACGAGACACGCCATGCATTTCTTTGCTATGTCATCAAAAAGGAATAATGTATATATGCTACAACATTTGGTAAAAGTAAGAGTTTCCAAAAGTGACCGTTAATGAAACTTTCCAACAAGATCAAGCCATGAAAATAGGAATTTTAGTATTAGAATAGAAATAGAATATTTAAATAAAGATTGAGATTGGTCATAATTATTTTCAATTGATATTTTAAAAAAATATTAATTAACTATGTTGATAACTAGATTTTTTTAATTTTTTTTCTATTTAAAAGTTAAGACACCCTTTGATCTGATGTGCAGCAAGTGCTATTGAGTAACCACAAGTGATGAACCTTATGAAAATTTATGTTCACATGATGAGCACTGCAGAATATATAATGTTCATAGACATGGCATTCTCTTAAAATCACATAGAAATGCTCTTATATTTCAAGGAGCAACATTACATCTTTTTTAATTCTGGAGAGAAAAAAAATTACATTTAAATTAGTGTATTATGACAGTTTGTGCCAACAAATTATCCTACAAAAGTTAACTTGATGGATTGTTGAGATGGTTGACCTGAAACTGATTTAGAAGTAGCAGTGACAGATGATAAAGATTAAGATTTTATTTGAAATTGTGCCATCAAACTATACCTCTAACCAAACTAAGCTTCTAGTTGTACCTGCAAAATTTGAGAAAACAATATCTATTATGACATTCAACAAAGCATAAATTCATGTTTAGATCAACTTACTATAACAAAAATACCCCTGAGAAACTACAAATTACAGCACATATTAACAGAGAAAACAACTTCATTTCAATTTTCAAGATAAACAAGAAAAATAATCTATTGAATATAAAAAAATATCACAGCTTCTTTCCACCATTTTTTTAATTGCTTTATGTTCTTAATTGAAAAATTCTATGCAATTGACAAATCCAGGAACTCATTGATCTCATTGATCAAACCCCAAATCAACCCAAACACAAATCCATTGAAACTCTTGAAGTGTAGAGATGAAGGGGGGACGACACTGAGGACGACGAAAAGACGCGGTGCACGATGAAGGTAGAAAGAACGACGGCACTCTGAAACTGAAAAGGGAATTCTCAAATAAATTGGCAGTAGACGTGGGTTCTGTGAAAAGGGAAGAAAAAGAGAGGTTGATGGCAGTGGGTAGGGATTATTGTTGATGGCAGTGGGTTCTATGAAAAGGGAAGAGAAAGGCAATGGATAGGGATTATTGTTGAGGTTGATGGCAGTGGGTAAGGATTGTTGTTGACGACAGTGGTTTCTGTGAAAAGGGAAGAGAACGAGAGTAGAGAGTGTGTTAGTGGGTTTAGTCACTGAGTGAAGATAACAAATTTAGGATTATCTAAATGAATTTTAAAAATATTTATAGTAAAAATAAAAATTTAATAATTATTATTAAAATCCCATTTGGGGTCTATTTATAAATTATTTATTGTGCTTATCACAAAAGCTCAAAACACTTGAACTTACTAAAGACAGACCCAACTTGTCCTATTATCTTTATAATTGAAAGAATCAAATAAGAACAAAATCATTTAGTATCATATGCATAAGCTCATCTTTATTGTTGTGCAAACTTTATCATGATTTTTATATTCATATTATCATAAAGACATACCAAATCTTAACATTAATAATATATCATTTTTATCATTATAATACCACAATGAATATTCATCAATGATATCAAATATTCATCAATGATATCAAATTTTTCTAGTGCCACATCCAACTTCACCATAAGTTCATAACTACCATATCCATTTCCTAGTGATAATAATCGAATAAATGTCTAATTTGATTCCCAAAATTTAAATTGAGCATTAATTAAATCTCTTATTTTTATAAATGATCAACTACGTTACATAAATTGAAAAAAGTGAGTTATCGTTCATCCTCGAATAAATTGTCGTCTTTAACAACCGTTAAGTGCTAATTTAGCAATATAAAAACGACGTCGTTCAAGAAAAACTTACATGAAACCCGCTCTACCCATGCTGAGACCCGGAGTTTTAATCTTTCCTTTCTTCTTCTCTATCAACACTTAATTCCAAGAAACCATTGTCATCGAAAATTCCTTCACTACATGTTGCAAGACGTCGAGATCGAGCCTCACACTCTGTGCCCCTAACCATCCCCCGAAGCCATATATGGTTGGTGTCTCATGGGCATTGCCACGCAAGCCTATCACTGTGCCTTCTCGGATTTGAAGAAATAGAGTATCGTCTTTGTCGGTGACCCCCTAATCTGCCTTGGAAGTCCCTTTGGCCTCTTTTATGACCGCACGCTATGTCTTCCTCTATAAAAATGTCTCTGGTCCGGTGCTATTGTGACAATGCTCCTCTCCCATGAGAGAGAGAGAGAGAGAGAGAGAGAGAGAGAGAGAGAGAGAGGCATCAGAATTTAAAGATGTGATAATGTTGATGGTGATGGTGATGGTGATGTGGGAGTGAGGGTGAGGTAATAAAGTGGGGTGGGTAGTGAACATAAGGGTGGAGAATGGATGATACTGGGTCACAGATATAGAAGAGGCAACGGTAAGTTGAATGAGGTGGTGGAAATAGGTGGCATGGTAAGGTTGATGATGGAGACAAAAATAGGATGATAGTGGTGGTGGTCGTGGTGGTGGTGGCGGCTGAGAACATGGTGGTGTTGATGATGGAGACAAAGAATAAATAATGGTGGTGGTTTGATAACGGCAGTTTACTCGGGGATGAACGAAGATTCACTTTTTTCAATTTAAGGGATGTAGTTGGTCATTTATGAAAATCAGGAATTTAATTGATGCGCAATTTGAATTCTGGGGACAAAATTGGACATTTACTCGATAATAATCACACTCACTTTTTCACTTTGAGAATTCTATAACATTTTTAAGGTTGTGTTGTTGTTTCATTGAATGATTCTATAACATGAAAATGTCATTTTCACTTAAAATAGAGTTTTCATCAATTTATTCCTTAAATCAAACCATCAATTTTTCTTCATTTTTTTTCAAAAATTTGTAACTACTGTTATCCAAAGAATCGATTCTCTAGCTTAGATAATCTATATTTTGTGATTATTAAAAAATTGGTAGTCACTCTCAACCAAAAAATTGATTCTTTGTTGCATTTCAGAACTACATTAATTCTTCTTACTCAAACCTCAGCTCTACTCAAAATCTAACCACCCTAAGCTCAATAAACTCATCATAACCAACACTATCAATCAATAGGATTAACATGCAACATCTCTCCTTAATTTATCTTGAGAGGCTTTAAAACAAGCCGCAAAACTGAAAATTAACACAAACACATCTACTTGCACAAATTTAATCCAACTCTCCACATTATAATTTACTAAACAACATCTAAGTCTTGAGTGTCCTAAATATACATACTTGCAGCTAGACTCAATTTATTTGACGATATATACCATTAATAATATTTCTCAACTAAATATCAAATTTTCAAAATTCATCAACCAAAATCACATTATAACCTGATTGTTCATACCCTGGGTCGAGCTAGGTGATCTGAGTTGGACGAAGACAAAAACGACCGACCTCTTATAAGGTTGGCTCGCCACCGACCTCTTCTCAAAGAGCTCGGCCAAATCGCTATAAGGGCCTAAGCAGGCCCAAAGCAGAAGATCACAACCCACCTGAAGGCGGCTGGCCAAAGATAAGTGGACTCACCCACAAAAAGATAAAATAAGATAACTAACTTATCTCAGGAGAGGTCACTCCACACTACTATAAATACACTAGAGCACACAGGTATAACTCACTCTCTGATTCTACACAAAAAACCTGCTTAAAGCTTGTGCTAACTTAAACATCGGAATCTCTTGCAAGTACCACCATCCTCCGGTGACCAAGGATCAGCAGTATCTCAAGATTCAGCAAGTCGGACCCAGCGACTTTGATCATACTCAAAGATCTCATCCGAGATCGACCTTCAGTTTTAGGTAACCCCCGGAACATTGGCGCTATTGCCGGGGACCTGGAAGTCATCCCACCATTATGGCAGATAATCCTGACAATGATCATGACTCCGGTTTGGAAGAAAGAATGCCGCATAAGAACACGGATGCTGCATCCAAGGAAATACCTCAATCCAAGGGAGACAAGCAAACCCTAAACACAGAGATTTTAGATGCAATCCGTGAACAACAGGATCGCCTTAAACAGCTCGAACAGGAAGCTGAACGGCAGCGAGAGGCCGAGAGAGACCTCTGGAGAGAAACAAGATGGCGTCGAGAGCTGGAGGACAAGCTTTTAAAGCTCGAAGCCAACCTCAAAACTAAGACCATCCGATCCAACCGCGAAGATAGCCCCCACAAGGACTAAGACCCGTTTACAAAGGAGATCATGAAAGCTAAAGTTCCAAAGGACTTCAAAGCCCCCGACATGACCCTGTATGATGGTACGTCTGATCCAAGCAATCATCTCAGCAATTTCAGAAGTCAAATGTATCTTACGGATGCCTCAGATGCAATCCGTTGTAAAGCCTTCCCGACCACTTTAACCAAGATGGCGATAAAGTGGTTCGACAGCTTGCCGCCAAGATCAATAGCAAGTTTCGATGACCTCGCCAAGAAATTCTTAGCTAGAGTCTCCATCCAGAAAGACAAAGCCAAGCATGCTCCAAGCCTGCTGGGGATTCAGCAAGGAGATGGGAAAAACCTCCGCAACTTCATGGAAAGATTCAACAAAGCATGTCTGGACATACAAAATCTTCCAACATAAGCAGCCATCATGGGTCTCATCAATGGCCTATGAGAAGGACCCTTTAGTCACTCTATATCCAAAAAGCATCCAACATCTCTCAACGAGGTTCAAGAACGGGTGGAAAAATACATTAATATGGAGGAGAACTCCCGATTAGGAGAAACCTCCAAGATTGGATTCTCCTACCCACCACGGGACAAGGATAAAGAATCCAAAAAGAAAGAAGACCAACCTACTGATAAACCCAGAAAGTATCACAACTACACCCCTCTTCGGGTGTCTCTCGTGGACGTTTATTGGGAGATATGCAACACTGAGAAGCTCCCACCACCTTACCCGATTAAACACAAGAGATGAGGAAGTCGGACAAAGTATTGTGAATACCACCGAATCTACGAGCATTCTACCAACGAGTGCTACGACCTAAAGAATGTCATAGAAAAATTGGCACGAGAAGGGAGATTAGATCGGTTCTTAGCCAACAGAGCGGATGAACCAAAAAAGAGAAGAAGGTATGAAGAGGTCGGACGAGCTGATCGTCCCCCTCACACCCCTGAGAGACATGTCCACATGATAAATGGAGGATTCGCAGGAGGAGGGATCTCTAAGTCATCCTACAAAAGACACCTAGGTGTACCATGTCAAAGGAGGGGACAGGTCGGTCGACCTCCCCACTATCACCTTCACTCAAGAAGATACCGCGGGCATCATCCCGGGGCATGATGACCTCGTGGTCATTACCATCATACTTGCCAATGCCAACCTCCACTGAACATTGGTAGACCAAGGAAGCCATGCGGATATCCTGTTCAAATCCACCTTCGACAAGCTCGGCCTATAGGAAAAGGAACTCAGAGTATACCCTAATAGTCTGTTCGGGCTTGGGAATACCCCAATTCAACCACTTGGGTACATCTCGCTACACACTACCTTCAGAAAAGGAACATGATCTAGAATGCTAAGTATAGACTACATTTTATTCGATGTGAACTCCGCCTACAATGCTCTCATAGGTCGGACAACACTAAATAAGCTCACCGCAGTGGTCTCCACTCCACACCTATGCATGGAGTTCTCGACGCCAGAAGGGATTGTCACCATAAAGGGAGACCAACAGCTCGTGGGACGCTGCTACAATGAAAGTCTGAACCTTAAAGGCGACCCCAGAGGAAAGGAAACTAATACTATAAAACTCGGGGGAATTCGAGCTCGCGATGAACTCCGCCCTCAGCCGGAAGGTGAGACTAAAGAAGTTCAAATTGGAGACACTCAAGAAAAAATGACGAACATAAGGGCAAACTTAAATGAAGACCTAAAGAAGCTGCTAACAAAGCTCCTAAGGGATAATTCCGACCTCTTTGCATGTAAGGCTACCGACATTCCCGGGATCGATCCTGGACTAATGTGTTATAAGTTAGCTATATATCTTGGGTCTCGACCAGTACAGCAGAAACGTAGGAAGCTTGGTCCAGAGAGGTTGTAAGCCGTAGAGGAGCAGGTACAAGCCTTGTTGGAGGCAGGGTTCATAAGGGAGATGAAATATCCATTATGGCTAGCCAATGTAGTATTGGTCAAAAAGTCATATGGGAAGTGGCGGATGTGCACCGACTACACCGACCTCAACAAAGCCTGCCCAAAGGATCCTTATCCACTCCCGAATATAGACACACTAGTCGATGCTTCATCGGGATACAAATACCTCTCCTTCATGGATGCTTATTTGGAGTACAACCAAATCCCGATGTATCAACCCGACCAAGAGAAAACCTCATTTCTAACCCCAAGAGAAAACTACTGCTACGTAGTCATGCCCTTCGGCCTCAAGAACACAGGGGCTATGTATCAAAGATTGATGAACAAAGTATTCGCCAATCACATCGGAAAGCTTATGGAGGTTTATGTAGACGACATGCTGGTAAAGATACAAAGAGAGGAAACTTTATTATCCGACCTCACTGAAGTGTTCAACACCATAAGAAAGCATGGGATGAGACTTAACCCCACAAAGTGCACCTTCGCAGTAGAAGCTGGAAAATTCTTAGGCTTCATGCTCACTCAAAGGGGGATTGAAGCAAACCTGGATAAATGCCAGGCCATACTTAGCATGAAAAGTCCGACCCGTGTTAAGGAGGTCCAGCAGCTCAACGGACGACTAGCAGCTCTGTCTAGATTCCTGGCGGGCTCAGCATTAAGATCTCTCCCTTTCTACGCAATACTAAGGAAAGGAAAGAGGTTTGAATGGACCCCAGAATGTGAAAAAGCCTTCCAAGACTTCAAGACATTCCTGGGACAACCACCCATCCTAACCCGACCCAAGGAAGGTGAAGAGCTAATCATGTACCTTGCCGTAGGAAGTCGGACAATAGTTTCAGCACTAGTCAGAGAAGACAAAAATGGGAAATAGCCCATCTACTTCATCAGTAAGGCTCTACAAGGGGCTGAACTAAACTATCAAAAGATAGAAAAGTTCGCCTACACCCTTATACTCACTTCTCGATGACTCTGACCATACTCTCAAGCTCACACCATCAGAGTATAGACCAACCAACCCAAAAAGGTATCTTACAGAAAACAGACTTAGCTGAGAATCCTACAATGGGCAGTCAAGTTATCCGAATTCGACCTCAAATATGAAGCTCGGATAGCTATCAAGTCTCAGTACCTGGCCGACGTCATTGCAGAGTACACTGACACCCCGGGCACCCCCACAGAATGGAGCCTTTACGTAGATGGCTCCTCAAACAAAATCGAGAGTGGCGCAGGCGTCATTTTAGAAAGCGATCAGGGAACCCAAATCGAGCTCTCATTAAAGTTCGAATTTCCCGCCTCAAATAACCGAGCTAAATACGAGGCCCTACTGCCTGGATTGAAGCTGGCTAGGGAGGTAGGAGCTCAAAAGCTTACCATTTTCAGCGATTCACAGATATTAACCTCACAAATAGAAGGGAGCTACCAGGCTAAGGATCCCACCATGAAGAAATACCTAGATAAAACCAGAGAACAGCTCGGACAATTTAGGGGATATGAGGTTCGACATATACCTCGGGAACAAAATGCTCGAGCTGATGCCTTTTCAAAACTAGCCAGTACCAAACCGGGGGGCAATAATAGAAGCCTCATCCAGAAAACACTACAAAATCTGTCAACTTTGGAAAAAAAGAAGGTCTTAAGCATATCAGACCAGAGCCAAGGGTGGATGACTCCCATAATTAGTTACCTCAAATCTGAAACACTCCCCGCAGATAAAAAGGAGGCAAAAAGGCTAGTACAAGAAGCACAGTACTACACCATAGTGCACGACGTCCTATACAGGAGAGGAATCTCTACACCCCTCTTAAAATGTGTCCCGACCTCCGCCACGAGGGAAGTTCTTGAGGAGGTCCACAGTGGCATGTGCGGCAACACCTCGAGGCATGAGCTCTTTCCAAAAAGGTACTCCGAGCAAGTTTTTACTGGCCGACCTTTGATGAGCGGATATTTTATACGCTTTTCATATAGTTTTTAGTGTGTTTTAGTTAGTTTTTAGTTTATTTTCAGTAGTTTCTAGGCAAAATTCATATTTCTGGACTTTACTATGAGTTTGTGTGTTTTTCTGTAATTTCAAGTATTTTCTGGCTGAAATTGAGGGAGCTGAGCAGAAATCTGATTCAGGCTGAAAAAGGACTGCTGATGTTGTTGGATTCTGACCTCCCTGCACTCGGAATAGATTTTCTGGAGCTACAAGACTCCAAATGGAGTGCTTCCAATTGCGTTGGAAAGTAGACATCCAGGGCTTTCCAGAAATATATAATAGTTCATACTTTGCTCAAGGATAGGTGACGTAACCTGGCGTTCAACGCCAGTTCCATGTTGCAGTCTGGCGTCCAGCGCCAGAAACAAGTTACAAGTTGGAGTTCAACGCCAGAAAAGGATCCAAAGCTGGCGTTGAACGCCCAAAACGGCCCTATGCACGTGATTAGCTTAAGTCTCAGCTCCATCACACACCAAGTGGGCCCTAGAAGTGGATTTCTGCACTATCCATCTTAGTTTACTCATTTTCTGTAAACCTAGTTTACTAGTCTAGTATTTAAACAACTTTTAGAGACTTGTCTTGTATCTCATGACATTTTTAAATCTAAACTTTGTAATCTCTGACGGCATGAGTCTCTAAACTCCATTGTTGGGGGTGAGGAGCTCTGCTGTGTCCTGATGAATTAATGCAAGTATTTCTATTTTCTATTCAAACATGTGTGTTCCTCTCTAAGATATCCATTCGCACTTCAACATGAATGTGATGAACGTGACAATCATCATCATTCCCCCATGAACGCATGCCTGACAACCACTTCCGTTCACCGTAGAATGAATGAATATCTCTTGGATCTCTTAATCAGAATCTTCGTGGTATAAGCTAGATTGATGGCAGCATTCAAGAGAATCCGGAAAGTCTAAACCTTGTCTGTGGTATTCCGAGTAGGATTCAGGGATTGAATGACTGTGACAAGCTTCAAACTCGCGAGTGCTAGGCGTAGTGACAGACGCAAAAGGATAGTAAATCCTATTCCGGTACGATCGAGAACCTGCAGATGATTAGCCGTGTGGTGACAGCGCACCTGGACCCTTTTCACTGGAAGGATGGATGGTAGCCATTGACAACGGTGATCCACCAACACACAGCTTGCCATAGGAGGACGTGCGTGCATGAACCAAAAACAGAGGAAAGCAGAATTTCAGAAGACAAAGCATCTCCAAAACTCCAACATATTCTCCATCATTGCATACAAGTATAATTTGTGTTCTGCCCTTTTATTCCTTGCAATCGAATTTGATAAGTGAATTATTTTATTGTTTTCCTGACTAAGAGTTACAAGATAACCATAGATTGCTTCAAGCTAACAATCTCCGTGGGATCGACCCTTACTCACGTAAGGTATTACTTGGACGACCCAGTGCACTTGCTGGTTAGTTGTGCGAATTTGTGAAGAATTGTGATTTCCAATTTCGTGCACCATGTTTTTGGCGCCATTGCCGGGGATTGTTCGAGTTTGGACAACTGACGGTTTATTTTGTTGCTTAGATTAGGAAAAATATTTCTTTTTGGTTTAGAGTCTTTTATTATTTATACGTTGTTAAAACACTTTAAATTTATAGCTCAATTAGCTAGAGCGTGGTGCTTATGTTCTTGGTAATTAACTATCCTATTTTTAAAATCTTTTTCAAAAATAATTTTTCTTTGAATAAATCTTGTGCCAAATTTTAAGTTTGGTGTTTTCTTGTTGATTTTTTTTATTTTCGAAAATTTGTTTTGATTTTCTAAAAATTTTAAGTTTGGTATTGTTTCTTCATGTTCTTGTGTTCTTGTGAGTCTTCAAAGTGTTCTTGAGTTTTCCTTGTGTCTTGATCTTAAAATTTTTAAGTTTGGTGTTCCTTGGTGTTTTCCCTCCAAAATTTTCGAAAACAAAGAGCATTAGATCTAAAAATTTTAGATCTTGTGTTATTTTATTGTTTTTCTCTTTCCTCATTAAATTCAAAAATATCTTTTCCCTCTATTTTTAAAGCAATTTTTCGAAAATCAATTTTAAAATTCAAATTTTTTTTTTCGAAATTTAAAACCCTTTTCAAATCATATCTTTTTCAAAACTTCCTAACCACTTTCCCTCTCCTCATTTTTTCGAAAATCTTCACCCATTTTTAATTATTTTAATTTATTTTGTTTTCGAAATAAATAAATAATTAAATAAATAAAAATAATTTTCTTCTATTTTACATCATCTCCCTTTCTCCATCATGGACCTAAGCGAAAATGAACAGTCCAGGAGGACTCTGGGGTCATATGCTAACCCCTCTACTACTTCATATGGGAGCAGTATCTGCATACCCTCCATTGGAGTCAGTAGCTTTGAGTTGAATCCTCAGCTCATTATTATGGTGCAGCAAAGTTGCCAGTATTCCGGTCTTCCACAGGAAGAACCTACAGAGTTTCTGGCACAGTTTTTACAGATTGCTGACACAGTATATGATAAGAAAGTAGATCAGGATGTCTACAGATTATTACTGTTTCCATTTGCTGTAAAAGACCAAGCTAAGAGGTGGTTAAATAACCAACCTAAGGCCAGCATAAGGACATGGAAACAGCTGACAGAAAAATTCCTAAATCAATACTTTCCTCCAAAACGGATGACACAGCTAAGACTGGACATCCAAGGCTTTAAACAAGGAGATAATGAATCTCTTTATGATGCCTGGAAGAGATACAGAGAGATGCTACGAAAATGCCCCTCTGAAATGTTTTCAGAGTGGGTTTAGTTAGACATCTTCTATTATGGGCTTGCAGAAAGAGCTCAGATGTCTCTAGATTACTCAGCTGGTGGATCTATCCACATGAGAAAGACAATTGAAAAAGCTTAAGAGCTCATTGATACAGTTGCCAGAAATCAGCATCTGTACCTAAGCAGTGACCCTTCCATGAAAGAAGAGGTTAAAACAGTAACTGCTGAACTCAGTCCTGTAAAACAAGCTACTGAATTCAATCAGCAATTGGACTTTCTAACAAAGCAGTTAGCCGAATTCAAGGATAAACTACAAGAGACAATGATGGCTAATATAAATATGGAAGAACAATTGAAGCAAACAAAGCAGCAGCTGTCAAAACAAATAACAGAAGAATGCCAAGCAGTTCAATTAAGAAGTGGGAAGACGTTAAATACCTCACCTCAAGGTAGCAAGAAGCCAAGAAATGGGCAAACCACCCAAAATCCACCTGAGGACAGTAAGAGCCCAGGGAAAAATCATTCTGGCACTAAAACGCCAGAAATTGGGTGGAAGGCTGGCGCTGAATGCCCAGACCATGCTCAGGACTGGCGTTCAACGCCAGAAACAAGCAAGGATCTGGCGTTGAACGCCCAAAAGAAGCACAGTTCTGGCATTCAGACGCCAGGAACAGATGAGGAGCTGGCGTCTAACGTCACTCCAGCTTTTAACTCTGGCACTCAATTGCCAGTAAGGGATCAGACACACACAAGTGCTGATGACAACCCATCTAAAAAGGCTTCTTCAACCACTTCTGTAGGAAATAAACTTACAGCAACTAAGGTTGAGGAATATAAAGCCAAGATAACTTATCCTCAAAAACTCCGCCAAGAGGATCAGGATAAGCAATTTGCTCGCTTTGCAGATTATCTCAGGACTCTTGAAATAAAGATTCCATTTGCAGAGGCACTTGAGCAAATACCTTCTTATGCCAAGTTCATGAAAGAGATCTTGAGTCATAAGAAGGATTGGAGAGAAACTGAAAAAGTTCTCCTCACTGAAGAGTGCAGTACAATCATTCTGAAAAGCTTTCCTGAAAAGCTTAAAGACCCTGGGAGTTTTCTGATACCATGCACATTAGAAGGTAATTGCACCAAGACAGCTTTATGTGTCTTGGGACAAGCATCAACCTAATACCTGCATCCACTATCAGAAAGCTTGGTTTAACTGAAGAAGTTAAACCAACCCGGATATGTCTCCAACTTGCTGATGGCTCCATTAAATACCCATCAGGCATGATTGAAGACATGATTGTCAGAGTTGGGCTATTCGCCTTTCCCACTGACTTTGTAGTGCTGGAAATGGAGGAGCACAAGAGTGCCACTCTCATTCTAGGAAGACCCTTCCTAGCAACTGGATGAACTCTCATTGATGTCCAACAGGGAGAAATAACCCTGAGAGTCAATGATGATGAGTTTAAGTTGAATGCTGTCAAAGCCATGCAGCATCCAGACACATCAAAAGACTGCATGAAAGTTGATCTTATTGACTCTTTGGTAGAAGAGATCAACATGGCTGTGAGTCTCGAATCAGAGTTGGAAGACATCTTCAAAGATGTTCAGCCTGATTTGGAGGATTCAGAGGAAATGAAAGAGCCTCTGAAATTTCCTCTGGAAGAGGAAAAACCTCCTAAATCCGAGCTCAAACCATTACCACCATCCTGGGAGAAGGTGACACTTTTTCAGTGATCATAAGCTCTGCTTTAAATCCACAGGAAGAGGAAGCACTTATTCAAGTGCTAAGGGGATTTTTCAAAAATCGCAAAACCTCTGAGCAATCTGCTAGTTGCTGACACGCCATTTGTGTTTGACACAGAGTGTCTGCAGGCGTTTGAAATGCTGAAAGCCAAGCTGGTCACAGCCCCAGTTATTTCTACACCAGACTGGACATTACCATTTGAGCTAATGTGTGATGCCAGTGATCACGCCATTGGTGCAGTACTGGGGCAGAGGCATGACAAGCTTCTGGTGCAGTACATTCTGGTGGCAGTTGGCTACGTATCAAAATGGGTAGAGACCGTTGCCACAACCACCAATGATACTAAAACAGTGCTAAAGTTCCTCCAGAAATATATCTTCAGCAGGTTTGGGGTCCCTAGAGTACTAATCAGTGATGGGGGCACTCACTTCTGCAACAAACAACTTTACTCTGCCATGGTCCGGTATGGGATTCGCCACAAGGTGGCGACTCCATATCATCCACAGACTAATGGGCAAGCTGAAGTCTCTAACAAAGAGCTAAAAAGAATCCTGGAACGGACTGTAAGTACCCGTAGAAAGGATTGGGCAAGAAGCTTGGATGATGCTCTGTGGGCATACAGAACAGCATTCAAGACTCCTATAGGGACCTCTCCATACCAACTTGTGTATGGTAAGGCATGTCACCTGCCCGTGGAACTGGAACATAAAGCCTACTGGGCAACCAGATTCCTAAACTTTGATGCCAAATTAGCTGGAGAAAAAAGATTGCTCCAGCTAAATGAGCTAGAGGAATTTAGATTCATTGCTTTTGAAAATACCAAGCTTTATAAAGAAAAATAAAAAAAGTGGCATGACAGAAAGCTGTCATCTAGAATCTTTGAACAAGGACAAAAGGTTCTGTTGTTTAACTCTAGGCTCAGGATATTCCCCGGAAAACTGAAGTCCCGGTGGAGGGGACCATATGTGATTACAAGTGTATCACCATATGGTTATGTGGAGCTTCAAGATATTGATTCCGATAAGAAGTTCATTGTTAATGGACAGAGAATCAAGCACTATCTTGAAGGCAATGTTGAGCAAGAGTGCTCAAGGCTGAAGCTAGATTAAAAGCTCAGCAAGGTCCAGCTAAAGACAATAAAGAAGCGCTTGCTGGGAGGCAACCCAGCCATGGGGCATCACTTTCTCTAAGCATTTTGCCCTATTCTTGATTTTTTGTTTATATAAAGTTCAATGATACTAAGGTAAAGAGTCAATTGTATAAATTCATAGGGTTATAGAAGGATTCTGTACACAAAACAGAGAAAAAGAGCTCACTGGCAAGAAAATGCCAGTAAAAATCTGTTTTGGGCGTTCAACGCCCAAAAGAGGCATCCACTAGGCGTTGAACGCCAGTAAGGATAGCCATCTGGGCGTTAAACACCAGAAAGAAGCATCTTCTGGGCGTTAAACGCCAGAAAGAATCTCCTTCTGGGCGTTTAACGCCAGATTTACAGCATCCTGGGCGTTCAGAAATACACCCAGTGATAAAGGGGTTCCTGGCGTTCAACGCCAGAAAGAAGCAACAGCTGGGCGTTGAATGCCCAGGAGAGGCAGCATTTGGGCGTTGAACGCCCAAAACATGCAGCGTTTGGGCGTTCAAACGCCAGGATGGTGGGGAGGAGGTAAATTCGTTTTTTCTTCATATTTTTCATTTTAATCCTAATTTTCATGTTTCGATTCATGATTTCTTGCATAAACATGTTAAGAACCCTGATTTCTAAAATCCCTAATTTCTAAAAACCCTTCTTTAAAAATATTAAATGTATTGGTGCACGAAATTGTGATCTCTGGTAATGGCTCCAAAAACTTGGTGCTCTAATCTCAATTCATAATTCGTCACAACTTCGATACAACTAACCAGCAAGTGCACTGGGTCGTCCAAGTAATAAACCTTACGTGAGTAAGGGTCGATCCCACAGAGATTGTTGGTATGAAGCAAGCTATGGTCACCTTGTAAATCTCAGTCAGGCGGATATAAAATAGTTATGGAGTTTTCGAAAATAAATAATAAACTAAGGATAGAGACAATTATGTAATTCATTGGTGAGAATTTTAGATAAGCGTGTAGAGATGCTTTCATTCCTCTGAATCTCTGCTTTTCCGCTGTCTTCATCCAATCAGTCTTACTCCTTTCCATGGCTGGCTTTATGCAAGGGCATCACTGTTGTCAATGGTTACATCCCCTCCTCTTGTGAAAATGGTCCAAATGCTCTGTCACAGCACGGCTAATCATCTGAGGTTCCCGATCATGCTGGAATAGGATTCACCCTCCTTTTGCGTCTGTCACTATGCCCAGCAATCGCGAGTTTGAAGCTCGTCACAGTCATTCAATCCCAGAATCCTACTCGGAATACCACAGACAAGGTTTAGACTTTCCGGATTCTCATGAATGTCGCCATCAATCTAGCTTACACCACGAAGATTCTGATTAAGAGATCCAAGAGATACTCATTCAATCTAAGGTAGAACGGAAGTGGTTGTCAGGCACACGTTCATAGGGAATGATGATGATTGTCACATTCATCACATTCAGGTTGAAGTGCAAATGAATATCTTAGAAGCGAAATAAGATGAATTTAATAGAAAAACTGTAGTACTTTGCATTAATCTTTGAGGAACAGCAGAGCTCCACACCTTAATCTATGGAGTGTAGAAACTCTACTGTATGAAAATACATAAGTGAAAGGTCCAGGCATGGCCGAATGGCCAGCCCCCATGATCTAAGAACTAGGCGTCCAAAGATGTCTAATACAATAGTAAAAAGTCCTATTTATAATAAACTAGCTACTAGGGTTTACAGAAGTAAGTAATTGATGCATAAATCTACTTTCGGGGCCCACTTGGTGTGTGCTTGGGCTGAGCTTGAGTGTTTCACGTGTAGAGGTTCTTCTTGGAGTTGAACGCCAGCTTTTGTGCCAGTTTGGGCGTTGAACTCCACTTTGCAGCTTATTTCTGGCGCTGGACGCCAGAATTGGGCAGAGAGCTGGCGTTGAACGCCAGTTTGTGTCGTCTAAACTTGGGTAAAGTATGGACTATTATATATTGCTGGAAATCCCTGGATGTCGACTTTCTAACGCAATTGGCTCTTTTTTTTGCTTTGGACCTTGACTTTAACCGCTCAGTCTCAAGTTTTCACTTGACACCTACACGCCACAAGCACATGGTTAGGGACAGCTTGGTTTAGCCGCTTAGACCAGGATTTTATTCCTTTAGGCCCTCCTATCCACTGATGCTCAAAGCCTTGGGATCCTTTTTATTACCCTTGCCTTTTGGTTTTAAGGGTTATTGGCTTTTTGCTCTTGCCTCTTGGTTTTAAGAGCTTTTGGCTTTTTCTGCTTGCTTTTTCTTTTTCTTTCTATTTTTTTCGCCTATATTTTTTTTTCTGCAAGCTTTTGTTCTTTGCTGCTTTTTCTTGCTTCAAAAATCATTTTTATGATTTTTTAGATTATCAAATAGCATGTCTCCTAGTCATCATTCTTTCAAGAGCCAACATATTTAACATTCTTAAACAACAACTTCAAAAGACATATGCACTGTTCAGGCATACCCTTAGTTGTCCCATGTTGGAGCTTAATTCTCCTAGGGAGGTGTTGATTTGCTCCCAATAGTTTTGTGGAGGAAAATGCATATGAGGCATCTCCGGGATCTCATGGTGATGAGCTTCTGGCGCCTCTTGAGCTCCATGAATGGGCTCTCTTGCTTGCTCTATCTTTTTCTTAGTGATGGGCTTCTCATCCTCAATGTGAATGTCTTCTTCTATGGAAGCTCCAGCTGAGTAACATAGATGGCAGATAAGATGAGGAAAAGCTAGCCTTGCCCCAGGAGAGGGCTTTTCGGCTATTTTGTAGAGTTCAAGGGAGATGACTTCATGAACCTCTACTTCTTCTCCAATCATGATGCTATGGATCATGATGGCCCGATCCACAGTAACTTCGGATCGGTTGCTAGTGGGGATGATGGAGCGTTGGATGAACTCCAACCATCCTCTAGCCACAGGCTTGAGGTCCAGTCTTCTTAGTTGAACCGGCTTGCCTTTGGAGTCAATCTTCCATTGAGCTCCTTCCACACATATGTCCATGAGGACTTGGTCCAACCTTTGATTAAAGTTGACCCTTCTAGTGTAGGGGTGTTCATCTCCTTGCATCATAGGCAAGTTAAACCCCAACCTCACATTCTCTGGGCTAAAATCTAAGTATTTCCCCCGAACCATTGTAACATAATTCTTTGGATTCAGGTTCTTACTTTGATCATGGTTCCTAGTGATCCATGCATTGGCATAGAACTCTTGAACCATTAGGATGCCGACTTGTTGGATGGGGTTTGTTAGGACTTCCCAACCTCTTCTTTGGATTTCATGTCGGATCTCCGGATACTCATTTCTCTTGAGCTTGAAAGGGACCTCGGGGATCACTTTCTTCTTGGTCACAACATCATAGAAGTGGTCTTGATGAGCTTTGGAGAGGAATCTTTCCATCTCCCATGACTCGGAGGTGGAAGCTTTTGTCTTCCCTTTCCCTTTTCTAGAGGATTCTCCGGTCTTAGGTGCCATCAATGGTAATGGAAAAACAAAAAGCTTATGCTTTTACCACACCAAACTTAGAATTTTGCTCGCCCTCGGGCAAGAGAAGAAAGAATAGATGAAGAAGAAGAAGAAAATATGGAGGAGAGGGAGAAGGGGTTGTGTTTCGGCCAAGAGGGGAGAGAGGGTTGTGTTGTGTGAAAATGAGGAAGAATGGAGGGCTATATATAGGGAAGGGAGGGGGGTAAGGTTATATAGGGTGGGTTTGGGTGGGAAATTGATTTTGAATTTTGAAGGTAGGTGGAGTTTATGAGGTAGGTTTATGGGGAAGAATGGATGGATGTGAGTGGTAAAGAGGTGATGGGGAAGAGAGATTGAGGTGATTGGTGAAGGGTTTTGCCTGAGGTGATCCTGTGGGGTCCACAGATCCTGAGGGGATCCTGTGGGGTCCACAGATCCTGAGGTGATCCTGTGGGGTCCACAGATCCTGAGGTGTTCAAGGATTTACAACCTTGCACCAATTTGGGCATGCAAAATGCCCTTGCACACAACTCTGGGTGTTCAGCGCCAGATTGGTGCTTGTTCTGGGCGTTGAACGCCCATTTATTGCCCATTTCTGGCGTTGAACGCCAGAACCATGCTTGTTATGGGCGTTCAGTGCCAGCTCTTCTCCAGGGTGCATTTCTGGGGTTCAAATGCCCAGATGCTGCCCATTTCTGGCGTTTAGCGCTAGAAACATGCTCTGTTCTGGCGTTGAACGCCCAAAACATGCTTCTTACTGGCGTTTAAACGCCAGTAAGGCCTTCCTCCAGGGTGTGATTTTTTTCTGCTGTTTTTTATTCCATTTTCAATTTTTTTTATTATTTTGTGACTCCACATGATCATGAACCTAGGAAAACATGAAAAACAAAAATAAAGTTAGATAAATAAACATTGGTGATCCTTTTACTCAGCTGGCCCACTTGTGCTTCCAAATTTCTAATGGAGGACCTTGTTTCATTCATGAAACTCACAGTGGACTTAATAGATCAGAGACTAAATTTGCTAAGCTAGATGGATTCTGCTCAGAATTCTCTGTCTGTTACTGAGTGGATGATGGAAAAGGCTTGCTATTGCTAAACCTGTTTCTTCCACCATTATTAAAGCCTTGTTGAAGCTTTTGATCCTTCCATGAGAGATTTGGGTGATTTCTCCATGATGGATTATATGTGTTTCCATAAGGTTCACCCCTATAATTTACCTCTGCTATTGCAGGGTTCTCAGGATCTCTTTGGGTTGAGAGTCCAACCATATTCTAGCTCTGTCTCTTACAGCAAAAGGGAAAAGCATGAGCCTGTAGACTTCAGGATCTACTCCATTAGTATTGACAGTATCACAGATCTACAAGAATTTAGTTAAGAACTGAAAAGGATCTTCAGATGGAAGTCCATGAAACTTGCAGTTCTGCTGCATCAGAGAAACTAGCTGAGGTTTCAGCTCAAAATTGTTTGCTCCAATGGTAGGAATGGAGATGCTTCTTTCATGTAAATTGGAATTAGGTGCAGTAAAGTCACCAAGCATTCTCCTTGCATTATTGTTGTTGGGTTCGGCTGCCATCTCCTTTACTCATTCAAAATTTTCAATAAGGTTGTCTCTGGATTGTTGTAATTTAGCTTCTCTTAGTTTTCTCTTCAGAGTCCTTTCAGGTTCTGGATCAGCTTCAACAAGAATGCCTTTTTCTTTGTCCCTGCTCATAAGAAAGAGAAGAGAAAAAGAAAAGAAGAGGAATCCTCTATGTCTCAGTAAATAGGTTCCTTATTGTTAGTAGAAGAAGAAAAGAAGAGAAAAAATTCGAACACAGATAGAAGAGGGGGTTCGAATTTGGTGAGTGATGTGAGGAAGAGATGTTAGTAGATGAATAAATAAATAGAATAAGTTGAGAGAGGGAGAGGATTTTCGAAAATAATTTTTGAAAAAAAGTTAGTGATTTTCGAAAAGAGCTTTTGAAAAAGGTTAGTAGTTTTTCAAAAATTCAAATAAAAAATAAAATAATTAGTCTAATTAAAAAGAAATTTTGAAAGGAGGGAAGATTTTTTTCGAAAATTAGAGAGAGAGAGTTAGTTAGGTAGTTTTGAAAAAGGTAAGAAACAAACAAAAAGTTAGTTAGTTAGTTGAAACAAATTTTGAAAAGATAAGAAGTTAGGAAGTTAGAAAAGACATTTTGCAATCACTTTTTTGAAAAAGGTAAGATAAGAAGATATTTTTGAAAAGATATAAAGATCATGAAGAACACTATGAATGCATGAATTTTCGAAAAATGCAAGATGAATATGCAATTGACACCAAACTTATAACATGACTCAAGACTCAAACAAGAACACAAAAATATTTTTGATTTTTATGATTTTATGATTTTTTTTGTATTTTCTTTTAATTTTTTCGAAAATATTTTGAAAAAGGAAAATAAGGATTCCAAAATTTTTAATATGAATTCCAGGAATCTTGTGCTCTTTAGTCTAAAGCTCCAATCTGAGGGTTAGGCATGGCTTAATAGCCAGCCAAGCTTTACAAGATATTGATAAATTTTTTTCTGTATAGAGCAACTAAGTGTGTGAGAATCTCTTCATTTATGATGGCAAGTTGAAACCCCAGTTCAAAAAAATTAGACATAGCTTACAGCCAGCCAGGCTTCAACATGCTTCATGAAACACTAGAATTCATTTTTAAAAATTCTAAAGAAAAATATATTTTTGAAAATATTTTTTTTCGAAAACAGATGAGGAAATTTTGAAAGATTTTTGAAAAATTTTTGAAAATAAAACAAAAATAAAATTAACTAATCTGAGCAACAAGATGAACCGTCAGTTGTCCAAACTCGAACAATCCCCGGCAACGGCGCCAAAAACTTGGTGCACTAAAATTGTGATCTCTGGTAATGGCTCCAAAAACTTGGTGCTCTAATCTCAATTCATAATTTGTCACAACTTCGATACAACTAACCAGCAAGTGCACTGGGTCGTCCAAGTAATAAACCTTACGTGAGTAAGGGTCGATCCCACGGAGATTGTTAGTATGAAGCAAGCTATGGTCACCTTGTAAATCTCAGTCAGGCAGATATAAAATAGTTATGGAGTTTTCGAAAATAAATAATAAACTAAGGATAGAGACACTCATGTAATTCATTGGTGAGAATTTCAGATAAGCGTGTAGAGATGCTTTCATTCCTCTGAATCTCTGCTTTCCCGCTGTCTTCATCCAATCAGTCTTACTCCTTTCTATGGCTAGCTTTATGCAAGGGCATCACCGTTGTCAATGGTTACATCCCCTTTTGAGTGTTGCACGTGTAGAGGTCCTTCTTGGAGTTGAACGCCAGCTTTTGTGCTAGTTTGGGCGTTGAACTCCACTTTGCAGCTTGTTTCTGGCGCTGGACGCCAGAATTGGGCAGAGAGCTGGCATTGAACGCCAGTTTGCGTCACCTAAACTTGGGCAAAGTATCAACTATTATATATTGCTGGAAAGCCATGGATGTCTACGTTCCAACGCAATTGGAAGCGTGCCATTTTGAGTTCTGTAGCTCCAGAAAATCCATTTTGAGTGCAGGGAGGTCAGAATCCAACAGCATCAGCAGTCCTTCTTCAACCTCTGAATCTGATTTTTGCTCAAGTCCCTCAATTTCAGCCAAAAAATACCTGAAATCACAGAAAAATACACAAACTCATAGTAAAGTCCAGAAATGTGAATTTAACATAAAAACTAATGAAAACATCCCTAAAAGTAACTAGATTCTACTAGAAACATACTAAAAATAATGCCAAAAAGCGTATAAATTATCCGCTCATCATGTATCTTAATCCATAAGCACAAATCCTTTTTTTCAATCCAACTCAACTCTTTTTCAAAATTTTCAAAACAAATCTCTCTCTTTTCATTCAAAAATCTTTTCAACTAAGCAATATCTTTTTTCAAATCTCCATACTATCTTTTTCAAAAATCCAAATCTATCTTTTTCAAATATCTTTCATATCTTTTCAATTTTAAATCATATCTTTTATTATCATATTTCTTTTCTAAAAATCATATCTTCTATCTTATCTTTCTCCCTATTTTCGAAAACCCACCCCCTCTCCCTTTAAATATATGTTCGGCCTCCCTCCCCTCCCATCCACCATTGCACCTAGCTCTCCTTCTCTCCCTCTCCTTTCTTTTCTTTTTGCTTGAGGACAAGCAAACCTCTAAGTTTGGTGTGCTTATCCATGATCACTAAGATCATGGCTCCTAAAGGAAAACAACCCACTCCAAGAGGCAAGAAAGAAAGCGTTCCAAAACCACTTTGGAATCAAGGGAAGTTCTTAACTAAAGAACATTCAGACCT